>NW_027467782.1:68658593-68694876 GCF_004210375.1 Tachypleus tridentatus | reverse complement strand
GTAGTTCAGTAGTCAATAAGTAGTTAAGTAGTTTATAAGTAAGTGTCAATAAGTAGTTCAGTAGTCAATAAGTAGTTAAGTAGTTTATAAGTAAGTGAGTAGTTCAGTAGTCAATAAGTAGTTAAGTAGTTTATAAGTAAGTGAGTAGTTCAGTAGTCAATAAGTAGTTAAGTAGTTTATAAGTAAGTGAGTAGTTCAGTAGTCAATAAGTAGTTAAGTAGTTTATAAGTAAGTGAGTAGTTCAGTAGTCAATAAGTAGTTAAGTAGTTAATAAGTAAGTGAGTAGTTCAGTAGTCAATAAGTAGTTAAGTAGTTAATAAGTAAGTGAGTAGTTCAGTAGTCAATAAGTAGTTAAGTAGTTTATAAGTAAGTGAGTAGTTCAGTAGTCAATAAGTAGTTAAGTAGTTTATAAGTAAGTGAGTAGTTCAGTAGTCAATAAGTAGTTAAGTAGTTTATAAGTAAGTGAGTAGTTCAGTAGTCAATAAGTAGTTAAGTAGTTTATAAGTAAGTGAGTAGTTCAGTAGTCAATAAGTAGTTAAGTAGTTTATAAGTAAGTGAGTAGTTCAGTAGTCAATAAGTAGTTAAGTAGTTCAGTAGTAGTCAATAAGTAGTTAAGTAGTTAATAAGTAGTAGTAGTTCAGTAGTCAATAAGTAGTTAAGTTAAGTAGTTAATAAGTAAGTGAGTAGTTCAGTAGTCAATAAGTAGTTAAGTAGTTTATAAGTAAGTGAGTAGTTCAGTAGTCAATAAGTAGTTAAGTAGTTTAATAAGTAAGTGAGTAGTTCAGTAGTCAATAAGTAGTTAAGTAGTTTATAAGTAAGTGAGTAGTTCAGTAGTCAATAAGTAGTTAAGTAGTTTATAAGTAAGTGAGTAGTTCAGTAGTCAATAAGTAGTTAAGTAGTTTATAAGTAAGTGAGTAGTTCAGTAGTCAATAAGTAGTTAAGTAGTTTATAAGTAAGTGAGTAGTTCAGTAGTCAATAAGTAGTTAAGTAGTTTATAAGTAAGTGAGTAGTTCAGTAGTCAATAAGTAGTTAAGTAGTTTATAAGTAAGTGAGTAGTTCAGTAGTCAATAAGTAGTTAAGTAGTTTTAAGTAAGTGAAGTAGTTCAGTAGTCAATAAGTAGTTAAGTAGTTTATAAGTAAGTGAGTAGTTCAGTAGTCAATAAGTAGTTAAGTAGTTTATAAAAGTGAGTAGTTCAGTAGTCAATAAGTAGTTTAAGTAGTCAATAAGTAGTCAATAAGTAGTTAAGTAGTTTATAAGTAAGTGAGTAGTTCAGTAGTCAATAAGTAGTTAAGTAGTTTATAAGTAAGTGAGTAGTTCAGTAGTCAATAAGTAGTTAAGTAGTTTATAAGTAAGTGAGTAGTTAAGTAGTCAATAAGTAGTTAAGTAGTTAATAAGTAAGTGAGTAGTTCAGTAGTCAATAAGTAGTTAAGTAGTTTATAAGTAAGTGAGTAGTTAAGTAGTCAATAAATAGTTAAGTAGTTTATAAGTAAGTGAGTAGTTCAGTAGTCAATAAATAGTTAAGTAGTTTATAAGTAAGTGAGTAGTTCAGTAGTCAATAAGTAGTTAAGTAGTTTATAAGTAAGTGAGTAGTTCAGTAGTCAATAAAGTAGTTAAGTAGTTTATAAGTAAGTGAGTAGTTCAGTAGTCAATAAGTAGTTAAGTAGTTTATAAGTAAGTGAGTAGTTCAGTAGTCAATAAGTAGTTAAGTAGTTTATAAGTAAGTGAGTAGTTCAGTAGTCAATAAGTAGTTAAGTAGTTTATAAGTAAGTGAGTAGTTCAGTAGTCAATAAGTAGTTAAGTAGTTTTATAGTAGTTAAGTAGAGTAGTTAAGTAGTCAATGAGTAGTTAAGTAGTCAATTAGTTAAGTAAGTAGTTCAGTAGTAAGTAGTTAAGTAGTATAAGTAAGTGAGTAGTTCAGTAGTCAATAAGTAGTTAAGTAATAAGTGAGTAGTTCAGTAGTCAATAAGTAGTTAAGTAGTTTATAAGTAAGTGAGTTAGTTAAGTAGTCAATAAATAGTTAAGTAGTCAATAAATAAGTAAGTGAGTAGTTCAGTAGTCAATAAATAGTTAAGTAGTTTATAAGTAAGTGAGTAGTTCAGTAGTTCAGTAGTCAATAAGTTAGTTAAGTAGTTTATAAGTAGTTAAGTGAGTAAGTAGGTAGTTAAGTAGTCAATAAATAGTTAAGTAGTTTATAAGTAAGTGAGTAGTTCAGTAGTCAATAAGTAGTTAAGTAGTTAATAAGTAAGTGAGTAGTTCAGTAGTCAATAAGTAGTTAAGTAGTTCAGTAGTCAATAAGTAGTTAAGTAGTTTATAAGTAAGTGAGTAGTTCAGTAGTCAATAAGTAGTTAAGTAGTTTATAAGTAAGTGAGTAGTTAAGTAGTCAATAAGTAGTTAAGTAGTTAATAAATGAGTAGTTCTGTAGTCAATAAGTAGTTAAGTAGTTTATAAGTAAGTGAGTAGTTCAGTAGTCAATAAGTAGTTAAGTAGTTTATAAGTAAGTGAGTAGTTCAGTAGTCAATAAGTAGTTAAGTAGTTAATAAGTAAGTGAGTAGTTCAGTAGTCAATAAGTAGTTAAGTAGTTAATAAGTAAGTGAGTAGTTCAGTAGTCAATAAGTAGTTAAGTAGTTAATAAGTAAGTGAGTAGTTCAGTAGTCAATAAGTAGTTAAGTAGTTAATAAGTAGTAAGTGAGTAGTTCAGTAGTCAATAAGTAGTTAAGTAGTTTATAAAGTTTAAGTATGAGTAGTTCAGTAGTCAATAAGTAGTTAAGTAGTTTATAAGTAAGAGTAGTTCAGTAGTCAATAAATAGTTAAGTAGTTTATAAGTAAGTGAGTAGTTCAGTAGTCAATAAGTAGTTAAGTAGTTTAATAAGTAAGTGAGTAGTTCAGTAGTCAATAAGTAGTAAGTAGTGAGTAGTAGTTTATAAAGTAAGTGAGTAGTTCAGTAGTCAATAAGTAGTTAAGTAGTTTATAAGTAAGTGAGTAGTTCAGTAGTCAATAAGTAGTTAAGTAGTTTATAAGTAAGTGAGTAGTTCAGTAGTCAATAAGTAGTTAAGTAGTTTATAAGTAAGTGAGTAGTTCAGTAGTCAATAAGTAGTTAAGTAGTTTATAAGTAAGTGAGTAGTTCAGTAGTCAATAGTTAAAGTTAATAAGTTAAGTAGTTCAATAAATAGTTAAGTAGTATAAGTAAGTGAGTAGTTCAGTAGTCAATAAGTAGTTAAGTAGTTTATAAGTAAGTGAGTAGTTCAGTAGTCAATAAGTAGTTAAGTAGTTTATAAGTAAGTGAGTAGTTCAGTAGTCAATAAGTAGTTAAGTAGTTTAATAAGTAAGTGAGTAGTTCAGTAGTCAATAAGTAGTTAAGTAGTTTATAAGTAAGTGAGTAGTTCAGTAGTCAATAGTTAAGTAGTTAAGTAGTTTATAAGTAAATGAGTAGTTCAGTAGTCAATAAAGTAGTTAAGTAAGTAGTTTATAAGTAAGTGAGTAGTTCAGTAGTCAATAAATAGTTAAGTAGTTAATAAAGTAGTTCAGTAGTCAATAAGTAGTTAAGTAGTTTATAAGTAAGTGTAGTAGTTCAATAAGTAGTCAATAAGTAGTTAAGTAGTTTATAAGTAAAAGTGAGTAGTTCAGTAGTCAATAAGTAGTTAAGTAGTTTATAAGTAAGTGAGTAGTTCAGTAGTCAATAAGTAGTTAAGTAGTAGTTCAAAGTAAGTAGTTTATAAGTAGTTCAGTAGTCAATAAGTAGTTAAGTAGTTTTAATAAGTAAGAGTAGTTCAGTAGTCAATAAGTAAGTAGTTAAGTAGTTAAGTATAAGTAAGTGAGTAGTTCAGTAGTCAATAAGTAGTTAAGTAGTTTATAAGTAAGTGAGTAGTTCAGTAGTCAATAAGTAGTTAAGTAGTTAATAAGTAAGTGAGTAGTTCAGTAGTCAATAAGTAGTTAAGTAGTTTAATAAGTAAGTGAGTAGTTCAGTAGTCAATAAATAAGTAGTTAGTAGTAGTAGTCAATAAAAGTAAGTAGTTTATAAGTGAGTAGTTCAGTAGTCAATAAATAGTTAAGTAGTTTATAAGTAAGTGAGTAGTTCAGTAGTCAATAAGTAGTTAAGTAGTTTATAAGTAAGTGAGTAGTTCAGTAGTCAATAAATAGTTAAGTAGTTTATAAGTAAGTGAGTAGTTCAGTAGTCAATAAGTAGTTAAGTAGTTTATAAGTAAGTGAGTAGTTCAGTAGTCAATAAGTAGTTAAGTAGTTTATAAGTAAGTAAGTAGTTCAATAGTCAATAAGTAGTTAAGTAGTTAAGTAGTGAGTAGTTCAGTAGTCAATAAGTAGTTAAGTAGTCAAGTAAGTAGTCAATAAGTAGTTAAGTAGTTAATAAATGAGTAGTTCAGTAGTCAATAAGTAGTTAAGTAGTTTATAAGTAAGTGAGTAGTCAGTAGTTAAGTAGTCAATAAGTAGTTAAGTAGTTAATAAATGAGTAGTTCAGTAGTCAATAAGTAGTTAAGTAGTTTATAAGTAAGTGAGTAGTTCAGTAGTCAATAAATAGTTAAGTAGTTAATAAGTAAGTGAGTAGTTCAGTAGTCAATAAGTAGTTAAGTAGTTTATAAGTAAGTGAGTAGTTCAGTAGTCAATAAGTAGTTAAGTAGTTAATAAGTAAGTGAGTAGTTCAGTAGTCAATAAATAGTTAAGTAGTTTATAAGTAAGTGAGTAGTTCAGTAGTCAATAAGTAGTTAAGTAGTTTATAAGTAAGTGAGTAGTTCAGTAGTCAATAAGTAGTTAAGTAGTTTATAAGTAAGTGAGTAGTTCAGTAGTCAATAAGTAGTTAAGTAGTTTATAAGTAAGTGAGTAGTTCAGTAGTCAATAAGTAGTTAAGTAGTTTATAAGTAAGTGAGTAGTTCAGTAGTCAATAAGTAGTTAAGTAGTTTATAAGTAAGTGAGTAGTTCAGTAGTCAATAAGTAGTTAAGTAGTTTATAAGTAAGTGAGTAGTTCAGTAGTCAATAAGTAGTTAAGTAGTTTATAAGTAAGTGAGTAGTTCAGTAGTCAATAAGTAGTTAAGTAGTTTATAGTAGTCAATATAAGTAGTTAAGTAGTTTAAGTAAGTGAGTAGTTCAGTAGTCAATAAGTAGTTAAGTAGTTAATAAGTAAGTGAGTAGTTCAGTAGTCAATAAGTAGTTAAAGTAGTTAAGTAGTTTAGTCAATATAGTTAAGTAGTTAGTAAGTGAGTAGTTCAGTAGTCAATAAGTAGTTAAGTAGTTTATAAGTAAGTGAGTAGTTCAGTAGTCAATAAGTAGTTAAGTAGTTTATAAGTAAGTGAGTAGTTCAGTAGTCAATAAGTAGTTAAGTAGTTTATAAGTAAGTGAGTAGTTCAGTAGTCAATAAGTAGTTAAAGTTTATAAGTAGTTAAGTAGTCAATAAGTAGTTAAGTAGTTTATAAGTAAGTGAGTAGTTCAGTAGTCAATAAGTAGTTAAGTAGTTTATAAGTAAGTGAGTAGTTCAGTAGTCAATAAATAGTTAAGTAGTTAATAAGTAAGTGAGTAGTTCAGTAGTCAATAAGTAGTTAAGTAGTTTATAAGTAAGTGAGTAGTTCAGTAGTCAATAAGTAGTTAAGTAGTTTATAAGTAAAAGAGTAGTTAAGTAGTCAATAAATAGTTAAGTAGTTTATAAGTAAGTGAGTAGTTAAGTAGTCAATAAATAGTTAAGTAGTTTATAAGTAGTGAGTAGTTCAGTAGTAGTTCAGTAGTCAATAAGTAGTTAAGTAGTCAATAAATAGTTAAGTAGTTTATAAGTAAGTGAGTAGTTCAGTAGTCAATAAGTAGTTAAGTAGTTTATAAGTAAGTGAGTAGTTCAGTAGTCAATAAGTAGTTAAGTAGTTTATAAGTAAGTGAGTAGTTCAGTAGTCAATAAGTAGTTAAGTAGTTTATAAGTAAGTGAGTAGTTCAGTAGTCAATAAGTAGTTAAGTAGTTTATAAGTAAGTGAGTAGTTCAGTAGTCAATAAGTAGTTAAGTAGTTTATAAGTAAGTGAGTAGTTCAGTAGTCAATAAGTAGTTAAGTAGTTTATAAGTAAGTGAGTAGTTCAGTAGTCAATAAGTAGTTAAGTAGTTTATAAGTAAGTAGTAGTTCAGTAGTCAATAAGTAGTTAAGTAGTTTATAAGTAAGTGAGTAGTTCAGTAGTCAATAAATAGTTAAGTAGTTTATAAGTAAGTGAGTAGTTCAGTAGTCAATAAGTAGTTAAGTAGTTTATAAGTAAGTGAGTAGTTCAGTAGTCAATAAGTAGTTAAGTAGTTTATAAGTAAGTGAGTAGTTCAGTAGTCAATAAGTAGTTAAGTAGTTTATAAGTAAGTGAGTAGTTCAGTAGTCAATAAGTAGTTAAGTAGTTTATAAGTAAGTGAGTAGTTCAGTAGTCAATAAGTAGTTAAGTAGTTTATAAGTAAGTGAGTAGTTCAGTAGTCAATAAGTAGTTAAGTAGTTTATAAGTAAGTAAGTAGTTCAATAGTCAATAAGTAGTTAAGTAGTTTATAAGTAAGTGAGTAGTTAAGTAGTCAATAAGTAGTTAAGTAGTTTATAAGTAAGTGAGTAGTTCAGTAGTCAATAAGTAGTTAAGTTATAAGTCAATAAGTAGAGTAGTGAGTAGTTCAGTAGTCAATAAGTAGTTAAGTAGTTTATAAGTAAGTGAGTAGTTCAGTAGTCAATAAGTAGTTAAGTAGTTTATAAGTAAGTGAGTAGTTAAGTAGTCAATAAATAGTTAAGTAGTTAATAAGTAAGTGAGTAGTTCAGTAGTCAATAAGTAGTTAAGTAGTTTATAAGTAAGTGAGTAGTTCAGTAGTCAATAAATAGTTAAGTAGTTAGTAAAGTAAGTGAGTAGTTCAGTAGTCAATAAAGTAGTTAAGTAGTTAATAAGTAAGTGAGTAGTTCAGTAGTCAATAAGTAGTTAAGTAGTTTATAAGTAAGTGAGTAGTTCAGTAGTCAATAAGTAGTTAAGTAGTTTATAAGTAAGTAAGTAGTTCAGTAGTCAATAAGTAGTTAAGTAGTTTATAAGTAAGTGAGTAATTCAGTAGTCAATAAGTAGTTAAGTAGTTTATAAGTAAGTGAGTAGTTCAGTAGTCAATAAGTAGTTAAGTAGTTTATAAGTAAGTAAGTAGTTCAGTAGTAGTCAATAAGTAGTTAAGTAGTTAAGTAGTAGTTAGTAATAGTAGTTAAGTAGTCAATAAAGTAGTTAAGTAGTTAATAAGTAAGTGAGTAGTTCAGTAGTCAATAAGTAGTTAAGTAGTTTCAGTATAAGTTAAGTGAGTAGTTCAGTAGTCAATAAGTAGTTAATAGTTTATTAAGTAGTTAAAGTAGTTCAGTAGTCAATAAGTAGTAAGTAAGTAGTAGTTCAGTAGTCAATAAGTAGTTAAGTAGTTTATAAGTAAGTGAGTAGTTCAGTAGTCAATAAGTAGTTAAGTAGTTTATAAGTAAGTGAGTAGTTCAGTAGTCAATAAAGTAGTTAAGTAGTTTATATAAGTAAAGTGAGTAGTTCAGTAGTCAATAAGTAGTTAAGTAGTTTATAAGTAAGTGAGTAGTTCAGTAGTCAATAAGTAGTTAAGTAGTTTATAAGTAAGTGAGTAGTTCAGTAGTCAATAAATAGTTAAGTAGTTTATAAGTAAGTGAGTAGTTCAGTAGTCAATAAGTAGTTAAGTAGTTTATAAGTAAGTGAGTAGTTCAGTAGTCAATAAGTAGTTAAGTAGTTTATAAGTAAGTGAGTAGTTCAGTAGTCAATAAGTAGTTAAGTAGTTTATAAGTAAGTGAGTAGTTCAGTAGTCAATAAGTAGTTAAGTAGTTTATAAGTAATAAGTTCAGTAGTAAGTAGTTAAGTAGTTAGTAGTAGTCAATAAGTAGTTAAGTAGTTTATAAGTAAGTGAGTAGTTCAGTAGTCAATAAGTAGTTAAGTAGTTTATAAGTAAGTGAGTAGTTCAGTAGTCAATAAAGTAGTTAAGTAGTTTATAAGTAAGTGAGTAGTTCAGTAGTCAATAAGTAGTTAAGTAGTTTATAAGTAAAGTAGTTCAATAGTCAATAAGTAGTTAAGTATTTTATAAGTAAGTGAGTAGTTCAGTAGTCAATAAGTAGTTAAGTAGTTTATAAGTAAGTGAGTAGTTCAGTAGTCAATAAGTAGTTAAGTAGTTTATAAGTAAGTGAGTAGTTCAGTAGTCAATAAGTAGTTAAGTAGTTTATAAGTAAGTGAGTAGTTCAGTAGTCAATAAGTAGTTAAGTAGTTTATAAGTAAAGTGAGTAGTTCAGTAGTCAATAAGTAGTTAAGTAGTTTATAAGTAAGTGAGTAGTTCAGTAGTCAATAAAGTAGTTAAGTAAGTAGTTAAGTAGTCAATAGTAGTTAAGTAGTTTATAAGTAAGTGAGTAGTTCAGTAGTCAATAAGTAGTTAAGTAGTTTATAAGTAAGTAGTTTCAGTAGTCAATAAATAGTTAAGTGAGTAGTTCAGTAGTCAATAAATAGTTAAGTAGTTTATAAGTAAGTGAGTAGTTCAGTAGTCAATAAATAGTTAAGTAGTTTATAAGTAAGTGAGTAGTTCAGTAGTCAATAAATAGTTAAGTAGTTTATAAGTAAGTGAGTAGTTCAGTAGTCAATAAATAGTTAAGTAGTTTATAAGTAAGTGAGTAGTTCAGTAGTCAATAATAGTTAAGTAGTTAATAAGTAATTGAGTAGTTCAGTAGTCAATAAGTAGTTAAGTAGTTTATAAGTAAGTGAGTAGTTAAGTAGTCAAGTTTTAAGTAAAGTAGTCAATAAGTAGTTAAGTAAATAAGTAAGTAGTAGTTCAGTAGTCAATAAGTAGTTAAGTAGTTTATAAGTAAGTGAGTAGTTAAGTAGTCAATAAATAGTTAAGTAGTTAATAAGTAAGTGAGTAGTTCAGTAGTCAATAAGTAGTTAAGTAGTATAATAAGTGAGTAGTTCAGTAGTCAATAAGTAGTTAAGTAGTTTATAAGTAAGTGAGTAGTTCAGTAGTCAATGAGTAGTTCAGTAGTCAATAAGTAGTTAAGTAGTTTATAAGTAAGTGAGTAGTTCAGTAGTCAATAAGTAGTTAAGTAGTTTATAAGTAAGTAAGTAGTTCAATAGTCAATAAGTAGTTAAGTAGTTTATAAGTAAGTGAGTAATTCAGTAGTCAATAAGTAGTTAAGTAGTTTATAAGTAAGTGAGTAGTTCAGTTCAGTAGTCAATAAGTAAAGTAGTTAAGTAGTCAATAAGTAGTTAAGTAGTTTATAAGTAAGTGAGTAGTTCAGTAGTCAATAAGTAGTTAAGTAGTTTATAAGTAAGTGAGTAGTTCAGTAGTCAATAAAGTAGTTAAGTAGTTAATAAGTAAAGTGAGTAGTTCAGTAGTCATAGTTAAGTAGTTAAGTGAGTAGTTCAGTAGTCAATAAGTAGTTAAGTAGTTTATAAGTAAGTGAGTAGTTCAGTAGTCAATAAGTAGTTAAGTAGTTTATAAGTAAGTGAGTAGTTCAGTAGTCAATAAGTAGTTAAGTAGTTTATAAGTAAGTGAGTAGTTCAGTAGTAGTTAAGTAGTTAAGTTCAATAAATAAAGTAGTTAAGTAGTTAAGTAGTTAAGTAGTTTATAAGTAAGTGAGTAGTTAAGTAGTCAATAAGTAGTTAAGTAGTTATAAGTAAGTGAGTAGTTCAGTAGTCAATAAGTAGTTAAGTAGTTTATAAGTAAGTGAGTAGTTCAGTAGTCAATAAGTATAAGTAGTTTAAGTAGTTTAAGTATAAGTAGTTTATAAAGTGAGTAGTTCAGTAGTCAATAAATAGTTAAGTAGTTTATAAGTAAGTGAGTAGTTCAGTAGTCAATAAGTAGTTAAGTAGTTTATAAGTAGTAGTTCAGTAGTCAATAGTAGTTCAGTAGTCAATAAGTTCAGTAGTTAAGTAGTTAAGTATAAGTAAGTGAGTAGTAATAGTAAGTAGTTCAGTAGTCAATAAGTAGTTAAGTAGTTTATAAGTAAGTGAGTAGTTCAGTAGTCAATAAGTAGTTAAGTAGTTAAGTAGTTTATAAGTATAAGTAGTTAAGTAGTTAAGTGAGTAGTTCAGTAGTAGTCAATAAGTAGTTAAGTAGTTTATAAGTAAGTGAGTAGTTCAGTAGTCAATAAGTAGTTAAGTAGTTTATAAGTAAGTGAGTAGTTCAGTAGTCAATAAATAGTTAAGTAGTTAATAAGTAAGTGAGTAGTTCAGTAGTCAATAAATAGTTAAGTAGTTTATAAGTAAGTGAGTAGTTCAGTAGTCAATAAATAGTTAAGTAGTTTATAAGTAAGTGAGTAGTTCAGTAGTCAATAAATAGTTAAGTAGTTTATAAGTAAGTGAGTAGTTCAGTAGTCAATAAGTAGTTAAGTAGTTTATAAGTAAGTGAGTAGTTCAGTAGTCAATAAGTAGTTAAGTAGTTTATAAGTAAGTGAGTAGTTCAGTAGTCAATAAGTAGTTAAGTAGTTTATAAGTAAGTGAGTAGTTCAGTAGTCAATAAGTAGTTAAGTAGTTTATAAGTAAGTGAGTAGTTCAGTAGTCAATAAGTAGTTAAGTAGTTTATAAGTAAGTGAGTAGTTCAGTAGTCAATAAGTAGTTAAGTAGTTTATAAGTAAGTGAGTAGTTCAGTAGTCAATAAGTAGTTAAGTAGTTAAGTAGTAGTTAGTAGTCAATAAGTAGTTAAGTAGTCAATAAGTAAGTAGTAGTTCAGTAGTCAATAATAGTTAAGTAGTTTATAGTTAAGTAGTAGTTAAGTAGTCAATAAGTAGTTAAGTAGTTATAAGTAAGTGAGTAGTTCAGTAGTCAATAAGTAGTTAAGTAGTTTATAAGTAAGTGAGTAGTTCAGTAGTCAATAAGTAGTTAAGTAGTTAATAAGTAAGTGAGTAGTTCAGTAGTCAATAAATAGTTAAGTAGTTTATAAGTAAAGTGAGTAGTTCAGTAGTCAATAAATAGTTAAGTAGTTTATAAGTAAGTGAGTAGTTCAGTAGTCAATAAGTAGTTAAGTAGTTTATAAGTAAGTGAGTAGTTCAGTAGTCAATAAGTAGTTAAGTAGTTTATAAGTAAGTGAGTAGTTCAGTAGTCAATAGTAGTTAGTTAAGTAGTTTATAAGTAAGTGAGTAGTTCAGTAGTCAATAAGTAGTTAAGTAGTTTATAAGTAAGTGAGTAGTTCAGTAGTCAATAAGTAGTTAAGTAGTTTAAGTAGTAGTTAAGTAGTCAATAAGTAGTTAAAGTGTAAAGTAGTTAAGTAGTCAATAAGTAGTTTAATAAGTGAGTAGTTCAGTAGTCAATAAGTAGTTAAGTAGTTTATAAGTAAGTGAGTAGTTCAGTAGTCAATAAAGTAGTTAAGTAGTTTATAAGTAAGTGAGTAGTTCAGTAGTCAATAAGTAGTTAAGTAGTTAATAAGTAAGTGAGTAGTTCAGTAGTCAATAAGTAGTTAAGTAGTTTATAAGTAAGTGAGTAGTCAGTAGTCAATAAGTAGTTCAGTAGTCAATAAGTAGTTAAGTAGTTTATAAGTAAGTGAGTAGTTCAGTAGTCAATAAGTAGTTAAGTAGTTTATAAGTAAGTGAGTAGTTCAGTAGTCAATAAATAGTTAAGTAGTTTATAAGTAAGTGAGTAGTTCAGTAGTCAATAAAGTAGTTAAGTAGTTTATAAGTAAGTGAGTAGTTCAGTAGTCAATAAAGTAGTTAAGTAGTTTATAAGTAAGTGAGTAGTTCAGTAGTCAATAAATAGTTAAGTAGTTTATAAGTAAGTGAGTAGTTCAGTAGTCAATAAGTAGTTAAGTAGTTTATAAGTAAGTGAGTAGTTCAGTAGTCAATAAGTAGTTAAGTAGTTAGTAGTTAGTAGTTAAGTAGTTAAGTAGTTAAGTATAAGTAGTTTATATAGTAAGTGAGTAGTTAAGTAGTCAATAAGTAGTTAAGTAGTTTATAAGTAAGTGAGTAGTTCAGTAGTCAATAAGTAGTTAAGTAGTTTATAAGTAAGTGAGTAGTTCAGTAGTTAAGTAGTTAAGTAGTTAATAAGTAAAAGTAGTTAAGTAGTTAAGTAGTTAATAAGTAAGTGAGTAGTTCAGTAGTCAATAAAGTAGTTAAGTAGTTTATAAGTAAGTGAGTAGTTCAGTAGTCAATAAGTAGTTAAGTAGTTTATAAGTAAGTGAGTAGTTCAGTAGTCAATAAGTAGTTAAGTAGTTCAGTTATAAGTAGTTAAGTAGAGTAGTTCAGTAGTCAATAAGTAGTTAAGTAGTTTATAAGTAAGTGAGTAGTTCAGTAGTCAATAAGTAGTTAAGTAGTTTATAAGTAAGTGAGTAGTTCAGTAGTCAATAAGTAGTTAAGTAGTTTATAAGTAAGTGAGTAGTTCAGTAGTCAATAAGTAGTTAAGTAGTTTATAAGTAAGTGAGTAGTTAGTAGTCAATAAAGTAGTTAAGTAGTTTATAAGTAAGTGAGTAGTAGTCAATAAGTAGTTAAGTAGTTAATAAGTAAGTGAGTAGTTCAGTAGTCAATAAGTAGTTAAGTAGTTTATAAGTAAGTGAGTAGTTCAGTAGTCAATAAAGTAGTTAAGTAGTTAATAAGTAAGTGAGTAGTTCAGTAGTCAATAAGTAGTTAAGTAGTTTATAAGTAAGTGAGTAGTTCAGTAGTCAATAAATAGTTAAGTAGTTTATAAGTAAGTGAGTAGTTCAGTAGTCAATAAATAGTTAAGTAGTTTATAAGTAAGTGAGTAGTTCAGTAGTCAATAAGTAGTTAAGTAGTTTATAAGTAAGTGAGTAGTTCAGTAGTCAATAAGTAGTTAAGTAGTTTATAAGTAAGTAGAGTAGTTCAGTAGTCAATAAAGTAGTTAAGTAGTTTATAAGTAAGTGAGTAGTTCAGTAGTCAATAAGTAGTTAAGTAGTTTATAAGTAAGTGAGTAGTTAACTAGTCAATAAGTAGTTAAGTAGTTAATAAGTAAGTGAGTAGTAGTCAATAAATAGTTAAGTAGTCAATAAAGTAGTTCAGTAGTTAAGTAGTTAATAATAAGTGAGTAGTTCAGTAGTCAATAAATAGTTAAGTAGTTTATAAGTAAGTGAGTAGTTCAGTAGTCAATAAGTAGTTAAGTAGTTTATAAGTAAGTGAGTAGTTCAGTAGTCAATAAAGTAGTTAAGTAGTTTCAATAAGTAGTAAGTAAGAGTAGTTCAGTAGTCAATAAATAGTTAAGTAAGTAGTTTATAAGTAGTAGTCAATAAAGTAGTTAAGTAGTCAATAAAGTAGTTAAGTAGTTAATAAGTAAGTGAGTAGTTCAGTAGTCAATAAGTAGTTAAGTAGTTTATAAGTAAGTGAGTAGTTCAGTAGTCAATAAGTAGTTAAGTAGTTTATAAGTAAGTGAGTAGTTCAGTAGTCAATAAAGTAGTTAAGTAGTTTATAAGTAAGTGAGTAGTTCAGTAGTCAATAAGTAGTTAAGTAGTTTATAAGTAAGTGAGTAGTTCAGTAGTCAATAAGTAGTTAAGTAGTTTATAAGTAAGTGAGTAGTTCAGTAGTCAATAAGTAGTTAAGTAGTTATAAGTAAAGTAGTTCAGTAGTCAATAAATAGTAAGTAGTTTATAAGTAAGTGAGTAGTTCAGTAGTCAATAAGTAGTTAAGTAGTTTATAAGTAAGTAAGTAGTTCAGTAGTCAATAAGTAGTTAAGTAGTTTATAAGTAAGTGAGTAGTTCAGTAGTCAATAAGTAGTTAAGTAGTTTATAAGTAAGTGAGTAGTTAAGTAGTCAATAAATAGTTAAGTAGTTAATAAGTAAGTGAGTAGTTCAGTAGTCAATAAATAGTTAAGTAGTTTATAAGTAAATGAGTAGTTCAGTAGTCAATAAATAGTTAAGTAGTTTATAAGTAAGTGAGTAGTTCAGTAGTCAATAAGTAGTTAAGTAGTTTATAAGTAAGTGAGTAGTTCAGTAGTCAATAAATAGTTAAGTAGTTAATAAATGAGTAGTTCAGTAGTCAATAAGTAGTTAAGTAGTTTATAAGTAAGTGAGTAGTTCAGTAGTCAATAAGTAGTTAAGTAGTTTATAAGTAAGTAAAGTAGTTTATAAGTAAGTGAGTAGTTAAGTAGTTTATAAGTAAGTGAGTAGTTAAGTAGTCAATAAGTAGTTAAGTAGTTCATAACTAAGTGAGTAGTTCAGTAGTTAATAAGTAGTTAAGTAGTTAATAAGTAAGTGAGTAGTTAAGTAGTCAATAAATAGTTAAGTAGTTTATAAGTAAGTGAGTAGTTAAGTAGTCAATAAATAGTTAAGTAGTTTATAAGTAAGTGAGTAGTTCAGTAGTCAATAAGTAGTTAAGTAGTTAATAAAGTAAGTAGTAGTTAAGTAGTCAATAAGTAGTTAAGTAGTTAATAAGTAAGTAGTTAAGTAGTTTATAAGTAAATAAGTAGTTAAGTAGTCAATAAGTAGTTAAGTAGTTCAGTAGTCAATAAGTAGTTAAGTAGTCAATAAGTAAGTAAGTAGTTCAGTAGTCAATAAAGTAGTTAAGTAGTTAATAAGTAAGTGAGTAGTTCAGTCAGTAGTCAATAAGTAGTTAAGTAGTTTATAAGTAAAGTGAGTAGTTCAGTAGTCAATAAGTAGTTAAGTAGTTTATAAGTAAGTGAGTAGTTCAGTAGTCAATAATAGTTAAGTAGTTTATAAGTAAGTGAGTAGTTCAGTAGTCAATAAGTAGTTAAGTAGTTTATAAGTAAGTGAGTAGTTCAGTAGTCAATAAGTAGTTAAGTAGTTTATAAGTAAGTGAGTAGTTCAGTAGTCAATAAGTAGTTAAGTAGTTTATAAGTTAAGTGAGTAGTTCAGTAGTCAATAAGTAGTTAAGTAGTTTATAAGTAAGTGAGTAGTTCAGTAGTCAATAAGTAGTTAAGTAGTTTATAAGTAAGTGAGTAGTTCAGTAGTCAATAAATAGTTAAGTAGTTTATAAGTAAGTGAGTAGTTCAGTAGTCAATAAGTAGTTAAGTAGTTTATAAGTAGTCAATAAGTAGTTCAGTAGTCAATAAAGTAGTTAAGTAGTTTAATAAGTAAGTGAGTAGTTCAGTAGTCAATAAGTAGTTAAGTAGTTTATAAGTAGTAGTTCAGTAGTTAATAAGTAGTTAAGTAGTTTATAAGTAAGTGAGTAATTCAGTAGTCAATAGGTAGTTAAGTAGTTTATAAGTAAGTGAGTAGTTCAGTAGTCAATAAGTAAAGTAGTTAAGTAGTTTATAAGTAAGTGAGTAGTTCAGTAGTCAATAAGTAGTTAAGTAGTTTAATAAGTAAGTGAGTAGTTCAGTAGTCAATAAGTAGTTAAGTAGTTTATAAGTAAGTGAGTAGTTCAGTAGTCAATAAGTAGTTAAGTAGTTTATAAGTAAAGTAGTTCAGTAGTCAATAAATAGTTAAGTAGTTTATAAGTAAGTGAGTAGTTCAGTAGTCAATAAGTAGTTAAGTAGTTTATAAGTAAGTAGAGTAGTTCAGTAGTCAATAAGTAGTTAAGTAGTTTAATAAGTAAGTGAGTAGTTCAGTAGTCAATTAAGTAGTTAGTAGTTATTAGTGAGTAATAAGTAAGTGAGTAGTTCAGTAGTCAATAAATAGTTAAGTAGTTTATAAGTAAGTAGAGTAGTTAAGTAGTTAAGTAGTTAAGTAAGTAAGTGAGTAGTTCAGTAGTCAATAAATAGTTAAGTAGTTTATAAGTAAGTGAGTAGTTCAGTAGTCAATAAGTAGTTAAGTAGTTAATAAATGAGTAGTTCAGTAGTCAATAAGTAGTTAAGTAGTTTATAAGTAAGTGAGTAGTTCAGTAGTCAATAAGTAGTTAAGTAGTTTATAAGTAAGTGAGTAGTTCAGTAGTCAATAAGTAGTTAAGTAGTTTATAAGTAAGTAAGTAGTTCAGTAGTCAATAAGTAGTTAAGTAGTTTATAAGTAGTCAAGTAGTTCAATAAATAGTTAAGTAGTTAATAAGTAAGTGAGTAGTTCAGTAGTCAATAAAGTAGTTAAGTAGTTTATAAGTAAGTGAGTAGTTCAGTAGTCAATAAATAGTTAAATATAAGTAGTTAAGTAGTTAGTTAAGTATAAGTAAGTGAGTAGTTCAGTAGTCAATAAGTAGTTAAGTAGTTTATAAGTAAGTGAGTAGTTCAGTAGTCAATAAATAGTTAAGTAGTTAATAAGTGAGTAGTTCAGTAGTCAATAAGTAGTTAAGTAGTTAATAAGTAAGTGAGTAGTTCAGTAGTCAATAAGTAGTTAAGTAGTTTATAAGTAAGTGAGTAGTTCAGTAGTCAATAAGTAGTTAAGTAGTTTATAAGTAAGTAAGTAGTTTATAAGTAAGTGAGTAGTTAAGTAGTCAATAAGTAGTTAAGTAGTTAATAAGTAAGTGAGTAGTTCAGTAGTCAATAAGTACTTAAGTAGTTTATAGTAAGTGAGTAGTTCAGTAGTCAATAAGTAGTTAGTAGTTCAATAAGTAGTTCAGTAAGTAGTTAAGTAGTTAAGTAAGTGAGTAGTTCAGTAGTCAATAAGTAGTTAAGTAGTTTATAAGTAAGTGAGTAGTTCAATAGTCAATAAGTAGTTAAGTAGTTAATAAGTAAGTGAGTAGTTCAGTAGTCAATAAAGTAGTTAAGTAGTCAATAAGTAGTTAAGTAGTTCAGTAGTCAATAAAGTAGTTAAGTAGTTTATAAGTAAGTAAGTAGTTTATAGTAGTGAGTAGTAGTCAATAAATAGTTAAGTAGTTTATAAGTAAGTGAGTAGTTCAGTAGTCAATAAGTAGTTAAGTAGTTAATAAGTAAGTGAGTAGTTCAGTAGTCAATAAGTAGTTAAGTAGTTTATAAGTAAGTGAGTAGTTCAGTAGTCAATAAATAGTTAAGTAGTTTATAAGTAAGTGAGTAGTTCAGTAGTCAATAAATAGTTAAGTAGTTTATAAGTAAGTGAGTAGTTCAGTAGTCAATAAATAGTTAAGTAGTTTATAAGTAAGTGAGTAGTTCAGTAGTCAATAAGTAGTTAAGTAGTTTATAAGTAAGTGAGTAGTTCAGTAGTCAATAAGTAGTTAAGTAGTTTATAAGTAAGTGAGTAGTTCAGTAGTCAATAAGTAGTTAAGTAGTTCAGTAGTTAATAAGTAGTTAAGTAGTTTATAAGTAAGTGAGTAATTCAGTAGTCAATAGGTAGTTAAGTAGTAAGTAAGTGAGTAAGTAGTCAATAAGTAGTTAAGTAGTCAATAAGTAGTTAAGTAGTTAATAAAGTAGTTAAGTAGTCAATAAGTAGTTAAGTAGTTTATAAGTAAGTGAGTAGTTCAGTAGTCAATAAGTAGTTAAGTAGTTTTCATAAGTAAGTGAGTAGTTAAGTAGTCAATAAGTAGTTAAGTAGTTAATAAGTAAGTGAGTAGTTCAGTAGTCAATAAATAGTTAAGTAATAAGTAAGTGAGTAGTTCAGTAGTCAATAAATAGTTAAGTAGTTTATAAGTAAGTGAGTAGTTCAGTAGTCAATAAAGTAGTTAAGTAGTTTATAAGTAAGTGAGTAGTTCAGTAGTCAATAAATAGTTAAGTAGTTTATAAGTAAGTGAGTAGTTCAGTAGTCAATAAGTAGTTAAGTAGTAGTTATAAGTAGTTAAGTAGTAAGTAGTTAAGTAGTAAATAAGTAGTTAAGTAGTTTATAAGTAAGTGAGTAGTTCAGTAGTCAATAAAGTAGTTAAGTAGTATAAGTAGTTCAGTAGTCAATAAGTAGTTAAGTAGTTTATAAGTAAGTGAGTAGTTCAGTAGTCAATAAATAGTTAAGTAGTTTATAAGTAAGTGAGTAGTTCAGTAGTCAATAAATAGTTAAGTAGTTAATAAGTAAGTGAGTAGTTCAGTAGTCAATAAGTAGTTAAGTAGTTAATAAATGAGTAGTTCTGTAGTCAATAAGTAGTTAAGTAGTTTATAAGTAAGTGAGTAGTTCAGTAGTCAATAAATAGTTAAGTAGTTTATAAGTAAGTGAGTAGTTCAGTAGTCAATAAGTAGTTAAGTAGTATAAGTAAGTGAGTAGTTCAGTAGTCAATAAGTAGTTAAGTAGTTTATAAGTAAGTGAGTAGTTCAGTAGTCAATAAGTAGTTAAGTAGTTTATAAGTAAGTGAGTAGTTCAGTAGTCAATAAGTAGTTAAGTAGTTTATAAGTAAGTGAGTAGTTCAGTAGTCAATAAGTAGTTAAGTAGTTTATAAGTAAGTGAGTAGTTCAGTAGTCAATAAATAGTTAAGTAGTTTATAAGTAAGTGAGTAGTTCAGTAGTCAATAAGTAGTTAAGTAGTTTATAAGTAAGTGAGTAGTTCAGTAGTCAATAAGTAGTTAAGTAGTTTATAAGTAAGTGAGTAGTTCAGTAGTCAATAAGTAGTTAAGTAGTTTATAAGTAAGTGAGTAGTTCAGTAGTCAATAAGTAGTTAAGTAGTTTATAAGTAAGTGAGTAGTTCAGTAGTCAATAAGTAGTTAAGTAGTTTATAAGTAAGTGAGTAGTTAGTAGTCAATAAGTAGTTAAGTAGTTATAATAAAGTAGTTCAGTAGTCAATAAGTAGTTAAGTAGTTTATAAGTAAGTGAGTAGTTCAGTAGTCAATAAGTAGTTAAGTAGTTTATAAGTAAGTGAGTAGTTCAGTAGTCAATAAGTAGTTAAGTAGTTAATAAATGAGTAGTTCAGTAGTCAATAAGTAGTTAAGTAGTTTATAAGTAAGTGAGTAGTTCAGTAGTCAATAAGTAGTTAAGTAGTTTATAAGTAAGTGAGTAGTTCAGTAGTCAATAAGTAGTTAAGTAGTTTATAAGTAAGTGAGTAGTTAGTAGTCAATAAGTAGTTAAGTAAGTAGTGAGTAAGTAGTCAATAAATAGTTAAGTAAATAAGTAAGTGAGTAGTTCAGTAGTCAATAAGTAGTTAAGTAGTTTATAAGTAAGTGAGTAGTTCAGTAGTCAATAAGTAGTTAAGTAGTTAATAAGTAAGTGAGTAGTTCAGTAGTCAATAAATAGTTAAGTAGTTTATAAAGTAGTTCAGTATAAGTAGTTAAGTAGTTAAGTAGTCAAGTAGTCAATAAATAGTTAAGTAGTTTATAAGTAAGTGAGTAGTTCAGTAGTCAATAAGTAGTTAAGTAGTTTATAAGTAAGTGAGTAGTTCAGTAGTCAATAAGTAGTTAAGTAAATAGTAAGTGAGTAGTTCAGTAGTCAATAAGTAGTTAAGTAGTTATAAGTAAGTGAGTAGTTCAGTAGTCAATAAATAGTTAAGTAGTTAAGTAGTAGTTCAATATAAGTAAGTAAGTAGTTAAGTAAGTGAGTAGTTAGTCAATAAGTAGTTAAGTAGTTAATAAGTAAGTGAGTAGTTCAGTAGTCAATAAGTAGTTAAGTAGTTTATAAGTAAGTGAGTAGTTCAGTAGTCAATAAATAGTTAAGTAGTTTATAAGTAAGTGAGTAGTTCAGTAGTCAATAAATAGTTAAGTAGTTTATAAGTAAGTGAGTAGTTCAGTAGTCAATAAAGTAGTTAAGTAGTTTATAAGTAAGTGAGTAGTTCAGTAGTCAATAAGTAGTTAAGTAGTTTATAAGTAAGTGTAGTAGTTCAGTAGTCAAGTTTATAAGTAAAGTAGTTCAGTAGTAGTTAAGTAGTTTATAAGTAAGTGAGTAGTTCAGTAGTCAATAAGTAGTTAAGTAGTTTATAAGTAAGTGAGTAGTTCAGTAGTCAATAAGTAGTTAAGTAGTTTATAAGTAAGTGTAGTAGTTAAGTAGTCAATAAGTAGTTAAGTAGTTTCAATAAGTAGTTAAGTAGTTCAGTAGTTAATAAGTAGTTAAGTAGTTTATAAGTAAGTGAGTAGTTCAGTAGTCAATAAGTAGTTAAGTAGTTTATAAGTAAGTGAGTAGTTCAGTAGTCAATAAGTAGTTAAGTAGTTTATAAGTAAGTGAGTAGTTCAGTAGTCAATAAGTAGTTAAGTAGTTTATAAGTAAGTGAGTAAGTAGTCAATAAGTAGTTAAGTAGTTTATAAGTAAAAGAGTAGTTCAGTAGTCAATAAATAGTTAAGTAGTTTATAAGTAAGTGAGTAGTTCAGTAGTCAATAAGTAGTTAAGTAGTTAATAAAGTGAGTAGTTCAGTAGTCAATAAATAGTTAAGTAGTAAGTGAGTAGTTCAGTAGTCAATAAGTAGTTAAGTAGTTTATAAGTAAGTGAGTAGTTCAGTAGTCAATAAGTAGTTAAGTAGTTATAATAAGTAAGTGAGTAGTTCAGTAGTCAATAAGTAGTTAAGTAGTAGTAATAAGTAAGTAGTAAGTAGTCAATAAAGTAGTTAAGTAGTCAATAAAAGTAGTTAAGTAGTCAATTTAGTTAAGTAGTTTATAAGTAAGTGAGTAGTTCAGTAGTCAATAAGTAGTTAAGTAGTTTATAAGTAAGTGAGTAGTTCAGTAGTCAATAAGTAGTTAAGTAGTTTATAAGTAAGTGAGTAGTTCAGTAGTCAATAAGTAGTTAAGTAGTTTATAAGTAAGTGAGTAGTTCAGTAGTAGTTAAGTAGTCAATAAGTAGTTAAGTAGTTAATAATTGAGTAGTTCAGTAGTCAATAAGTAGTTAAGTAGTTTATAAGTAAGTGAGTAGTTCAGTAGTCAATAAGTAGTTAAGTAGTTTATAAGTAAGTGAGTAGTTCAGTAGTCAATAAGTAGTTAAGTAGTTTATAAGTAAGTGAGTAGTTCAGTAGTCAATAAGTAGTTAAGTAGTTTATAAGTAGTCAATAAGTAGTCAATAAATAGTTAAGTAGTTTATAAGTAAGTGAGTAGTTCAGTAGTCAATAAATAGTTAAGTAGTTTATAAGTAAGTGAGTAGTTCAGTAGTCAATAAGTAGTTAAGTAGTTTATAAGTAAGTGAGTAGTTCAGTAGTCAATAAGTAGTTAAGTAGTTTATAAGTAAGTGAGTAGTTAAGTAGTCAATAAATACTTAAGTAGTTAATAAGTAAGTAAGTAGTTCAGAAGTCAATAAGTAGTTAAGTAGTTAATAAATGAGTAGTTCAGTAGTCAATAAGTAGTTAAGTAGTTAATAAATGAGTAGTTCTGTAGTCAATAAGTAGTTAAGTAGTTAATAAATGAGTAGTTCAGTAGTCAATAAGTAGTTAAGTAGTTTATAAGTAAGTGAGTAGTTCAGTAGTCAATAAGTAGTTAAGTAGTTTATATAAGTAAGTGAGTAGTTCAGTAGTCAATAAAGTAGTTAAGTAGTTTATAAGTAAGTGAGTAGTTCAGTAGTCAATAAGTAGTTAAGTAGTTTATAAGTAAGTGAGTAGTTCAGTAGTCAATAAGTAGTTAAGTAGTTTATAAGTAAGTGAGTAGTTCAGTAGTCAATAAGTAGTTAAGTAGTTTATAAATGAGTAGTTCAGTAGTCAATAAGTAGTTAAGTAGTTAATAAGTAAGTGAGTAGTTCAGTAGTCAATAAGTAGTTAAGTAGTTTATAAGTAAGTGAGTAGTTCAGTAGTCAATAAGTAGTTTATAAGTAAGTGAGTAGTTCAGTAGTCAATAAGTAGTTAAGTAGTTTATAAGTAAGTGAGTAGTTCAGTAGTCAATAAGTAGTTAAGTAGTTTATAAGTAAGTGAGTAGTTCAGTAGTCAATAAGTAGTTAAGTAGTTTATAAGTAAGTAAGTAGAGTAGTTAAGTAGTCAATAAATAGTTAAGTAGTCAATAAAGTTAAGTAGTTTAAAGTAAGTGAGTAGTTCAGTAGTCAATAAGTAGTTAAGTAGTTTATAAGTAAGTGAGTAGTTCAGTAGTCAATAAGTAGTTAAGTAGTTTATAAGTAAAGTGAAGTAGTTCAGTAGTCAATAAGTAGTTAAGTAGTTTATAAGTAAGTGAGTAGTTCAGTAGTCAATAAAGTAGTTAAGTAGTTAATAAGTAAGTGAGTAGTTCAGTAGTCAATAAGTAGTTAAGTAGTTTATAAGTAAGTGAGTAGTTCAGTAGTCAATAAGTAGTTAAGTAGTTTATAAGTAAGTGAGTAGTTCAGTAGTCAATAAGTAGTTAAGTAGTTAATAAGTAAGTGAGTAGTTCAGTAGTCAATAAGTAGTTAAGTAGTTTATAAGTAAGTGAGTAGTTCAGTAGTCAATAAGTAGTTAAGTAGTTTATAAGTAAGTGAGTAGTTCAGTAGTCAATAAGTAGTTAAGTAGTTAATAAATAAGTGAGTAGTTCAGTTCAGTAATAAATAGTTAAGTAGTTAATAAATGAGTAATTCAGTAGTCAATAAGTAGTTAAGTAGTTTATAAGTAAGTGAGTAGTTCAGTAGTCAATAAATAGTTAAGTAGTTTATAAGTAAGTGAGTAGTTCAGTAGTCAATAAGTAGTTAAGTAGTTTATAAGTAAGTGAGTAGTTCAGTAGTCAATAAGTAGTTAAGTAGTTTATAAGTAAGTGAGTAGTTCAGTAGTCAATAAGTAGTTAAGTAGTTAATAAGTAAGTGAGTAGTTCAGTAGTCAATAAGTAGTTAAGTAGTTTATAAGTAAGTGAGTAGTTCAGTAGTCAATAAGTAGTTAAGTAGTTTTTATAAGTAAGTGAGTAGTTCAGTAGTCAATAAAGTAGTTAAGTAGTTAATAAGTAAGTGAGTAGTTCAGTAGTCAATAAGTAGTTAAGTAGTTTATAAGTAAGTGAGTAGTTAAATAGTCAATAAATAGTTAAGTAGTTTATAATAAAGTGAGTAGTTCAGTAGTCAATAAATAGTTAAGTAGTTTATAAGTAAGTGAGTAGTTCAGTAGTCAATAAGTAGTTAAGTAGTTTATAAGTAAGTGAGTAGTTCAGTAGTCAATAAATAGTTAAGTAGTTTATAAGTAAGTGAGTAGTTCAGTAGTCAATAAGTAGTTAAGTAGTTTATAAGTAAGTGAGTAGTTCAGTAGTCAATAAGTAGTTAAGTAGTTTATAAGTAAGTGAGTAGTTCAGTAGTCAATAAGTAGTTAAGTAGTTTATAAGTAAGTGAGTAGTTCAGTAGTCAATAAGTAGTTAAGTAGTTAATAAGTAAGTGAGTAGTTCAGTAGTCAATAAGTAGTTAAGTAGTTAATAGTAGTTAAGTGAGTAGTTAAGTAGTCAATAAGTAGTTAAGTAGTTAATAGTTAAGTAGTTTATAAGTAAGTAGTTCAGTAGTCAATAAATAGTTAAGTAGTTAATAAGTAAGTGAGTAGTTCAGTAGTCAATAAATAGTTAAGTAGTTAATAAGTAAGTGAGTAGTTCAGTAGTCAATAAGTAGTTAAGTAGTTTATAAGTAAGTGAGTAGTTCAGTAGTCAATAAGTAGTTAAGTAGTTAATAAGTAAGTGAGTAGTTCAGTAGTCAATAAATAGTTAAGTAGTTAATAAGTAAGTGAGTAGTTCAGTAGTCAATAAATAGTTAACAATGTCACAGTTGATTCAGTGTTGAAGAAGACTAGTTTATTAACAATGTCACATTATATTCAGTGTTGAAGAAGACTACGATTATTCTCACGGTGTAAAACTGTTTAACAATGTCACAGTTTATTCAGAGTTGAAGAAGACTAGGATTATTGTCACTGTGTAAAACTGTTTAACAATGTCGCAGTTTATTCAGTGTTGAAGAAGACTACGATTATTGTCACTGTGTAAAACTGTTTAACAATGTCACAATTTATTCAGTGCTGAAGAAGACTAGGATTATTATCACTGTGTAAAACTGTTTAACAATGTCACAGTTTATTCAGGGTTGAAGAACACTAGGATTATTGTCTCTGTGTAAAACTCTTTAACAATGCAACAGTTTATTCAGAGTTCAATAAGACTAGAATTATTGTCAATGTGTAAAACTGTTTATCAATGTCACAGTTTATTCAGTGTTGAAGAAGACAAGTTTTATTGTCACTATGTAAACTGTTTAACAATGTCACAGTTTATTCAGGATTAAAGAACACTAGGATTATTGTCTCTGTGTAAAACTGTTTAACAATGCAACAGTTTATTCAGAGTTCAATAAGACTAGAATTATTGTCAATGTGTAAAACTGTTTATCAATGTCACAGTTTATTCAGTGTTGAAGAAGACAAGTTTTATTGTGACTATGTAAACTGTTTAACAATGTCACAGTTTATTCAGTGTTGAAGAAGACAAGTTTTATTGTGACTATGTAAACTGTTTAACAATGTCACAGTTTATTCAGAGTTGAAGAACACTAGGATTATTGTCTCTGTGTAAAACTGTTTAACAATGTAACAGTTTATTCAGGGTTCAATAAGACTAGAATTATTGTCACTGTGTAAAACTGTTCAACAAAGTAACAGCTTATTTAGTTTTAAGGAAATCTAAGATTATTTTCACTGTGTAAAGAGAGTGACAGTTTATTCAGTGTTAATAAAGGCTAGGATTATTTCTACTGTATAACAAAGTAGCACTTTAGTAGCAATTTAGTGTTATTGTTACTATATAATAAAATGACAGCTTATCAAATGTGTAGTTGACGCCTTTGGTGCTTGTAAAGCTTCAGCCTTCCTCAATATACGTCTTAGATTAATCTAGTGATTTGAAGGCGCTCAACTTGGGTTTTATGATTCGTATAACTATCGCTGAACATGTGAATGTTCCATTACTTGTAAAACAAGTTTGAAATATTGAAACTGTAAAATTATGTAATTATTTATTTGAATTTAAAAAAAAAACATTTATCATAAAACAATTGAAACTGTCAATAGAAATAAGATTCATATCTGGTACGTTCCATTACTTGTAAAACAAGTTTGAAATATTGAAACTGTAAAATTATGTAATTATTTATTTGAATTTAAAGAAACATTTATCATAAAACAATTGAAACTGTCAATAGAAATAAGATTCATATCTGGTACGTTTTATTACTTGTAAAACAAGTTTGAAATATTGAAACTGTAAAATTATGTAATTATTTATTTGAATTTAAAGAAACATTTATCATAAAACAATTGAAACTGTCAATAGAAATAAGATTCATATCTGGTACGTTCCATTACTTGTAAAACAAGTTTGAAATATTGAAACTGTAAAATTATGTAATTATTTATTTGAATTTAAAGAAACATTTATCATAAAACAATTGAAACTGTCAATAGAAATAAGATTCATATCTGGTACGTTCCATTACTTGTAAAACAAGTTTGAAATATTGAAACTATCAATAGAAATAAGATTCATATCTGGTTACCGTTTGACTGAGCAATTAAATTATAAACTTTTTCCAACATTTATTTACTAAAATTCATATTATTGTAATAGTAGTAGATAATGAATTGTCTGAGGAAGCACTGTGGTATATCTTAGTATTTACAATAGCCAATCAGAATTGAATGATAAAGATAAATTAGAAATCCATTTTAAATTCCAACAAATCGAGCTGTAGCAAGCACGTAGCTATACTGAAAATGATAAATAAAATACTAGTATCGAAGCAGAAAAAGAAAGTAAACATCTGTGGTTGACTCGACAAAGACCACATTCTCAACTCACAGTTATAATTCATCATTATGTCATAATTGCAAAATTATTAAGCTATGGATGTTCTTGTATGCAAAATTACAGGTCTACGTTTTATATCAATTATTATATGACGTCATTCTTCCTTTAAATACCTAAAATTCTTTACGTTATTGGAGACCAAAATTCTTTATCGGTGAGCAAAGTATGTTAAAGTAACCAATCTTACATTTATAGTACATGTAAGATCACGGTCTGCATAAAATTAAAAAGATCCTTCTAACAGCCTTAACCAAAGCTGATACGTTTATCAGTTTACTGTACATTACAGTATGTGCATTTTTAATTTAATAAATTTAAATATATTTACCATTTATTTGAATAATTGTCAAATATTATTAGATTAAATTTTAATATAGTTGGAAATTCTGCTTTCATAAGCATTGGATTAATGAATAAATTAATATAAACAAAATATTTAATTAATTTTAATGTTCTGTAGAAAACCGAGATGTAATGTAGCAATCCCACACGATTTTCAACAATATTTGTCCATCATGTATTAGTACTTCATCTCTTCAGTTCTAGTCACATTGTACAACTACAGATGATTAAAACAAGGTAGAATTTCATACAAACACTTTAATCTCAAGCTAATTACACGAAACTTCTTGACCTTTAACACACCTTTTGTATCCGTTGTTCACGATAAATAGAAGAAACTGCTACACTTTTAACACACCTTTTGTGTCTGTTGTTCACGATAAATAGAAGAAACTGCTACTCTTTTAACCCATCTTTTGTGTCTGTTGTTCACGATAAATGGAAGAAACTGCTACACTTTTAACACACCTGTTGTTCACGAAAAATAGAAGAAACTGCTACTCTTTTAACACACCTTTTGTGTCTGTTGTTCACGATAAATAGGAGAAACTGCTACTCTTTTAACCCATTTTTATGTATCTGTTGTTCACGATAAATAGAAGAAACTGCTACTCTATTAACTCATGTTTTGTATCTGTTGTTCACGATAAATAGAAGAAACTGCTACACTTTTAACCCATTTTTTGTGTCTGTTGTTCACGATAAATAGAAGAAACTGCTACACTTTTAACACACCTTTTGTGTCTGTTGTTCACGATAAATAGGAGAAACTGCTACTCTTTTAACCCATTTTTTGTATCTGTTGTTCACGATAAATAGAAAAACTGCTACCCTTTTAGCACACCTTTCATGTCTGTTGTTCACGATAACTAGAAGAAACTGCTACACTTTTAACACACCTTTTGTGTCTGTCGTTACATAGCCTTTAACTTCAGTAAAAACATGTTCTGTATTCAGTATTCGTTATCGAAGACTTTGTTCGCAAAATATATATATATCACTGGAGAATACATATTTAATGACCTTAATCTGAAATCTATCAAAACATGAACAGTGAATTTCTGGGCTCATAAGTCGTGTTTTCTTATGGTTGCTTCCCAGGTAATAACCAATATAATGGATTGTAATTTACGTTTTGCGAATAAGTCGAAAATAAAGATAATCTATTCTGTTCTTTTCAAAATTTTGAAATAAGAAAAGATTTTTTGTATTAATAGACGTGATTATTATTATTAATATCTAACAGTAGTTTAAAACTGTAGAAAGTTATTGTTTTATGAAATTTTTGAAGTATCTATTTTAATTGCTTAGGAACCAGTTTTCTGTTTCTTACTAGTTACTTTATTTAGTTCACATGTAGTGTATTCTATGATTGTTTGCTGGACTACATGTATGTACACTTACTAACTCATTTCACATATAGTGTATTCTATGATTGTTTGCTGGACTACATGTATGTACACTTACTAACTCAGTTCACATGTAGTGTATTCTATGATTGTTTGCTGGACTACATGTATGTACACTTACTAACTCAGTTCACATATAGTGTATTCTATGACTGTTTGCTGGACTACATGTATGTACACTTACTAACTCAGTTCACATGTAGTGTATTCTATGATTGTTTGCTGGACTACATGTATGTACACTTACTAACTCAGTTCACATGTAGTGTATTCTATGATTGTTTGCTGGACTACATGTATGTACACTTACTAACTCAGTTCACATGTAGTGTATTCTATGATTGTTTGCTGGACTACATGTATGTACACTTACTAACTCAGTTCACATGTAGTGTATTCTATGATTGTTTGCTGGACTACATGTATGTACACTTACTAACTCAGTTCACATATAGTGTATTCTATGATTGTTTGCTGGACTACATGTATGTACACTTACTAACTCAGTTCACATGTAGTGTATTCTATGATTGTTTGCTGGACTACATGTATGTACACTTACTAACTCAGTTCACATATAGTGTATTCTATGATTGTTTGCTGGACTACATGTATGTACACTTACTAACTCAGTTCACATGTAGTGTGTTCTATGATTGTTTGCTGGACTACATGTATGTACACTTACTAACTCAGTTCACATGTAGTGTGTTCTATGATTGTTTGCTGGACTACATGTATGTACACTTACTAACTCAGTTCACATATAGTGTATTCTATGATTGTTTGCTGGACTACATGTATGTACACTTACTAACTCAGTTCACATGTAGTGTATTCTATGATTGTTTGCTGGACTACATGTATGTACACTTACTAACTCAGTTCACATGTAGTGTATTCTATGATTGTTTGCTGGACTACATGTATGTACACTTACTAACACAGTTCACATGTAGTGTATTCTATGATTGTTTGCTGGACTACATGTATGTACACTTACTAACTCAGTTCACATGTAGTGTATTCTATGATTGTTTGCTGGACTACATGTATGTACACTTACTAACTCAATTCACATATAGTGTGTTCTATGATTGTTTGCTGGACTACATGTATGTACACTTACTAACTCAGTTCACATATAGTGTGTTCTATGATTGTTTGCTGGACTACATGTATGTACACTTACTAACTCAGTTCACATATAGTGTGTTCTATGATTGTTTGCTGGACTACATGTATGTACACTTACTAACTCAGTTCACATATAGTGTGTTCTATGATTGTTTGCTGGACTACATGTATGTACACTTACTAACTCAGTTCACATATAGTGTGTTCTATGATTGTTTGCTGGACTACATGTATGTACACTTACTAGCTCAGTTCACATATAGTGTGTTCTATGATTGTTTGCTGGACTACATGTATGTACACTTACTAACTCAGTTCACATGTAGTCTATTCCGTGAGTGTTTTCTGCAATACATCCGTCTACTTACTTAAATAACATGTAGTCCATTCCATTATTGTTTTGTGTACTACATATACGTACTAACTTAGTTAACGTGTAATCCATGATTCCAGAAGCTACATTATAAACTTAACTCCCACTAACTTTGTTTTTCATTAAACCAGTATTAGATTTAACTGTAAATATACATGAAACACTCCCCTTCAGTTGCTCAGTGGTAAGTTTGATGGTTTATATCCCTAATAACCGGATTTCATTCTCTGGTGGTGCACACGACATAGTTCGTAACTTTGTGTTCATCAAAGAAAGAAACAAATACACTTGAATTCATTTACCTTTCAGTGAGAAGAAACCATTAGAATCGCGTGAACGTACAGTAATAAAATGTATTTTTTGTTCCTGCCCTTAGGACGTTGTGCTTTATGTCCTGAAGAAAAGTCAACAACTTTTAAATGCATTATTTGGGGCTCTAAGTGCATTATAAGAGTAACAATCAGATGCTACTATCCGTTCTGGACAAGTAGCCCAAAAGTTTGCGGGGGGTAGTGTTGAATAATTAATTATATTCGGTGAAATGTATTACTTTAAAGTGTGTATGTGTTCTTTTATAGCAAAGCCAACTCGGCCTATCTGCTGAGCCCACCGAAGGGAATCGAGCCCCTGATATTAGCGTTGTAAATCTGTAGACTTACCGCTGTACTAGCGGGGAGATACTTTAAAGTAAGGACGGTAAGAGTAGGTGGCTATTGTGTAGTTTTGCATTCAACAGAACGAACTTTATTAACTCTTCAAAAAACATTAACTGCGTGTTAATATATTTAGCGTGTTAATATTTTATTTAGTTTAGAGAAATATTAACTTTTTTGAATATGGTAGAATAAATTGCATTAAAAGTATGGTGGATATGAACAAGTGATTAGCGTAATTGATGTATTGGCTGAATCTTCTAGACATTCAATAAAAACTAATTATCCAAGAACATTAACTACTAAACTTTAGCAACAAATAATTCTGTTAACACGAACACTTACAGCTTTACAACCTCGATAAACAATAGAAGAAACGATACATTTAACAAACAGCGTTTCTCTGAGCTAGTTATGAACGTGGGAACAGCTCAATATAATCATTGTCAACCACAGGCTCCTGAGTCACACAGTGAGGTTTAGAGAATGATAAATATATATATATATACTGTTCTCTCATGTAGAGAAAAAATGTGACCTTTCTCGGTTACACAGTTGTACTTGATTTATGTAACGTTACTTTGTACTTTGTTTATATCCATCTGCTTCAGTGCTACATACCACTAGGGTTAATCGAATTACCTTCAACGTTGGTTAGGCCTAAGATTTTCCGTGTATGTTAACTACAGAATACAAAACAAAGCAACAATCACTTATTTTCGCCACATAATTAAAAGGCAAACATACAGGTTGTTTATTGAAATAAATAAAAGTCGTCATAACCCATATGCAGTACGTGTAACTTGGTTCTCTACAAATATGTTTGTATTACGCCCACAAAATAAACATATCTTTTTTAATTTGATAATTATTTGTACTTCTTTACTATCTATAACGCTCTATTACGGTTCTGATTTTCTTATCAATTATTTATTCTTCATAGCATTTTATGTTTGATTAACAAAATACCAAGTCTGTTCTTTAATCTTATATTTAACTGTATTAACACGGCAAATTTCCGAGAAATTACTGGACGAAATCCGCTAGGTTTTCCTATGAGACATGCTGATATATAGCAAAAAGTATAAACTACAAACCCAAAATATAGAAATTTACAGGATAAAATACATACGTATTGATTGATAGGAGTTCATTAATCTGTAGCCTCACTTCTATTTTATGATTGTCGAAATCAAAACTAAACATGAGGCTATATTTCACCTAATATATATATAAGTGTTATTACATAAAAATATACTCAGAGTGGAAAGCATAGACAACGATTAATTATGAAATGATATGTCTATTTTATTGTGGATGGAGCCAACGTTTTTATTTGGAATCAATGCATAGATTGTGTGTCTCTTATAGCAAATCCACCTCGGACCATCTGCTGTGTTTGCAGAGAGGAATCAAACCCCTGATTTTAGCGTTGTGAATCAGTAAAAACAGTGTACATGAAATAGTAAAGAACGGCTCTTAATAAATTGTTGGATTTTTTTTTATTAATATATTTTCATCGTTGAACGGCTAAAATATTTTGTTGCCAACGTACTGTTATTACCGGTAGATAGCAGTGTTTCACAAAGTGAAATTAGATATTTAAATTCGTTCTTCTAATGGAAGTTTCTTTTCAATTTATCATTACTTACAGAACTACCTTCTAAAATTAGTTACCCCTTAAGTAACAATAACAATATAATTTATCATTACTTACTGAACTACCTTCTAAAATTAGTTAACCCTTAAGTAACAATAACAATATACTTATTGTAAATCTAAAAATAAATTAGGCGAATTAAACATACTTTTGTTAGATAAAAATATTAGAATGCATTGTTCCACCAGTTAGGCACCAGTTAACTATGTATAAGTTTTGAACTAAGTGTAAGTTATTATCATGTTGAAATGGTAATTGTGTATAAGTTTTGAACTAAGTGTAAGTTATTATCATGTTGAAATGTTAACTGTGTATAAGTTTTGAACTAAGAGTAAGTTATTATCATGTTGAAATGTTAACTGTATATAAGTTTTGAACTAAGTGTAAGTTATTATCATGTTGAAATGTTAACTGTGTATAAGTTTTGAACTAAGTGTAAGTTATTATCATGTTGAAATGGTAACTATGTATAAGTTTTGAACTAAGTGTAAGTTATTATCATGTTGAAATGTTAACTGTGTATAAGTTTTGAACTAAGTGTAAGTTATTATCATGTTGAAATGGTAACTATGTATAAGTTTTGAACTAAGTGTAAGTTATTATCATGTTGAAATGGTAACTATGTATAAGTTTTGAACTAAGTGTAAGTTATTATCATGTTGAAATGTTAACTGTGTATAAGTTTTGAACTAAGTGTAAGTTATTATCATGTTGAAATGGTAACTATATATAAGTTTTGAACTAAGTGAAAGTTATTATCATGTTGAAATGGTAACTATGTATAAGTTTTGAACTAAGTGTAAGTTATTATCATGTTGAAATGGTAACTGTGTATAAGTTTTGTGGCCTAGCGCCTTAAGGCGTGCGCTTCGTAATCCGAGGGTCGCGGGTTCGCGCCCGAGTCGCATAAACATGTTCGCCCTCCCAGCCGTGGGGGCGTTATAATGTGACGGTCAATCCAACTGTGTATAAGTTCTGAACTAAGTATAAGTTATTATCATGTTGAAATGTTAACTATGTGTAAGTTTTGAACTTAGTATAACTTTTTATTACTTTGAAATGATAATTAGAAACTCTACAGAGACAAAAGTTCAAGAGATGGTATCACATAAGTTCATTGAACTTATTTCAGTGTTAAAAGTTGCTTAAAGTCTTAAGTTAAGTTACACGGATCTTTTTGAAAAGTTTTGTTCTTTAGAGAAATGTATCCTTATTTTCTCTAACTTCTCATATTGTTGTTGTTAAGCACAAAGCTACATAATGTGCTGTGCACTCCACGAGTATCGAAACTCAACATTAGCATAACTAGTCTGCAGATTTACTGCTGAGCCACTTGGGGACAAAAGATGATAAATTAAAATCAGTAAAAGATAACTACATATTTATTATCATAATGTAATCCTGCTAGTATTGCTATTCGACATCATTTTTAGATTTTTCCTTCCACTGTTACCATGGAGATTTCAGCAGGTGTGTTCTTTGTCATGTTCAGTATTTACCTGATTCTGACAGGAAACGTGAATCACTACATGTTTTCTTACTTCTACCAATAGCTTCATTCTTGTCTGTTTATAAATTGATTAAAACTGGAATTTTTCACATACGATCTTATAATCAACACTGTAGACCTGATGGAATCAGTTCCATTATTTCTAACTAAGAGTTATCACAATTTTTATAGCACAACTGATACAATAGGTATGATCAAATTAACTAAATTACATGTCCCTCGACACGTTTAGCATAAGAGTGAATATACGCTACACGTGTTCTCTTGCACGTGTTATCTGGACATGTGACCAGAAACAAGTGAACAGATTAAACCTGCTAACACTGATTGTCAGCCATAAATCACTAACACTGATTGTCATAAATCACTAAGCCTACAAACAAGATTTCCGAGCAATATGATACGTCGGTCTTCATGAGTTTTTCTTTTAGTTGAGTCGCAATGATTTAAATTTCGGTTATAACTGAATTAAGCACAAAGCTGCACAATGAACTATCCGTGCTCTGCCCACTACTGGTATCGAAACCCGGTTTATAGCGTTGTAAGTCCGCAGACACTGTGGGGGGAGAATAACCCAGATTGTCTCTTCTCGAATGTTCTTGGGTAGGAGGAAACGCCTTTCTTATAAATTCACTTAATATGTAGTTCTGTTTAAGTACACTGTTCTGAATGGAAATCAAAGGACAATTCCAATGATTTATGGAAGCTATTTGTTATTGCTGGAGCACTTGTATTGCCTCACTTCTACTACTTGTTTAGTCTATGGTAATCACCAGCACAGTGTAGGGAGTTTCTCGTTAAAAAACAACTTGGGTAAAAATTAAACGATTAGGTTTTAACTTCGAAAGCTACACGAGAGTTATTTGAGTGAGCCAATCATAATTTAGCAGTGTAAGGCTACAGAGAAGGCAGCTAGTTTTCACCACCCACTACCAACTCTGGGGCTACTCTGTTACCAACAAATAGTGTGATTGACCGTGACGTGTTTAACGCCCCCACGGCTAGAAGGGCGAGCATGTTTGGTGTGACGGGGATTCGAACCCGCGACCCTCAGATTAAGAGTCAAGCGCCCTAACCATCCTGGTTCCAGAACGTAGACAGTGAGAAAATTCGTTTGTTCGTTGAATTTCGCGCAAACCTCGAGAGTTATTTGTACTGGACTTTCAAAATTTAGAAATGATGGAATAGACGAAAAGCCGCGAACCAACATCACCCACCGGCAATCTGTGGACTACTCTGTCGCCAATGAAAGATGGGATTAGCCCTCAAATAGTAACACCCCAATGGCTGAAAGGATGAGTGATTACCAGGCCAAACAAAGAATAATGAATTTTAACATCTTTAAACTGCGTTTTTCAAGTTCCCCGCTGGTACAGTGAGAGGTCTATGGATTTACATTGCTAAAATCAGAGGTTCAATTCTCCTCTGTGGACTCAGCAGATAGCCCGGTATGGTTTTACTATAAGTAAACACACACTCGCATTCTTCAAACGCACTAAAACGGATACATTGTTCTAAACATTAAAATCTTCGATGTTTAAAAACTTATATTCAGATTTTTCTTCACTGGTGGTTTATCATAGAGAAGCAAAACAGTTTAGGTTTATTAAAGTTAACAAACTTAACAACATATATATTATACGTAAAACGTATTATGTAAAATGGAAATTCACATTTTCATCAGAAGGTTTTACAGACGCTAATATCTTCACCTGTTTTGTCGCCAAGAACGAACTGAACGGAAGAAAAGCAGATACACATAAGATAAGATTTTAATCTTCTCACTAAATCTGTTTAGAGTTAAACAACACAATGGGCTGGCTGTAATGTGCCCACCAAGAGCATCGAATCACGGTTTTCAGTGTTATAAGTCCTCAAGCATACCACTGAGCCTTTGAGAGGCATCCTTAAATTTAAATGGTTTATTTACGTAACGAATAATTAATTAAAAATAGATACATGTATTTATTTTTTTTTGTTTAACAGCTACACAAGCTGTGAAGATTATTCGACTCTCGGTACCACGTGCAGTGGAGAACGGGACAGATCACGTGATCTTAGATTGTGAGTATAACTACACGTCAAATGACCTCCGATTAGTGGTGAAATGGTTCTTCAATGACAATCTCGAACCCATATACCAGTGGATTCCAAAACTGGACTCTCGACACATATCTTCAATGTTGGACGGAAACTGGATCTTTCGTACAAAGTCAATTCCCAGATCCGTACTTCTACTATCGGGCCCTCTATATTCTACGACCTACGTTAGAAATAAGTGGAAAATACACCTGTCAGGTGATGTCTTTGGCTGCTCACGATCAACGTAACCAGAGAATGATTGTGTATTGTAAGTGTTATGATCAGAGAATGTTTGTCTATTGTATTACGATCAGAGAATGTTTGTCTATTGTAAGTATTATGATTTAGGTGTAGACAGACCTACATGTGTTTTGTTACGTAGTGTGTGTTGTTTTATACTTACGTTAGATTCCATCCATAAACACATTGTGTATTGTAAGTATTATGATTTAGGTGTAGACAGACCTACATGTGTTTTGTTACGTAATGTGTGTTGATTTATACTTACGTTAGATTCCATCCATAAACACATTGTGTATTGTAAGTATTATGATTTATGTGTAGACAGACCTACATGTGTTTTGTTACGTAGTGTGTGTTGTTTTTATACTTACGTTAGATTCCATCCATAAACACATTGTGTATTGTAAGTATTATGATTTAGGTGTAGACAGACCTACATGTGTTTTGTTACGTAGTGTGTGTTGTTTTATACTTACGTTAGATTCCATCCATAAACACGTTGTGTATTGTAAGTATTATGATTTAGGTGTAGACAGACCTACATGTGTTTTGTTACGTAGTGTGTGTTGTTTTATACTTACGTTAGATTCCATCCATAAACACATTGTGTATTGTAAGTATTATGATTTAGGTGTAGACAGACCTACATGTGTTTTGTTACGTAGTGTGTGTTGTTTTATACTTACGTTAGATTCCATCCATAAACACATTGTGTATTGTAAGTATTATGATTTAGGTGTAGACAGACCTACATGTGTTTTGTTGTTACGTAGTGTGTGTTGTTTTATACTTACGTTAGATTCCATCCATAAACACATTGTGTATTGTAAGTATTATGATTTAGGTGTAGACAGACCTACATGTGTTTTGTTACGTAGTGTGTGTTGTTTTATACTTACGTTAGATTCCATCCATAAACACATTGTGTATTGTAAGTATTATGATTTAGGTGTAGACAGACCTACATGTGTTTTGTTACGTAGTGTGTGTTGTTTTATACTTACGTTAGATTCCATCCATAAACACGTTGTGTATTGTAAGTATTATGATTTAGGTGTAGACAGACCTACATGTGTTTTGTTACGTAGTGTGTGTTGTTTTATACCTACGTCAGATTCCATCCATAAACACGTTGTGTATTGTAAGTATTATGATTTAGGTGTAGACAGACCTACATGTGTTTTGTTACGTAGTGTGTGTTGTTTTATACTTACGTTAGATTCTATCCATAAACTCATTGTGTATTTCTCCTTCTTTTATTTCATCTCTAGCCCCAGCAAAGAAATTTTCCATCTCTCAAAACGAAGTTTCGAATGTAGAAAACTATGTATCTTGTGAAGCGAGTGGTTTATACCCTCGACCCGAGATCTCTTTCAGACTAATCATCCTGAGGTTTACGAAACGAACATGGCTCCAGGCTTCTAAAAATACATTAACATAACAACAGATCTTTACTCCATCTGGCTTAGTGGAATACTGCATCAAGGTAATTTACCAAAAAAGAGATGAAACAGTTCTGGAATGTGG
>NW_027467782.1:68609647-68658093 GCF_004210375.1 Tachypleus tridentatus | reverse complement strand
TTTAATTCACCGCACACAGAATTAAGGGGTAACAGAGACACACGCAGAGGATCCTGCATAAAAAAATTTTATTTCTAGCAATAAAATGCAATTAATTAATGACAATACACCTACACACTTCTCAGCCGCCAACGGCTCATATGATGTACTCGATTTCATCATCGCACCCAAGGACATGGTTAATAGAATATCTAACTTTAAAGTGCATGATGAAATCACCAGTGACCACTTCCCCGTATCATGTATGATTCACCCGCGCCACCCGGCTGTGGCGTACGTGACTCCTTCCGCATACACCTACACTGAAACAGACTGGCTCACTTTTAATGCCTCTCTGGACTCATACCTACCCCACCCAATCGAACATGTAAACAACAAAACAGAACTAGACAAATATGTTGATCAAATTACAGAAGCCATAAAGAAAGCCACAAAAAACACAATTCCTAAATCAAAAAAGAAAACAATCACTTATTCAATGGACTCTAACACCAGAAATTCACGCACTAATAATCAAACGCAGACAATTACGACGAATACACTACATCACACGTGATCCACACATTAAAACAGAAATCAATAGAACAAATACAAAAATTAAACAAGAAATTAAAAAAGTCAGAGAAAACAATTGGCATAACTTCTGCAAAAACTTAGAAAACCAAGAAAAACCAAAAGAATTCTGGAAAAAATTCAAGAGTATTGCGTCAGACAAAACACAAATCACATGTTACAACACATCACACACAACAATAAAATCGCAAGGACGGACGAAGAGAAAGCTGACTTATTAGCTGACTATTACAAATCCGCTTTTAGCGATTTAAACTCAGTAGATTTCGACACACAACACCAACACCATGTCAACAACTACATAAATGCAAACCAAGCTTCATTCTCACCAGGATTTCCCGGAGAGACACTAGAAGCATACTCAAATTCAATCAATAGAAAAATAACCATAACCGAACTAAAGATTAATATCAAAAACTTGAAGAACACTTCCCCCGGACATGACCAAATACCAAATATTATTCTCAAAAAAAGTTCCACTCTCCTACTACAACACCTCACAAACATCATGAACATTTCATTAGCGACAGGGTATTACCCTGACACATGGAAAAAAGCCATCATAACAACGATCCCCAAGAAACAAACTAACAGAACAAATCCAGATAATTTCCGCCCCATCAGTCTGTTAAGCTGCCTTGGCAAACTGATGGAGAGAATTATCTCCAACCGTCTCCTCCATTTTTGCGAATCAAACAACATCCTTCCAGAATCTCAAAATGCCTCCAGAAAAATAGACAAACAACAGATCACCTCACACGACTCACCGAATCAATATACAAAGCTTACAACAACAATCAAGTAACCATCGGGGTATTCCTAGATGTCAAAAAAGCATTCGACAGCGTTTGGCACAATGCCATCATATACAAACTAAACCACCTACAAATAAATCCTACGATAGTCAAATGGATTTCAAATTTTTAACCAATAGAACAGCACAAGTAAAAGTCAATAAAACCATATCCAAATTATTTAATATAACGGCAGGAGTGCCCCAAGGATCAGTCCTCTCTCCACTTCTTTACATAATTTTCGTCAGTGACATACCTTTTCCAAATCTAACATACACACACAATTCACAATACGCAGATGACATCGCAATCTGGAGCACCTCCAGAAACCCAGTAATGGCCATGTCTCGCGTACAAGAATCACTAAACAACGTCTCAACATGGAGCAACAAGTGGAGGGTCGTGTTAAATCCGACAAAAACACAAGCAATCACCTTCTATAGAAAACTAAAGAAGCAAAGAAAAAATCTAGAAAAAATAAATCTATCACTTGGAAACACAACCATCAACATGAGCAAAAAACATCACATTCCTTGGCGTCACTTTCGACACAAAACTAACATGGAAAAACACATAAACAATATACACTCATCAATAAGAAAAAGGATTTCATATCTAAAGACTATAACTGGTAAACAATCAAAATGCGCACCGAACACCATTATACAAATATATAGGCTTACATCCGTCCACTAATAGAGTACGGATGTCAAGTAACATACAACATGTCAAACAACACACTCCAAAAATCCAAGTGCAACAAAACAAAATATTAAAATCCGCATTCAGTTTACCATCTTTTACACCAACAAATTATCTACACCAAATTAGTAATTTACCAACTATAAGAGATAGAATAACAGAACTTTCTATGAAATATTATCGAAAAGCAGAAAACAGAAACAAACTAACGGCATCACTACACAAATTATCAAGTGCACCAACAAAATACATATCACCATACAACATATTTCAAGAATCACAATCCACTCAACAAAGAGTTTAAATACATAAAAACTATGTTATTAACATGAATTCCTTTTTTTTTCAGGTACAGGGCACACGACAGGCAAAACTTTCGGCGCCTGTCGTGTGAAAGTGGGTTTTCTCGGGTACTCCCGTTTCCCCACATCAAAATCTTCAGGCATTGGATTTCTAGATCCCAGCCCAGGCAACCTTTTGCCAGACCCAGAATCGGGCCGTTTGATTTGATCTGAACTTGAATGAATTACATTCATGTTCACATCTACCCAACTTTTCTTTTCGAGACAGGTCCTGACCTTTCCTTCTTTCCACTGCTACCTTTGCCTCCACCCAAAAGACCATTTAGTGAGACATTCCCCACCCAAAAGTCAAGAATAATAACGATAATTAATTTATTAAAAAATAATAATAATAAAAAAAAACCCACCACTTAATCCTAATAACAATCCACGAAAGGGGACGAAGAGGAACTACAAAGTTCCTGAACACCCCAGTTGGAGAGAGAACTCTTCGGATTTCTCTCTCTCTAAACTGAACCCCTGCCACGTTAGTTTAGTTTAGTTTAGTGCCCAAGGTAGAATCCTAATAACAATGCCCAGACGAAGAAACTACAAAGTTTTCTCAGTTGGAGAGAGACTCCCGTTTCTTCCTCTAACTGAACCCCTGCCAAATCTTTAGCATCGGAACTTTAGTGCCCAAGTTTATTTTTCAACATGCCCTCCACAACAAGCGTCTGGATTAAAGCTGTGAAGAAGGCCGGAAAGGCCCAGAAAGCCGTACGAGCTGGAGACAAGAAAAAGCTGAAAGAAGAGGAGGAAGGAGAGCTTCAGTATTTACATTTACAAGGTTCTCAAGCAGGTCCATCCCGATACTGGAATCTCCAGCAAAGCTATGTCTATCATGAATAGCTTCGTGAACGACATTTTCGAGAGAATTGCTGCCGAAGCTTCTCGTCTGGCTCACTACAACAAGCGATCAACTATCACGAGCCGGGAGATCCAAACTGCAGTGCGTCTGCTTTTACCTGGAGAATTGGCCAAACACGCCGTCTCCGAAGGGACCAAGGCTGTGACTAAGTACACCAGTTCAAAGTAATGTGTTCTTCTTCTCTTTCATTCAAACGGCCCTTTTCAGGGCCACCACATCTTGAAAAGGAGAAAGTCACATCGAATCTATTTCACTATTAACAGTTCAAGCATGCTTTCTCTATAACCATGCTTATAACGTGCGAGTAGAAATACACACATTATTAGAGAGTTTTGTTCCATTCCCACCTCTATGCTCTCAGTGAGTATTTTTCGTTTGTAGTTAAGTGAATGAAGACAGACGAACGAACGTATACACACCCAGCCAATACATGTCGTCACCGAATGGTACAAGATAATTATGATAATAACAAGAAAACGACAGCTACTCATTATTTAAGAAAGCAAAAAAGATAGAATGACAGAGGGTTAATCGATACACGGAAATAGTTATTTCATTTAGAGTGACATCCATTACATGTTTAATATCCATGCGCTTGGGAGAAAACGAAATAGTGTCTGAGGGACAGAGCAACAGAGAAATTGTCTCTCAGAAGGTTTGTTTAGAATTAAGCACAAAGCTACTCAATGGGCTATCTGTGCTCTGCCCACCACGGGTATCGAAACCCGGTTTTAGTGTGTAAGTCCGCAGACATACCACTGTGCCACTGGGGGCCTCTATTAAGGAGCATAAATCATATTAGTTATTAATAACTAGTAAATCTAATAGTAAGGCACACTATTCAGCCGTATATGCATGTGCATACGGAATAGATTTCTCCATTACATTTGTGAAAGGCTCAGTACACTTCACTAACTAGTAAGGAGGCATACAATTTATATGGGTGGCTAGTAGTATAATACTGTTGCGAAAGAGTTAATTAATGAAGGAGCCCCGAGTTATTTTCCTTCGACCAATTGTGATTAAAACTAAAATGTAATTAAATGCAGTACTAATTGAAATTAAACTAAAGTTACGAATCATTAAGTATAATTTGAAAACGAGCATATCTATAACAGCACAGGGGAAGAAATAAATAAAGTCGCACTACATTACTTTCTTTTCTCGAACGTTCGTTAGACTACAAATCTGAGCATGAAACGTTTTAAGAAATTTTTTTACCATTTCACTCGCTCGATATAACAAGTGTTGTTACGAGCGGAATGAGTGTTTTGTTTGTTTTCTGTAACGACTTATATGGCAAACTCTTTATCAGGAGATGGTGGCCCTGAAAGGGCCGTTGATTTTGTGATATCACACAAAATTGGAAAAGAAGCAGCTTACTTATTTCTTTCCTGCCACCTTCTTGAAGCAGCCTTTTAGGGGCGGCTTTGGCCTTCTTGGGGGCTTTCGGTTTACTGGCTGCAGGTTTCTTTGCTGGCTTCGCCACTTTCTTTGGTTTTGCCTTTGCCTTGGGTTTTAGCAGCTGTCTTTGCTTTCTTCTCAGCTACTTTCTTGGGCTTACTCTGGGCTTTACTTTTCTTTGCAGTCGTTCCTTCTTTCTTCTTTGGTTTTTCACCACCTTCTCTTTGCTCTTTTGAGCACTCAGCTTGAAGGAACCCGTAGCTCCTTTTCCTTTAGTCTGTGTGAGAATGCCACTATTCACTGCTGATCGAAGATACTTCTTGATAAAGGGTTCATCCGCTCCACGTCGAGTTTATAGTTGGCAGCAATGTACTTTTGATAGCCTGGAGAGAAGAACCTCCGCGTTCTTTGAGAGAAGTAATGGCAGTGATTACCATTTCGGATACCTTAGGATGTACGGGTGCCGTTCTCGGTTTTTTCGCTTTTGTTTGCTCACCTTCTTAGGAGAAGGAGCCGTGGTAGGCGCCGTCGCATCAGCCATTTTTAAAGCTTTTTTATTTATTAATCTTTCTACTCGGTTGAAAAATACGAGCACAAGCACGTGAAGACCTTAAGTAAAGAGAGAGCGGCCGTAATTGAGAGCTTCATCTAACTGAGAGAAGTCAGCTGGGGTCGCCATTTCTCGCGTCTGAACGTATCATCCGGCTGTGTTTGTTCACACAATTCTGGGTTCCTTTTGAGAAGTTTCGAATTTCCAAAATTTTTCCTAAGGTCTACTAAACGAAAGTTCGATCTTTCTTCTATAGATAGGTCTATCCACGATTCGTCAATGGTGGCATTTTTTACCATAAAATCGTGCACCAGTGCGAATGAGAAGCTTCTTTAGGATACAGAAGTTTTTCTAATCGTTTCTCAAGTCACATCATAGAGTGTTTCAAGTAAACAAAACATTTCACATCGAATATCTATATCACACACCCTCAAATGAAAGTAGAGTATTTGTAAGAGAGCATTATATCATCGGAATATCACGTTAGAAACGAGGCAGTCTCTAACACGTCGTCATTTCATTTCATGTTGGGTAGTGCTAAGTGCAGAAGCTTGTTCCACGCTACAAAGAAATTCTCCCGAACAACACAGAAAAGTAGTTTCTATTCCTTATTCAGAAATTGTTTTCGATCCTTATTATCGTAAACAGTGCATTACAAAGAATATTCAAACAGCAAAACGATTACAGGCCATTCTAAGCCAGTTTGAAAGCAAACTGGTGAGAGTTCGTGACAAATGAGAAACGAAACTAGTGTTCGTCGATACAATCATATAACACATATTCGATTTCAATAAGATGCCTTGAATCGTTAATTTATTTCTTTTATACTTCCTCTGAAGGTTGATTAATATATATAATATTTATATATATAGAAATAACGATGCAGTTTTGAAACGCAGTGTTCTTGGCTTCGTCGACCTTTCTGACATCATTAATTAAGGAATATTTTATTGTAGAGTCTATGTTTACACATATTTTTCGGAGATAGAAAACTTTAGAGTGGTATCTAATAAGCTTGCAAGTTTCATCTTTTGAATAGAAATTAACAATTGAGCAAGACATTCATTCGTCTCTCTAAGTGTATGTGTACTCAATAAGCGTAACGCTTCTTCATTGGCGAGTGTTATTTCTATTAATAAGATAACGGATTTACCCCTAACATATTTTATCTACCTGTTTCTCTAAATGATGTATAAAGTAACATGCACACAGAGTAAACTTGGAAATGAACACTAACCAAACAATTCCTAATTACGCACTACCAGTTCTTATAACATAAGTTATTTCACTAAAGTTAACTTGCAAAGCATAATGTTTATCCTTAACTTAACAGATATATATATATAACGTTTCCGAGTGAGGGAGGTAGAAATCGTATTGTGTGAAAAGGAGTTAGCTAGTAAGCAATTTGTGTACTTGTACGAGTACTTGAGAGAATTATAAGAAGTACGAAAATGTGGTATCTCTTCATTAGAGGTGGTGGCCCTGAAAAGGGCCGTTTTTTTTGTTATAAAGTGAATATTTAACCTCCGAATCCGTACAGAGTGCGACCCTGTCGTTTCAGAGCATACACTACATCCATGGCGGTCACAGTCTTTCTTTTGGCGTGCTCCGTGTAGGTAACAGCATCACGGATTACGTTTTCCAAGAAAACTTTCAAAACACCTCGGGTTTCTTCGTAGATGAGACCAGAGATGCGCTTTACACCGCCTCTGCGAGCTAGACGTCTGATGGCTGGCTTCGTGATACCCTGGATATTGTCTCTGAGAACCTTACGATGACGTTTTGCTCCACCTTTACCGAGACCCTTGCCACCTTTTCCTCTTCCAGACATGGCGTAAATGTAGAAATATTAAAGAATAATCTCTGCTCGAACAGCTCAAAAAACGAAAACAACCACTATCGGTAACACTATATAATCTTAGCGCGGCCCTCTCGGAAAGCTCCTCGTCGCTTAACGTTGAACAGCAAAACTGTGATCATAGAAACTGAAAACATTTATTGAGAACTAACTAAGAACCATCAAAGAAATGTGTTGGATCATATTATTATTTATTTTACCGAAAACAACTTCCATCTAGATATTCACGAGGTTACTTGGTGGACTGGACAAAATGTACATGTACTTCTCGAAAGGAAATATGTCCCAGCAGAATAACTATGTAAAATAAAATTAAAATATAAATAAAAATAAAATAAAGATTCTTACACATATCTTTCAGACGATAAGAAAGTACCATCAGTAAGAATTATATTTCATTCGAATATTGGTAACGTATTGCTATACCGTTTTGTTTGAGTATTACAATCCAAAGTTGCTTCAGAAACCAAAAAGTGGTGCAAACTAGGATTGAGAATCACAACTCTTTGTCCAATGGCGTCTCGACTCTGCGTCCTGTACAATGATTGGTGGAGCACGACCAATGAGAAGCTCTCTCGAACGGAAAGCGCAAAGTTTGAAAAGATAAACAAAAAGCGCCTTGGAACGATGAGGAGATTCTGCGCTTGGACAGGGTAAAGGAAGGACATACCTCTGAAAGGCTCTAGATTTCTACGTGTTATATTTTGCTTCATATTTTGTTAGTGTTTTACTTTTCACTTCGAATTTTAGTTTTACGCCAGTAGACAGAAGAACTTATTTGAATTGGCCCAAGACAGGAAATACCCCTTCGCTAAACAACGAGGCGACATGCCGGTCGGGGAGTCGGAGACCAGGGAAAGCGATGTAGCGTCTGAGACTGAGGGAGCAAGCCCGTCTGTTTCAGGGACAAAAAGTAAGTCTAGTGACTGTGGCCAAACAGATAATGATAATTTAAAATTAAAATCTTTAATGTTCATAGCCGAAAAGAACTAAAAGCTAAGTTAACGCCGGTTAAAGAAAATACTGTAAGGACTCGAAAAAAACGAAAACTAGTAAAAGATATTATGATTTCAGCATGTGAAGACAATGTACCTAAGACTACGGTTATAGACTTTAATATGCCAAAAACTAGCAGTACTAGCAACCCAAACCCCACCCTGGATATTCAAAACAAACATGTTCAGATTAAAGACGAAGTTCTTTCTGACGACGAAGGCTTCACGCTTGTGCAGACTCGAAGTCAGAAAAACAAATTAAACAAAGAACAACCACCACAGACACACATACACAAATCGCACCAAAATCACCTAAGCACGCAGTTATAATCCAAGGAGTTCCTGGTAGTTACAACCAACCACAATTGGCCAAAGAAATATACAGGTGCAAACCTAATACAAAGATTACTAATATTAAGCGTCTGCCCAGAGGCGGTGTTCTGGTTCAAGGACAGGAACCCGCTGACTTAAACAGTCTACTAAAAGCTTGGCCTGCAGACGCATTCAAAACAGGAAGCATTACAATACACCTACCAGGAACTAAACCAACACCGAAATCTTTTGTGATACGAGGTGTACATAATTCAATAGACATAGAAGACGTTAAGGAAGAGTTAAGTACACAAAACATAAAACACATTTCAGTTGAGCGTATAATTTCAAATATTACTAAAAGACCCACAAACCTAATCAAAGTAGTCACAGACAACAGCCAGGATATTACACAATTCATAAATAATGGTATCACTATGTGGTATCATAAGTACACAGTGGAACAAACAAAAACACCAGCAGTGGTTGTCACACAGTGCTACCAATGCCAAAGGTTTGGACATGTAGCAGCAGCATGCCAAGCAAATGCGCGTTGTGTGGGCTGTGGGAGAATCACCACATTACACATTGTACAAAACAGAACCCCAAACCCAAATGCTGCAATTGTGGGGAAGAACACACGGCAAATTATAAAGGTTGCCAGAAATATAAATCCATAAAAACACACTTATACGAAATTAAAAATCCCAACATGAACAAGCCGCCACCACCACGAACAATTAAGGAACCCACACCTACCACTCCAGCACCACAAAGTACAACTACACAGACAAACACATACGCTGCAGTGGTTAAAATTCATCATCCCGACAGGAAAACCATTACCAAGTGAAGAGGAAATACCAAAACCACCTAAAAATACACAACCAACAACAATTGAAACAACATTGACATCTGCCATAACTTCCACCTTCTCGGAAATAATGGCAGAATATACAAATCCCACAAACACCAACAGTCTCACAGACATAATTGTTAAAATCATATTGGAAAACATACACAAGTTCTTGCCGCAAATTTTAACCTCCATCATAAACTCTACTAGACATGGATAACTTCACAGTTCTACACATCAATATCCAGGGTGCTCTTGCTTCCAAGAAACATGAGATTGAAGATACAACAAGCTCCATAAAACCTGATGTAATCATAATTAGTGAAACTCTTCTGTATAACTACCATAGATTTAAATTAAACGGCTACTCTACTATTAGACATGACAGGAAGGATAATAGAGATCCAAACAGAGGTCTTTTATTATTGTATAAGACTGAACTTATAGTTCAGGAACTTACTATCCCTTCCAGTAATGAATCTATAGTTATTAATGTAAAACGCAAAATCAGACAGACGTTACTGTGGCGGGCATCTACTGCTCGCCTAGTACAGTGTTAGATGTAAATCTATTGAATATATTGTATAATAGCAACTGTAATCTTATTATTATCGGCGACCTAAACAGTAAACATATAGCATTCAACTGTCGTTGCTCAAACGCAAATGGCAAATTACTTTATCAATTTCTGGACGAATCAAACATGACTTTATTAAACGATGCAACACCGACACATATCTCGTACGCACATGGCACCAGTGAAATACTGGACCTATGCCTGTGTTCGTCAAATATGAGTCGCAAATTCGTAAATTTTCATGTTGGTCACGATATAGATAGTGATCACCTTCCAGTTTGGTGTATCTTCAATCTCACCCCCCACTTAAATAAAATCATAGTGAGAGACCAACTGAACTACAAAAAAGCTAATTGGCCAGTTTTCCAAACTATATTAAATGAAACCTTACCTCCAGAAGTACTACATATTGCCGCGGACGCATCAGATATAGATGCATACTGTCATATCATCTCTGAGTGTCTAAAACATGCAGCCAACAGTTCGATACCGAAACAAAAACACTTCACAACAACTCATTCATGGCAACCACATAAAGATATAATACACTTAATTAAAAACAGACGTATACTCCGCAGACAGTACATTCAAAATCGCAACCCCACACTTAAAACTCAGATAAACACAATAAGAAATAAAATACGAAACTTAATCAGACAACAGAAACAAGAAAACTGGGACACCTTCTGTTCCGATCTAAATCATAAAACTGATCCTAAACAATTCTGGACACATTTGAAAAGATTTACAAACACAGGAACAACAAACACAGTATATCCACCACTGGAACTGGATGGAGAAACAGCATACACTAACACAGAAAAAGCCGAGATATTTAAAAACACCTAGAAAACACGTTCAAAACACATCATGAACCAGACATGAACAGATACTTTTATAATACAGTCACAAACTTTATTGACCAAAACAGAAGCATTTTACACCTAAATTTCCAGTCAACAATATTACACACCAAGAAAAAACAAAAGACTGGAGCACTCATCAACTGGTAAAACATATCACTGTTACAGAAGTAGTAACTGCTATTAAAAAACACAAAAAACAAAGCTCCTGGAGAAGATGGTATTCAAGCTATCCTCCTAAAACAAGGCACTCAGAGATTATATGAACACCTAACAGCGTTATTTAATCTCTCACTATCAGCTGGATATATCCCCGTTTCTTGGAAGGAAGCAATAGTATTAATGTTCCAGAAAGAAGGAAAGTCAGCGAATAAACCAAACAACTACCGCCCGATTAGCTTAACCAGTTGTATTGGCAAAGTATTAGAGAGGATAATTAGTAATCGTCTGTCAGTTTACTTAGAAGAAAATTCAAAATTACCAGAAATTCAAAACGGATTTCGAAAAAACCGCCAAACTACAGACCACCTGATTCGACTTACAGAATCAATTACCGACAGCTTCAACAAAAAGAATGCACTGTAGCTTGCTTTCTCGACATTGAGAAAGCATTTGACACAGTGTGGCATAACGGCTTAAGACATAGATTGCTTGAAATGGCATTACCCCAGGAAACTATTCGCTGGCTGTCCAACTTCCTGGATAACAGAATGTGTAAAGTAAATGTAAATGGGGCCCACTCAGGGTCCTTTTCACCCGAAGCAGGAGTCCCGCAGGGAGGGGTTGTTAGCCCTATATTATTTATCATGTACGTGAGTAATATGCCTCTGTCGGACCTAAATTTAGGTTATGCATCACAGTTCGCTGACGATGTAGCAGTCTGGAAAAGTGCCCCCACTCCGTCAATAGCAGCAACGAACCTACAACCAGTCCTAAATAACATCGAAGAATACTGCCAGAAATACAGAATCAAAATTAATATTCCAAAAACCCAAGTCATAGTATTCAGCAGACTGAATAAGCTGAAAAAAGATCCACCAAAACTCTATATGAATGGATCACTTTTACTGACTGCTACTTCTGCTAAATTTCTAGGTCTAACCTATGACTCAAAATTAACGTGGCTACCACATATTAAAAATGTACTGATACGAATCTGGAAAAGAGCAAACTATGCAAGAAGTCTTTCAGGTAAAATCCAAGGAACATCACCAGACAACATACTTAAAATCTACAAAACGTACATTAGACCAACAATAGAATATGCATCACCTGCCTGGATTAACATAGCACCCACACATGTACAGAAACTTCAACGTATACAAAATTCTGTACTAACTTCAGCATACAAAGTACCACGTAGCACCTCAACCACATTCATGCACAAGTATGCAAACATAGATACAATAGCTGAAAGACTCTTGCATAATTCTCTAAAATATTTCAATAAGAATTGGCACAAAATGACTTAATGTGTGATCTCGACAGATATCACGTACATGATGTAAATGGTACTAAATACCTCTCCCTTTTAACATATATTTAAGAAATGTAACACAAGCTGGCCACTATGCACTAGACACTTAGTCCTTGTTTCTTTTATTTTTATAATTATTATTTTCTTTTTTTTAATCATTATTATTATTTTTATTTTCTTCTCTTTTGAATTATTATTCAAGTATTGAATAATAATAATTATTATTACTTTCTTTTCTGTGTGTTTGTGTTACTACAAGTAGTAGTAGCATTCTCTCAATCGAGAAAAAGGAGAAAAATACAAAAAAAAAATATATATATATATGAAAATACAAAAAAAAAAAAATTAAATTAAATGGAAAAAAAAAAAAACTCCTTGTTCGTCCATGCATGGACTGAGCCCTGAAATGGACCTGAGTATGATGTTATACTTTTACTCTGGCCCAAAGCTTTAAAAAAAAAAAAAAAAAAACCCTAAAGACAGACGCTATAATCGTTCGGGAGGGAGGAAGAGGTCAAATGTACCTGACCCTCCTGGGTATTTAACAACATCAATACCCAAATACCCACACAGTCAAACTTGGAACGATGATCATTCTTAGCACGGAAGTCGAAGAGTGTAGTAGGATTGTAGTTCTACGTACGTTTGTAATATAGCACGGACAAAACGAAATTATGGCTCGCACGAAACAAACTGCAAGAAAATCCACGGGCGGAAAAGCACCAAGAAAACAACTGGCCACTAAAGCTGCCCGAAAGAGCGCTCCAGCAACAGGAGGTGTAAAGAAACCTCATCGTTACAGGCCAGGAACAGTAGCCCTCCGTGAAATCCGTCGATACCAGAAGTCAACTGAGCTGCTCATTCGAAAATTACCTTTCCAGAGACTGGTGAGAGAAATTGCCCAGGACTTCAAGACTGACCTTAGATTCCAGAGCTCTGCTGTCATGGCTCTTCAGGAGGCCAGTGAGGCGTACTTGGTGGGTCTCTTCGAAGACACTAACCTGTGTGCCATTCACGCAAAGAGAGTGACCATCATGCCGAAAGACATCCAACTCGCACGTAGAATTCGAGGGGAACGAGCCTAAATAGAGAGAGAGGTATTGTAACTTACCCTCGCCAATAAACAAACGGCCCTTTCAGGGCCACCACATCCTGAACAAAGAGTATGCCATTCGCACACATCACGACTACTTGTACTATGTTAGTAACATACATCTTTTCAAGTTGAATTTGCACGTAAGAAATGCAAGGAGTTGTAGTTTAGCAGCAGCCGTCTTTTCTCTTACGAAAGTTTGTGAGTTAAGTCTTCTTTCGTTTTACTTTATCAAGGAACCTTTAAATTATTACACTTACTCGACGTGCATGAAACAGTTTTCAAAAATTCCTGCATGTTCGATATTTAATCTAGTTATGTGCCTGGAGAGAAGTATAAAATTTCATATTACGAAGTTGGTGTGTTTTCTTGTTCTCCTTCGAAATATATTATTGTGCTGCAGAAAATGACGTATTGGTTTGTTTTCATTTTTCTCTTTCCGTGTAACGACATCTATGAAGGTAGGTACATTCCTTTCAGGTTAAGAATATTGAAAAGAAATGGCAATAGCTTACGAACTACACATACTACTCAGCTTACTTAGAAAGACGAACATAGTCTGGTTACGACAGTGAACACTGTCAACAACGTATCGTTATGTTGGTATAAGAGAAAACCTAACTGTGACGATCTACTTATATAGCAAGTACTATAATGAATCGTAGTAAAACGTTTTGTTTTATGATTATTTATTTATTTATGTATTATGGAAGATGGGATAATAAGGTTTGTCGTACACAAGAGACACGCCTTTTGTTGCGTGTTCTGTGAAAATTATTAACACGAGATGTATGGCGAAGGAACTGTACTATCTCTCCATCAGGAGGTGGTGGCCCTGAAAAGGGCCGTTTGATATATTGTTAATATTTACCGACTTACTTCTTTTCGGTCTTCTTGGGCAATAAGACAGCCTGAATGTTTGGCAGAACGCCTCCCTGGGCGATAGTAACACCCTGTAGCAACTTGTTGAGTTCTTCGTCATTACGAATGGCAAGTTGCAAGTGACGAGGAATGATCCTAGTCTTCTTGTTATCACGTGCAGCGTTACCTGCTAACCCAAAACTTCAGCAGCCAGGTACTCCAAGACAGCAGCGAGGTAGACGGGTGCTCCAGCTCCTACTCGCTCGGCATAGTTTCCTTTTCGAAGGAGACGATGTATACGCCCGACTGGAAACTGGAGTCCAGCTCTGCTTGAACGGGATTTAGCCTTGGCCTTCACTTTGCCACCTTTGCCTCGCCCAGACATTTTCCCTTAGTTTTTCTCTGAAACTAAGAACGAAAAATAGACAGTAAAACACGGTACTCACTATGTGGAATGAATACGTATTGTGACTATTACACTGTTCACTCACTTAGTTTTATCAACTTTGTAGGATTGAACGAGATATATTGAGTCGCCTGTGACGGCCGCGCTTCTCGCGACAGCTATCGAATTCGCAAACCAAAATGCTATTGGCTACTTTTCAATCCTGCAGCGCGCAATTTAAACGCTGACTGAATTTTGCCCAAGTTTATTTTTCAACATGCCTCCACAACAAGCGTCTGGAAAAGCTGTGAAGAAGGCCGGAAAGGCCCAGAAAGCCGTACGAGCTGGAGACAAGAAAAAGCGAAAGAAGAGGAGGAAGGAGAGCTTCAGTATTTACATTTACAAGGTTCTCAAGCAGGTCCATCCCGATACTGGAATCTCCAGCAAAGCTATGTCTATCATGAATAGCTTCGTGAACGACATTTTCGAGAGAATTGCTGCCGAAGCTTCTCGTCTGGCTCACTACAACAAGCGATCAACTATCACGAGCCGGGAGATCCAAACTGCAGTGCGTCTGCTTTTACCTGGAGAATTGGCCAAACACGCCGTCTCCGAAGGGACCAAGGCTGTGACTAAGTACACCAGTTCAAAGTAATGTGTTCTTCTTCTCTTTTCAATTCAAACGGCCCTTTTCAGGGCCACCACATCTTGAAAAGGAGAAAGTCACATCGAATCTATTTCACTATTAACAGTTCAAGCATGCTTTCTCTATAACCATGCTTATAACGTGCGAGTAGAAATACACACATTATTAGAGAGTTTTGTTCCATTCCCACCTCTATGCTCTCAGTGAGTATTTTTCGTTTGTAGTTAAGTGAATGAAGACAGACGAACGAACGTATACACACCCAGCCAATACATGTCGTCACCGAATGGTACAAGATAATTATGATAATAACAAGAAAACGACAGCTACTCATTATTTAAGAAAGCAAAAAAGATAGAATGACAGAGGGTTAATCGATACACGGAAATAGTTATTTCATTTAGAGTGACATCCATTACATGTTTAATATCCATGCGCTTGGGAGAAAACGAAATAGTGTCTGAGGGACAGAGCAACAGAGAAATTGTCTCTCAGAAGGTTTGTTTAGAATTAAGCACAAAGCTACTCAATGGGCTATCTGTGCTCTGCCCACCACGGGTATCGAAACCCGGTTTTAGTGTGTAAGTCCGCAGACATACCACTGTGCCACTGGGGGCCTCTATTAAGGAGCATAAATCATATTAGTTATTAATAACTAGTAAATCTAATAGTAAGGCACACTATTCAGCCGTATATGCATGTGCATACGGAATAGATTTCTCCATTACATTTGTGAAAGGCTCAGTACACTTCACTAACTAGTAAGGAGGCATACAATTTATATGGGTGGCTAGTAGTATAATACTGTTGCGAAAGAGTTAATTAATGAAGGAGCCCCGAGTTATTTTCCTTCGACCAATTGTGATTAAAACTAAAATGTAATTAAATGCAGTACTAATTGAAATTAAACTAAAGTTACGAATCATTAAGTATAATTTGAAAACGAGCATATCTATAACAGCACAGGGGAAGAAATAAATAAAGTCGCACTACATTACTTTCTTTTCTCGAACGTTCGTTAGACTACAAATCTGAGCATGAAACGTTTTTAAGAAATTTTTTACCATTTCACTCGCTCGATATAACAAGTGTTGTTACGAGCGGAATGAGTGTTTTGTTTGTTTTTCTGTAACGACTTATATGGCAAACTCTTTATCAGGAGATGGTGGCCCTGAAAAGGGCCGTTGATTTTGTGATATCACACAAAATTGGAAAAGAAGCAGCTTACTTATTTCTTTCCTGCCACCTTCTTGGAAGCAGCCTTTTAGGGGCGGCTTTGGCCTTCTTGGGGCTTTCGGTTTACTGGCTGCAGGTTTCTTTGCTGGCTTCGCCACTTTCTTTGGTTTTGCCTTTGCCTTGGGTTTTTTAGCAGCTGTCTTTGCTTTCTTCTCAGCTACTTTCTTGGGCTTACTCGGGGCTTTACTTTTCTTTGCAGTCGTTCCTTCTTTCTTCTTTGGTTTTTCACCACCTTCTCTTTGCTCTTTTGAGCACTCAGCTTGAAGGAACCCGTAGCTCCTTTTCCTTTAGTCTGTGTGAGAATGCCACTATTCACTGCTGATCGAAGATACTTCTTGATAAAGGGTTCATCCGCTCCACGTCGAGTTTATAGTTGGCAGCAATGTACTTTTGATAGCCTGGAGAGAAGAACCTCCGCGTTCTTTGAGAGAAGTAATGGCAGTGATTACCATTTCGGATACCTTAGGATGTACGGGTGCCGTTCTCGGTTTTCGCTTTTTGTTTGCTCACCTTCTTAGGAGAAGGAGCCGTGGTAGGCGCCGTCGCATCAGCCATTTTTTAAAGCTTTTTTTATTTATTAATCTTTCTACTCGGTTGAAAAATACGAGCACAAGCACGTGAAGACCTTAAGTAAAGAGAGAGCGGCCGTAATTGAGAGCTTCATCTAACTGAGAGAAGTCAGCTGGGGTCGCCATTTCTCGCGTCTGAACGTATCATCCGGCTGTGTTTGTTCACACAATTCTGGGTTCCTTTTGAGAAGTTTCGAATTTCCAAAATTTTTCCTAAGGTCTACTAAACGAAAGTTCGATCTTTCTTCTATAGATAGGTCTATCCACGATTCGTCAATGGTGGCATTTTTTACCATAAAATCGTGCACCAGTGCGAATGAGAAGCTTCTTTAGGATACAGAAGTTTTTCTAATCGTTTCTCAAGTCACATCATAGAGTGTTTCAAGTAAACAAAACATTTCACATCGAATATCTATATCACACACCCTCAAATGAAAGTAGAGTATTTGTAAGAGAGCATTATATCATCGGAATATCACGTTAGAAACGAGGCAGTCTCTAACACGTCGTCATTTCATTTCATGTTGGGTAGTGCTAAGTGCAGAAGCTTGTTCCACGCTACAAAGAAATTCTCCCGAACAACACAGAAAAGTAGTTTCTATTCCTTATTCAGAAATTGTTTTCGATCCTTATTATCGTAAACAGTGCATTACAAAGAATATTCAAACAGCAAAACGATTACAGGCCACCTAAGCCAGTTTGAAAGCAAACTGGTGAGAGTTCGTGACAAATGAGAAACGAAACTAGTGTTCGTCGATACAATCATATAACACATATTCGATTTCAATAAGATGCCTTGAATCGTTAATTTATTTCTTTTATACTTCCTCTGAAGGTTGATTAATATATATAATATTTATATATATAGAAATAACGATGCAGTTTTGAAACGCAGTGTTCTTGGCTTCGTCGACCTTTCTGACATCATTAATTAAGGAATATTTTATTGTAGAGTCTATGTTTACACATATTTTCGGAGATAGAAAACTTTAGAGTGGTATCTAATAAGCTTGCAAGTTTCATCTTTTGAATAGAAATTAACAATTGAGCAAGACATTCATTCGTCTCTCTAAGTGTATGTGTACTCAATAAGCGTAACGCTTCTTCATTGGCGAGTGTTATTTCTATTAATAAGATAACGGATTTACCCCTAACATATTTTATCTACCTGTTTCTCTAAATGATGTATAAAGTAACATGCACACAGAGTAAACTTGGAAATGAACACTAACCAAACAATTCCTAATTACGCACTACCAGTTCTTATAACATAAGTTATTTCACTAAAGTTAACTTGCAAAGCATAATGTTTATCCTTAACTTAACAGATATATATATATAACGTTTCCGAGTGAGGGAGGTAGAAATCGTATTGTGTGAAAAGGAGTTAGCTAGTAAGCAATTTGTGTACTTGTACGAGTACTTGAGAGAATTATAAGAAGTACGAAAATGTGGTATCTCTTCATTGGGAGGTGGTGGCCCTGAAAAGGGCCGTTTTTTTGTTATAAAGTGAATATTTAACCTCCGAATCCGTACAGAGTGCGACCCTGTCGTTTCAGAGCATACACTACATCCATGGCGGTCACAGTCTTTCTTTTGGCGTGCTCCGTGTAGGTAACAGCATCACGGATTACGTTTTCCAAGAAAACTTTCAAAACACCTCGGGTTTCTTCGTAGATGAGACCAGAGATGCGCTTTACACCGCCTCTGCGAGCTAGACGTCTGATGGCTGGCTTCGTGATACCCTGGATATTGTCTCTGAGAACCTTACGATGACGTTTTGCTCCACCTTTACCGAGACCCTTGCCACCTTTTCCTCTTCCAGACATGGCGTAAATGTAGAAATATTAAAGAATAATCTCTGCTCGAACAGCTCAAAAACGAAAACAACCACTATCGGTAACACTATATAATCTTAGCGCGGCCCTCTCGGAAAGCTCCTCGTCGCTTAACGTTGAACAGCAAAACTGTGATCATAGAAACTGAAAACATTTATTGAGAACTAACTAAGAACCATCAAAGAAATGTGTTGGATCATATTATTATTTATTTTTACCGAAAACAACTTCCATCTAGATATTCACGAGGTTACTTGGTGGACTGGACAAAATGTACATGTACTTCTCGAAAGGAAATATGTCCCAGCAGAATAACTATGTAAAATAAAATTAAAAATATAAATAAAAATAAAATAAAGATTCTTACACATATCTTTCAGACGATAAGAAAGTACCATCAGTAAGAATTATATTTCATTCGAATATTGGTAACGTATTGCTATACCGTTTTGTTTGAGTATTACAATCCAAAGTTGCTTCAGAAACCAAAAAGTGGTGCAAACTAGGATTGAGAATCACAACTCTTTGTCCAATGGCGTCTCGACTCTGCGTCCTGTACAATGATTGGTGGAGCACGACCAATGAGAAGCTCTCTCGAACGGAAAGCGCAAAGTTTGAAAAGATAAACAAAAAAGCGCCTTGGAACGATGAGGAGATTCTGCGCTTGGACAGGGTAAAGGAAGGACATACCTCTGAAAGGCTCTAGATTTCTACGTGTTATATTTTGCTTCATATTTTGTTAGTGTTTTTACTTTTCACTTCGAATTTTAGTTTTACGCCAGTAGACAGAAGACCTTATTTGAATTGGCCCAAGACAGGAAATACCCCTTCGCTAAACAACGAGGCGACATGCCGGTCGGGGAGTCGGAGACCAGGGAAAGCGATGTAGCGTCTGAGACTGAGGGAGCAAGCCCGTCTGTTTCAGGGACAAAAAGTAAGTCTAGTGACTGTGGCCAAACAGATAATGATAATTTAAAATTAAAATCTTTAATGTTCATAGCCGAAAAAGAACTAAAAGCTAAGTTAACGCCGGTTAAAGAAAATACTGTAAGGACTCGAAAAAAACGAAAACTAGTAAAAGATATTATGATTTCAGCATGTGAAGACAATGTACCTAAGACTACGGTTATAGACTTTAATATGCCAAAAACTAGCAGTACTAGCAACCCAAACCCCACCCTGGATATTCAAAAACAAACATGTTCAGACAAAGACGAAGTTCTTTCTGACGACGAAGGCTTCACGCTTGTGCAGACTCGAAGTCAGAAAAAACAAATTAAACAAAGAACAACCACCACAGACACACATACACAAATCGCACCAAAATCACCTAAGCACGCAGTTATAATCCAAGGAGTTCCTGGTAGTTACAACCAACCACAATTGGCCAAAGAAATATACAGGTGCAAACCTAATACAAAGATTACTAATATTAAGCGTCTGCCCAGAGGCGGTGTTCTGGTTCAAGGACAGGAACCCGCTGACTTAAACAGTCTACTAAAAGCTTGGCCTGCAGACGCATTCAAAACAGGAAGCATTACAATACACCTACCAGGAACTAAACCAACACCGAAATCTTTTGTGATACGAGGTGTACATAATTCAATAGACATAGAAGACGTTAAGGAAGAGTTAAGTACACAAAACATAAAACACATTTCAGTTGAGCGTATAATTTCAAATATTACTAAAAGACCCACAAACCTAATCAAAGTAGTCACAGACAACAGCCAGGATATTACACAATTCATAAATAATGGTATCACTATGTGGTATCATAAGTACACAGTGGAACAAACAAAAACACCAGCAGTGGTTGTCACACAGTGCTACCAATGCCAAAGGTTTGGACATGTAGCAGCAGCATGCCAAGCAAATGCGCGTTGTGTGGGCTGTGGGAGAATCACCACATTACACATTGTACAAAACAGAACCCCAAACCCAAATGCTGCAATTGTGGGAAGAACACACGGCAAATTATAAAGGTTGCCAGAAATATAAATCCATAAAAACACACTTATACGAAATTAAAATCCCAACATGAACAAGCCGCCACCACCACGAACAATTAAGGAACCCACACCTACCACTCCAGCACCACAAAGTACAACTACACAGACAAACACATACGCTGCAGTGGTTAAAAATTCATCATCCCGACAGGAAAACCATTACCAAGTGAAGAGGAAATACCAAAACCACCTCAAAATACACAACCAACAACAATTGAAACAACATTGACATCTGCCATAACTTCCACCTTCTCGGAAATAATGGCAGAATATACAAATCCCACAAACACCAACAGTCTCACAGACATAATTGTTAAAATCATATTGGAAAACATACACAAGTTCTTGCCGCAAATTTTAACCTCCATCATAAACTCTACTAGACATGGATAACTTCACAGTTCTACACATCAATATCCAGGGTGCTCTTGCTTCCAAGAAACATGAGATTGAAGATACAACAAGCTCCATAAAACCTGATGTAATCATAATTAGTGAAACTCTTCTGTATAACTACCATAGATTTAAATTAAACGGCTACTCTACTATTAGACATGACAGGAAGGATAATAGAGATCCAAACAGAGGTCTTTTATTATTGTATAAGACTGAACTTATAGTTCAGGAACTTACTATCCCTTCCAGTAATGAATCTATAGTTATTAATGTAAAAACGCAAAATCAGACAGACGTTACTGTGGCGGGCATCTACTGCTCGCCTAGTACAGTGTTAGATGTAAATCTATTGAATATATTGTATAATAGCAACTGTAATCTTATTATTATCGGCGACCTAAACAGTAAACATATAGCATTCAACTGTCGTTGCTCAAACGCAAATGGCAAATTACTTTATCAATTTCTGGACGAATCAAACATGACTTTATTAAACGATGCAACACCGACACATATCTCGTACGCACATGGCACCAGTGAAATACTGGACCTATGCCTGTGTTCGTCAAATATGAGTCGCAAATTCGTAAATTTTCATGTTGGTCACGATATAGATAGTGATCACCTTCCAGTTTGGTGTATCTTCAATCTCACCCCCACTTAAATAAAACCATAGTGAGAGACCAACTGAACTACAAAAAAAAGCTAATTGGCCAGTTTTCCAAACTATATTAAATGAAACCTTACCTCCAGAAGTACTACATATTGCCGCGGACGCATCAGATATAGATGCATACTGTCATATCATCTCTGAGTGTCTAAAACATGCAGCCAACAGTTCGATACCGAAACAAAACACTTCACAACAACTCATTCATGGCAACCACATAAAGATATAATACACTTAATTAAAACAGACGTATACTCCGCAGACAGTACATTCAAAATCGAAACCCCACACTTAAAACTCAGATAAACACAATAAGAAATAAAATACGAAACTTAATCAGACAACAGAAACAAGAAAACTGGGACACCTTCTGTTCCGATCTAAATCATAAAACTGATCCTAAACAATTCTGGACACATTTGAAAAGATTTACAAACACAGGAACAACAAACACAGTATATCCACCACTGGAACTGGATGGAGAAACAGCATACACTAACACAGAAAAAAGCCGAGATATTTAAAAACACCTAGAAAACACGTTCAAAACACATCATGAACCAGACATGAACAGATACTTTTATAATACAGTCACAAACTTTATTGACCAAAACAGAAGCATTTTTACACCTAAATTTCCAGTCAACAATATTACACACCAAGAAAAAACAAAAGACTGGAGCACTCATCAACTGGTAAAACATATCACTGTTACAGAAGTAGTAACTGCTATTAAAAACACAAAAAACAAAGCTCCTGGAGAAGATGGTATTCAAGCTATCCTCCTAAAACAAGGCACTCAGAGATTATATGAACACCTAACAGCGTTATTTAATCTCTCACTATCAGCTGGATATATCCCCGTTTCTTGGAAGGAAGCAATAGTATTAATGTTCCAGAAAGAAGGAAAGTCAGCGAATAAACCAAACAACTACCGCCCGATTAGCTTAACCAGTTGTATTGGCAAAGTATTAGAGAGGATAATTAGTAATCGTCTGTCAGTTTACTTAGAAGAAAATTCAAAATTACCAGAAATTCAAAACGGATTTCGAAAAAACCGCCAAACTACAGACCACCTGATTCGACTTACAGAATCAATTACCGACAGCTTCAACAAAAAAGAATGCACTGTAGCTTGCTTTCTCGACATTGAGAAAGCATTTGACACAGTGTGGCATAACGGCTTAAGACATAGATTGCTTGAAATGGCATTACCCCAGGAAACTATTCGCTGGCTGTCCAACTTCCTGGATAACAGAATGTGTAAAGTAAATGTAAATGGGGCCCACTCAGGGTCCTTTTCACCCGAAGCAGGAGTCCCGCAGGGAGGGGTTGTTAGCCCTATATTATTTATCATGTACGTGAGTAATATGCCTCTGTCGGACCTAAATTTAGGTTATGCATCACAGTTCGCTGACGATGTAGCAGTCTGGAAAAGTGCCCCACTCCGTCAATAGCAGCAACGAACCTACAACCAGTCCTAAATAACATCGAAGAATACTGCCAGAAATACAGAATCAAAATTAATATTCCAAAAACCCAAGTCATAGTATTCAGCAGACTGAATAAGCTGAAAAAAGATCCACCAAAACTCTATATGAATGGATCACTTTTACTGACTGCTACTTCTGCTAAATTTCTAGGTCTAACCTATGACTCAAAATTAACGTGGCTACCACATATTAAAAATGTACTGATACGAATCTGGAAAAGAGCAAACTATGCAAGAAGTCTTTCAGGTAAAATCCAAGGAACATCACCAGACAACATACTTAAAATCTACAAAACGTACATTAGACCAACAATAGAATATGCATCACCTGCCTGGATTAACATAGCACCCACACATGTACAGAAACTTCAACGTATACAAAATTCTGTACTAACTTCAGCATACAAAGTACCACGTAGCACCTCAACCACATTCATGCACAAGTATGCAAACATAGATACAATAGCTGAAAGACTCTTGCATAATTCTCTAAAATATTTCAATAAGAATTGGCACAAAATGACTTAATGTGTGATCTCGACAGATATCACGTACATGATGTAAATGGTACTAAATACCTCTCCCCTTTTAACATATATTTAAGAAATGTAACACAAGCTGGCCACTATGCACTAGACACTTAGTCCTTGTTTCTTTTATTTTTATAATTATTATTTTCTTTTTTTAATCATTATTATTATTTTATTTTCTTCTCTTTTGAATTATTATTCAAGTATTGAATAATAATAATTATTACTTTCTTTCTGTGTGTGTGTTTGTGTTACTACAAGTAGTAGTAGCATTCTCTCAATCGAGAAAAAGGAGAAAAATACAAAAAAAAATATATATATATATGAAAATACAAAAAAAAAAAAAATTAAATGGGAAAAAAAAAAAACTCCTTGTTCGTCCATGCATGGACTGAGCCCTGAAATGGACCTGAGTATGATGTTATACTTTTACTCTGGCCCAAAGCTTTAAAAAAAAAAAAAAAAAAAACCCTAAAGACAGACGCTATAATCGTTCGGGAGGGAGGAAGAGGTCAAATGTACCTGACCCTCCTGGGTATTTAACAACATCAATACCCAAATACCCACACAGTCAAACTTGGAACGATGATCATTCTTAGCACGGAAGTCGAAGAGTGTAGTAGGATTGTAGTTCTACGTACGTTTGTAATATAGCACGGACAAAACGAAATTATGGCTCGCACGAAACAAACTGCAAGAAAATCCACGGGCGGAAAAGCACCAAGAAAACAACTGGCCACTAAAGCTGCCCGAAAGAGCGCTCCAGCAACAGGAGGTGTAAAGAAACCTCATCGTTACAGGCCAGGAACAGTAGCCCTCCGTGAAATCCGTCGATACCAGAAGTCAACTGAGCTGCTCATTCGAAAATTACCTTTCCAGAGACTGGTGAGAGAAATTGCCCAGGACTTCAAGACTGACCTTAGATTCCAGAGCTCTGCTGTCATGGCTCTTCAGGAGGCCAGTGAGGCGTACTTGGTGGGTCTCTTCGAAGACACTAACCTGTGTGCCATTCACGCAAAGAGAGTGACCATCATGCCGAAAGACATCCAACTCGCACGTAGAATTCGAGGGGAACGAGCCTAAAGAGAGAGAGGTATTGTAACTTACCCTCGCCAATAAACAAACGGCCCTTTTCAGGGCCACCACATCCTGAACAAAGAGTATGCCATTCGCACACATCACGACTACTTGTACTATGTTAGTAACATACATCTTTTCAAGTTGAATTTGCACGTAAGAAATGCAAGGAGTTGTAGTTTAGCAGCAGCCGTCTTTTCTCTTACGAAAGTTTGTGAGTTAAGTCTTCTTTCGTTTTACTTTATCAAGGAACCTTTTAAATTATTACACTTACTCGACGTGCATGAAACAGTTTTCAAAAATTCCTGCATGTTCGATATTTAATCTAGTTATGTGCCTGGAGAGAAGTATAAAATTTCATATTACGAAGTTGGTGTGTTTTCTTGTTCTCCTTCGAAATATATTATTGTGCTGCAGAAAATGACGTATTGGTTTGTTTTCATTTTCTCTTTCCGTGTAACGACATCTATGAAGGTAGGTACATTCCTTTCAGGTTAAGAATATTGAAAAGAAATGGCAATAGCTTACGAACTACACATACTACTCAGCTTACTTAGAAAGACGAACATAGTCTGGTTACGACAGTGAACACTGTCAACAACGTATCGTTATGTTGGTATAAGAGAAAACCTAACTGTGACGATCTACTTATATAGCAAGTACTATAATGAATCGTAGTAAAACGTTTTTGTTTTATGATTATTTATTTATTTATGTATTATGGAAGATGGGATAATAAGGTTTGTCGTACACAAGAGACACGCCTTTTGTTGCGTGTTCTGTGAAAATTATTAACACGAGATGTATGGCGAAGGAACTGTACTATCTCTCCATCAGGAGGTGGTGGCCCTGAAAAGGGCCGTTTGATATATTGTTAATATTTACCGACTTACTTCTTTTCGGTCTTCTTGGGCAATAAGACAGCCTGAATGTTTGGCAGAACGCCTCCCTGGGCGATAGTAACACCCTGTAGCAACTTGTTGAGTTCTTCGTCATTACGAATGGCAAGTTGCAAGTGACGAGGAATGATCCTAGTCTTCTTGTTATCACGTGCAGCGTTACCTGCTAACTCCAAAACTTCAGCAGCCAGGTACTCCAAGACAGCAGCGAGGTAGACGGGTGCTCCAGCTCCTACTCGCTCGGCATAGTTTCCTTTTCGAAGGAGACGATGTATACGCCCGACTGGAAACTGGAGTCCAGCTCTGCTTGAACGGGATTTAGCCTTGGCCTTCACTTTGCCACCTTTGCCTCGCCCAGACATTTTCCCTTAGTTTTTCTCTGAAACTAAGAACGAAAAATAGACAGTAAAACACGGTACTCACTATGTGGAATGAATACGTATTGTGACTATTACACTGTTCACTCACTTAGTTTTATCAACTTTGTAGGATTGAACGAGATATATTGAGTCGCCTGTGACGGCCGCGCTTCTCGCGACAGCTATCGAATTCGCAAACCAAAATGCTATTGGCTACTTTTCAATCCTGCAGCGCGCAATTTAAACGCTGACTGAATTTTGCCCAAGTTTATTTTTCAACATGCCTCCACAACAAGCGTCTGGAAAAGCTGTGAAGAAGGCCGGAAAGGCCCAGAAAGCCGTACGAGCTGGAGACAAGAAAAAAGCGAAAGAAGAGGAGGAAGGAGAGCTTCAGTATTTACATTTACAAGGTTCTCAAGCAGGTCCATCCCGATACTGGAATCTCCAGCAAAGCTATGTCTATCATGAATAGCTTCGTGAACGACATTTTCGAGAGAATTGCTGCCGAAGCTTCTCGTCTGGCTCACTACAACAAGCGATCAACTATCACGAGCCGGGAGATCCAAACTGCAGTGCGTCTGCTTTTACCTGGAGAATTGGCCAAACACGCCGTCTCCGAAGGGACCAAGGCTGTGACTAAGTACACCAGTTCAAAGTAATGTGTTCTTCTTCTCTTTTCAATTCAAACGGCCCTTTTCAGGGCCACCACATCTTGAAAAGGAGAAAGTCACATCGAATCTATTTCACTATTAACAGTTCAAGCATGCTTTCTCTATAACCATGCTTATAACGTGCGAGTAGAAATACACACATTATTAGAGAGTTTTGTTCCATTCCCACCTCTATGCTCTCAGTGAGTATTTTTCGTTTGTAGTTAAGTGAATGAAGACAGACGAACGAACGTATACACACCCAGCCAATACATGTCGTCACCGAATGGTACAAGATAATTATGATAATAACAAGAAAACGACAGCTACTCATTATTTAAGAAAGCAAAAAAGATAGAATGACAGAGGGTTAATCGATACACGGAAATAGTTATTTCATTTAGAGTGACATCCATTACATGTTTAATATCCATGCGCTTGGGAGAAAACGAAATAGTGTCTGAGGGACAGAGCAACAGAGAAATTGTCTCTCAGAAGGTTTGTTTAGAATTAAGCACAAAGCTACTCAATGGGCTATCTGTGCTCTGCCCACCACGGGTATCGAAACCCGGTTTTAGTGTGTAAGTCCGCAGACATACCACTGTGCCACTGGGGGCCTCTATTAAGGAGCATAAATCATATTAGTTATTAATAACTAGTAAATCTAATAGTAAGGCACACTATTCAGCCGTATATGCATGTGCATACGGAATAGATTTCTCCATTACATTTGTGAAAGGCTCAGTACACTTCACTAACTAGTAAGGAGGCATACAATTTATATGGGTGGCTAGTAGTATAATACTGTTGCGAAAGAGTTAATTAATGAAGGAGCCCCGAGTTATTTTCCTTCGACCAATTGTGATTAAAACTAAAATGTAATTAAATGCAGTACTAATTGAAATTAAACTAAAGTTACGAATCATTAAGTATAATTTGAAAACGAGCATATCTATAACAGCACAGGGGAAGAAATAAATAAAGTCGCACTACATTACTTTCTTTTCTCGAACGTTCGTTAGACTACAAATCTGAGCATGAAACGTTTTTAAGAAATTTTTTACCATTTCACTCGCTCGATATAACAAGTGTTGTTACGAGCGGAATGAGTGTTTTGTTTGTTTTTCTGTAACGACTTATATGGCAAACTCTTTATCAGGAGATGGTGGCCCTGAAAAAGGGCCGTTGATTTTGTGATATCACACAAAATTGGAAAAGAAGCAGCTTACTTATTTCTTTCCTGCCACCTTCTTGGAAGCAGCCTTTTTAGGGGCGGCTTTGGCCTTCTTGGGGGCTTTCGGTTTACTGGCTGCAGGTTTCTTTGCTGGCTTCGCCACTTTCTTTGGTTTTGCCTTTGCCTTGGGTTTTTTAGCAGCTGTCTTTGCTTTCTTCTCAGCTACTTTCTTGGGCTTACTCGGGGCTTTACTTTTCTTTGCAGTCGTTCCTTCTTTCTTCTTTGGTTTTTTCACCACCTTCTCTTTGCTCTTTTGAGCACTCAGCTTGAAGGAACCCGTAGCTCCTTTTCCTTTAGTCTGTGTGAGAATGCCACTATTCACTGCTGATCGAAGATACTTCTTGATAAAAGGGTTCATCCGCTCCACGTCGAGTTTATAGTTGGCAGCAATGTACTTTTTGATAGCCTGGAGAGAAGAACCTCCGCGTTCTTTGAGAGAAGTAATGGCAGTGATTACCATTTCGGATACCTTAGGATGTACGGGTGCCGTTCTCGGTTTTTTCGCTTTTTGTTTGCTCACCTTCTTAGGAGAAGGAGCCGTGGTAGGCGCCGTCGCATCAGCCATTTTTTTAAAGCTTTTTTTATTTATTAATCTTTCTACTCGGTTGAAAAATACGAGCACAAGCACGTGAAGACCTTAAGTAAAGAGAGAGCGGCCGTAATTGAGAGCTTCATCTAACTGAGAGAAGTCAGCTGGGGTCGCCATTTCTCGCGTCTGAACGTATCATCCGGCTGTGTTTGTTCACACAATTCTGGGTTCCTTTTGAGAAGTTTCGAATTTCCAAAATTTTTCCTAAGGTCTACTAAACGAAAGTTCGATCTTTCTTCTATAGATAGGTCTATCCACGATTCGTCAATGGTGGCATTTTTTACCATAAAATCGTGCACCAGTGCGAATGAGAAGCTTCTTTAGGATACAGAAGTTTTTCTAATCGTTTCTCAAGTCACATCATAGAGTGTTTCAAGTAAACAAAACATTTCACATCGAATATCTATATCACACACCCTCAAATGAAAGTAGAGTATTTGTAAGAGAGCATTATATCATCGGAATATCACGTTAGAAACGAGGCAGTCTCTAACACGTCGTCATTTCATTTCATGTTGGGTAGTGCTAAGTGCAGAAGCTTGTTCCACGCTACAAAGAAATTCTCCCGAACAACACAGAAAAGTAGTTTCTATTCCTTATTCAGAAATTGTTTTCGATCCTTATTATCGTAAACAGTGCATTACAAAGAATATTCAAACAGCAAAACGATTACAGGCCACCTAAGCCAGTTTGAAAGCAAACTGGTGAGAGTTCGTGACAAATGAGAAACGAAACTAGTGTTCGTCGATACAATCATATAACACATATTCGATTTCAATAAGATGCCTTGAATCGTTAATTTATTTCTTTTATACTTCCTCTGAAGGTTGATTAATATATATAATATTTATATATATAGAAATAACGATGCAGTTTTGAAACGCAGTGTTCTTGGCTTCGTCGACCTTTCTGACATCATTAATTAAGGAATATTTTATTGTAGAGTCTATGTTTACACATATTTTTCGGAGATAGAAAACTTTAGAGTGGTATCTAATAAGCTTGCAAGTTTCATCTTTTGAATAGAAATTAACAATTGAGCAAGACATTCATTCGTCTCTCTAAGTGTATGTGTACTCAATAAGCGTAACGCTTCTTCATTGGCGAGTGTTATTTCTATTAATAAGATAACGGATTTACCCCTAACATATTTTATCTACCTGTTTCTCTAAATGATGTATAAAGTAACATGCACACAGAGTAAACTTGGAAATGAACACTAACCAAACAATTCCTAATTACGCACTACCAGTTCTTATAACATAAGTTATTTCACTAAAGTTAACTTGCAAAGCATAATGTTTATCCTTAACTTAACAGATATATATATATAACGTTTCCGAGTGAGGGAGGTAGAAATCGTATTGTGTGAAAAGGAGTTAGCTAGTAAGCAATTTGTGTACTTGTACGAGTACTTGAGAGAATTATAAGAAGTACGAAAATGTGGTATCTCTTCATTAGAGGTGGTGGCCCTGAAAAGGGCCGTTTTTTTGTTATAAAGTGAATATTTAACCTCCGAATCCGTACAGAGTGCGACCCTGTCGTTTCAGAGCATACACTACATCCATGGCGGTCACAGTCTTTCTTTTGGCGTGCTCCGTGTAGGTAACAGCATCACGGATTACGTTTTCCAAGAAAACTTTCAAAACACCTCGGGTTTCTTCGTAGATGAGACCAGAGATGCGCTTTACACCGCCTCTGCGAGCTAGACGTCTGATGGCTGGCTTCGTGATACCCTGGATATTGTCTCTGAGAACCTTACGATGACGTTTTGCTCCACCTTTACCGAGACCCTTGCCACCTTTTCCTCTTCCAGACATGGCGTAAATGTAGAAATATTAAAGAATAATCTCTGCTCGAACAGCTCAAAAAACGAAAACAACCACTATCGGTAACACTATATAATCTTAGCGCGGCCCTCTCGGAAAGCTCCTCGTCGCTTAACGTTGAACAGCAAAACTGTGATCATAGAAACTGAAAACATTTATTGAGAACTAACTAAGAACCATCAAAGAAATGTGTTGGATCATATTATTATTTATTTTTACCGAAAACAACTTCCATCTAGATATTCACGAGGTTACTTGGTGGACTGGACAAAATGTACATGTACTTCTCGAAAGGAAATATGTCCCAGCAGAATAACTATGTAAAATAAAATTAAAATATAAATAAAAATAAAATAAAGATTCTTACACATATCTTTCAGACGATAAGAAAGTACCATCAGTAAGAATTATATTTCATTCGAATATTGGTAACGTATTGCTATACCGTTTTGTTTGAGTATTACAATCCAAAGTTGCTTCAGAAACCAAAAAGTGGTGCAAACTAGGATTGAGAATCACAACTCTTTGTCCAATGGCGTCTCGACTCTGCGTCCTGTACAATGATTGGTGGAGCACGACCAATGAGAAGCTCTCTCGAACGGAAAGCGCAAAGTTTGAAAAGATAAACAAAAAGCGCCTTGGAACGATGAGGAGATTCTGCGCTTGGACAGGGTAAAGGAAGGACATACCTCTGAAAGGCTCTAGATTTCTACGTGTTATATTTTGCTTCATATTTTGTTAGTGTTTTTACTTTTCACTTCGAATTTTAGTTTTACGCCAGTAGACAGAAGAACTTATTTGAATTGGCCCAAGACAGGAAATACCCCTTCGCTAAACAACGAGGCGACATGCCGGTCGGGGAGTCGGAGACCAGGGAAAGCGATGTAGCGTCTGAGACTGAGGGAGCAAGCCCGTCTGTTTCAGGGACAAAAAGTAAGTCTAGTGACTGTGGCCAAACAGATAATGATAATTTAAAATTAAAATCTTTAATGTTCATAGCCGAAAAAGAACTAAAAGCTAAGTTAACGCCGGTTAAAGAAAATACTGTAAGGACTCGAAAAAAACGAAAACTAGTAAAAGATATTATGATTTCAGCATGTGAAGACAATGTACCTAAGACTACGGTTATAGACTTTAATATGCCAAAAACTAGCAGTACTAGCAACCCAAACCCCACCCTGGATATTCAAAAACAAACATGTTCAGACAAAGACGAAGTTCTTTCTGACGACGAAGGCTTCACGCTTGTGCAGACTCGAAGTCAGAAAAAACAAATTAAACAAAGAACAACCACCACAGACACACATACACAAATCGCACCAAAATCACCTAAGCACGCAGTTATAATCCAAGGAGTTCCTGGTAGTTACAACCAACCACAATTGGCCAAAGAAATATACAGGTGCAAACCTAATACAAAGATTACTAATATTAAGCGTCTGCCCAGAGGCGGTGTTCTGGTTCAAGGACAGGAACCCGCTGACTTAAACAGTCTACTAAAAGCTTGGCCTGCAGACGCATTCAAAACAGGAAGCATTACAATACACCTACCAGGAACTAAACCAACACCGAAATCTTTTGTGATACAGAGGTGTACATAATTCAATAGACATAGAAGACGTTAAGGAAGAGTTAAGTACACAAAACATAAAACACATTTCAGTTGAGCGTATAATTTCAAATATTACTAAAAGACCCACAAACCTAATCAAAGTAGTCACAGACAACAGCCAGGATATTACACAATTCATAAATAATGGTATCACTATGTGGTATCATAAGTACACAGTGGAACAAACAAAAACACCAGCAGTGGTTGTCACACAGTGCTACCAATGCCAAAGGTTTGGACATGTAGCAGCAGCATGCCAAGCAAATGCGCGTTGTGTGGGCTGTGGGGAGAATCACCACATTACACATTGTACAAAACAGAACCCCAAACCCAAATGCTGCAATTGTGGGGAAGAACACACGGCAAATTATAAAGGTTGCCAGAAATATAAATCCATAAAAACACACTTATACGAAATTAAAAATCCCAACATGAACAAGCCGCCACCACCACGAACAATTAAGGAACCCACACCTACCACTCCAGCACCACAAAGTACAACTACACAGACAAACACATACGCTGCAGTGGTTAAAAATTCATCATCCCGACAGGAAAAACCATTACCAAGTGAAGAGGAAATACCAAAACCACCTAAAAATACACAACCAACAACAATTGAAACAACATTGACATCTGCCATAACTTCCACCTTCTCGGAAATAATGGCAGAATATACAAATCCCACAAACACCAACAGTCTCACAGACATAATTGTTAAAATCATATTGGAAAACATACACAAGTTCTTGCCGCAAATTTTAACCTCCATCATAAACTCTACTAGACATGGATAACTTCACAGTTCTACACATCAATATCCAGGGTGCTCTTGCTTCCAAGAAACATGAGATTGAAGATACAACAAGCTCCATAAAACCTGATGTAATCATAATTAGTGAAACTCTTCTGTATAACTACCATAGATTTAAATTAAACGGCTACTCTACTATTAGACATGACAGGAAGGATAATAGAGATCCAAACAGAGGTCTTTTATTATTGTATAAGACTGAACTTATAGTTCAGGAACTTACTATCCCTTCCAGTAATGAATCTATAGTTATTAATGTAAAAACGCAAAATCAGACAGACGTTACTGTGGCGGGCATCTACTGCTCGCCTAGTACAGTGTTAGATGTAAATCTATTGAATATATTGTATAATAGCAACTGTAATCTTATTATTATCGGCGACCTAAACAGTAAACATATAGCATTCAACTGTCGTTGCTCAAACGCAAATGGCAAATTACTTTATCAATTTCTGGACGAATCAAACATGACTTTATTAAACGATGCAACACCGACACATATCTCGTACGCACATGGCACCAGTGAAATACTGGACCTATGCCTGTGTTCGTCAAATATGAGTCGCAAATTCGTAAATTTTCATGTTGGTCACGATATAGATAGTGACCACCTTCCAGTTTGGTGTATCTTCAATCTCACCCCACTTAAATAAAATCATAGTGAGAGACCAACTGAACTACAAAAAAAGCTAATTGGCCAGTTTTCCAAACTATATTAAATGAAACCTTACCTCCAGAAGTACTACATATTGCCGCGGACGCATCAGATATAGATGCATACTGTCATATCATCTCTGAGTGTCTAAAACATGCAGCCAACAGTTCGATACCGAAACAAAAACACTTCACAACAACTCATTCATGGCAACCACATAAAGATATAATACACTTAATTAAAACAGACGTATACTCCGCAGACAGTACATTCAAAATCGAAACCCCACACTTAAAACTCAGATAAACACAATAAGAAATAAAATACGAAACTTAATCAGACAACAGAAACAAGAAAACTGGGACACCTTCTGTTCCGATCTAAATCATAAAACTGATCCTAAACAATTCTGGACACATTTGAAAAGATTTACAAACACAGGAACAACAAACACAGTATATCCACCACTGGAACTGGATGGAGAAACAGCATACACTAACACAGAAAAAGCCGAGATATTTAAAAACACCTAGAAAACACGTTCAAAACACATCATGAACCAGACATGAACAGATACTTTTATAATACAGTCACAAACTTTATTGACCAAAACAGAAGCATTTTACACCTAAATTTCCAGTCAACAATATTACACACCAAGAAAAAACAAAAGACTGGAGCACTCATCAACTGGTAAAACATATCACTGTTACAGAAGTAGTAACTGCTATTAAAAAACACAAAAAACAAAGCTCCTGGAGAAGATGGTATTCAAGCTATCCTCCTAAAACAAGGCACTCAGAGATTATATGAACACCTAACAGCGTTATTTAATCTCTCACTATCAGCTGGATATATCCCCGTTTCTTGGAAGGAAGCAATAGTATTAATGTTCCAGAAAGAAGGAAAGTCAGCGAATAAACCAAACAACTACCGCCCGATTAGCTTAACCAGTTGTATTGGCAAAGTATTAGAGAGGATAATTAGTAATCGTCTGTCAGTTTACTTAGAAGAAAATTCAAAATTACCAGAAATTCAAAACGGATTTCGAAAAAACCGCCAAACTACAGACCACCTGATTCGACTTACAGAATCAATTACCGACAGCTTCAACAAAAGAATGCACTGTAGCTTGCTTTCTCGACATTGAGAAAGCATTTGACACAGTGTGGCATAACGGCTTAAGACATAGATTGCTTGAAATGGCATTACCCCAGGAAACTATTCGCTGGCTGTCCAACTTCCTGGATAACAGAATGTGTAAAGTAAATGTAAATGGGGCCCACTCAGGGTCCTTTTCACCCGAAGCAGGAGTCCCGCAGGGAGGGGTTGTTAGCCCTATATTATTTATCATGTACGTGAGTAATATGCCTCTGTCGGACCTAAATTTAGGTTATGCATCACAGTTCGCTGACGATGTAGCAGTCTGGAAAAGTGCCCCCACTCCGTCAATAGCAGCAACGAACCTACAACCAGTCCTAAATAACATCGAAGAATACTGCCAGAAATACAGAATCAAAATTAATATTCCAAAAACCCAAGTCATAGTATTCAGCAGACTGAATAAGCTGAAAAAAAGATCCACCAAAACTCTATATGAATGGATCACTTTTACTGACTGCTACTTCTGCTAAATTTCTAGGTCTAACCTATGACTCAAAATTAACGTGGCTACCACATATTAAAAATGTACTGATACGAATCTGGAAAAGAGCAAACTATGCAAGAAGTCTTTCAGGTAAAATCCAAGGAACATCACCAGACAACATACTTAAAATCTACAAAACGTACATTAGACCAACAATAGAATATGCATCACCTGCCTGGATTAACATAGCACCCACACATGTACAGAAACTTCAACGTATACAAAATTCTGTACTAACTTCAGCATACAAAGTACCACGTAGCACCTCAACCACATTCATGCACAAGTATGCAAACATAGATACAATAGCTGAAAGACTCTTGCATAATTCTCTAAAATATTTCAATAAGAATTGGCACAAAATGACTTAATGTGTGATCTCGACAGATATCACGTACATGATGTAAATGGTACTAAATACCTCTCCCCTTTAACATATATTTAAGAAATGTAACACAAGCTGGCCACTATGCACTAGACACTTAGTCCTTGTTTCTTTTTTATTTTTATAATTATTATTTTCTTTTTTTAATCATTATTATTATTTTTATTTTCTTCTCTTTTGAATTATTATTCAAGTATTGAATAATAATAATTATATTACTTTCTTTTCTGTGTGAGTGTTTGTGTTACTACAAGTAGTAGTAGCATTCTCTCAATCGAGAAAAAGGAGAAAAAATACAAAAAAAAATATATATATATGAAAATACAAAAAAAAAAAAAATTAAATGGAAAAAAAAAAAAAAACTTCTTGTTCGTCCATGCATGGACTGAGCCCTGAAATGGACCTGAGTATGATGTTATACTTTTACTCTGGCCCAAAGCTTTAAAAAAAAAAAAACAACCCTAAAGACAGACGCTATAATCGTTCGGGAGGGAGGAAGAGGTCAAATGTACCTGACCCTCCTGGGTATTTAACAACATCAATACCCAAATACCCACACAGTCAAACACTTGGAACGATGATCATTCTTAGCACGGAAGTCGAAGAGTGTAGTAGGATTGTAGTTCTACGTACGTTTGTAATATAGCACGGACAAAACGAAATTATGGCTCGCACGAAACAAACTGCAAGAAAATCCACGGGCGGAAAAGCACCAAGAAAACAACTGGCCACTAAAGCTGCCCGAAAGAGCGCTCCAGCAACAGGAGGTGTAAAGAAACCTCATCGTTACAGGCCAGGAACAGTAGCCCTCCGTGAAATCCGTCGATACCAGAAGTCAACTGAGCTGCTCATTCGAAAATTACCTTTCCAGAGACTGGTGAGAGAAATTGCCCAGGACTTCAAGACTGACCTTAGATTCCAGAGCTCTGCTGTCATGGCTCTTCAGGAGGCCAGTGAGGCGTACTTGGTGGGTCTCTTCGAAGACACTAACCTGTGTGCCATTCACGCAAAGAGAGTGACCATCATGCCGAAAGACATCCAACTCGCACGTAGAATTCGAGGGGAACGAGCCTAAATAGAGAGAGAGGTATTGTAACTTACCCTCGCCAATAAACAAACGGCCCTTTTCAGGGCCACCACATCCTGAACAAAGAGTATGCCATTCGCACACATCACGACTACTTGTACTATGTTAGTAACATACATCTTTTCAAGTTGAATTTGCACGTAAGAAATGCAAGGAGTTGTAGTTTAGCAGCAGCCGTCTTTTCTCTTACGAAAGTTTGTGAGTTAAGTCTTCTTTCGTTTTACTTTATCAAGGAACCTTTTAAATTATTACACTTACTCGACGTGCATGAAACAGTTTTCAAAATTCCTGCATGTTCGATATTTAATCTAGTTATGTGCCTGGAGAGAAGTATAAAATTTCATATTACGAAGTTGGTGTGTTTTCTTGTTCTCCTTCGAAATATATTATTGTGCTGCAGAAAATGACGTATTGGTTTGTTTTCATTTTTCTCTTTCCGTGTAACGACATCTATGAAGGTAGGTACATTCCTTTCAGGTTAAGAATATTGAAAAGAAATGGCAATAGCTTACGAACTACACATACTACTCAGCTTACTTAGAAAGACGAACATAGTCTGGTTACGACAGTGAACACTGTCAACAACGTATCGTTATGCTGGTATAAGAGAAAACCTAACTGTGACGATCTACTTATATAGCAAGTACTATAATGAATCGTAGTAAAACGTTTTGTTTTATGATTATTTATTTATTTATGTATTATGGAAGATGGGATAATAAGGTTTGTCGTACACAAGAGACACGCCTTTGTTGCGTGTTCTGTGAAAATTATTAACACGAGATGTATGGCGAAGGAACTGTACTATCTCTCCATCAGGAGGTGGTGGCCCTGAAAAGGGCCGTTTGATATTTTGTTAATATTTACCGACTTACTACTTTTCGGTCTTCTTGGGCAATAAGACAGCCTGAATGTTTGGCAGAACGCCTCCCTGGGCGATAGTAACACCCTGTAGCAACTTGTTGAGTTCTTCGTCATTACGAATGGCAAGTTGCAAGTGACGAGGAATGATCCTAGTCTTCTTGTTATCACGTGCAGCGTTACCTGCTAACTCCAAAACTTCAGCAGCCAGGTACTCCAAGACAGCAGCGAGGTAGACGGGTGCTCCAGCTCCTACTCGCTCGGCATAGTTTCCTTTTCGAAGGAGACGATGTATACGCCCGACTGGAAACTGGAGTCCAGCTCTGCTTGAACGGGATTTAGCCTTGGCCTTCACTTTGCCACCTTTGCCTCGCCCAGACATTTTCCCTTAGTTTTTCTCTGAAACTAAGAACGAAAAATAGACAGTAAAACACGGTACTCACTATGTGGAATGAATACGTATTGTGACTATTACACTGTTCACTCACTTAGTTTTATCAACTTTGTAGGATTGAACGAGATATATTGAGTCGCCTGTGACGGCCGCGCTTCTCGCGACAGCTATCGAATTCGCAAACCAAAATGCTATTGGCTACTTTTCAATCCTGCAGCGCGCAATTTAAACGCTGACTGAATTTTGCCCAAGTTTATTTTTTCAACATGCCTCCACAACAAGCGTCTGGTAAAAAGCTGTGAAGAAGGCCGGAAAGGCCCAGAAAGCCGTACGAGCTGGAGACAAGAAAAGCGAAAGAAGAGGAGGAAGGAGAGCTTCAGTATTTACATTTACAAGGTTCTCAAGCAGGTCCATCCCGATACTGGAATCTCCAGCAAAGCTATGTCTATCATGAATAGCTTCGTGAACGACATTTTCGAGAGAATTGCTGCCGAAGCTTCTCGTCTGGCTCACTACAACAAGCGATCAACTATCACGAGCCGGGAGATCCAAACTGCAGTGCGTCTGCTTTTACCTGGAGAATTGGCCAAACACGCCGTCTCCGAAGGGACCAAGGCTGTGACTAAGTACACCAGTTCAAAGTAATGTGTTCTTCTTCTCTTTTCAATTCAAACGGCCCTTTTCAGGGCCACCACATCTTGAAAAGGAGAAAGTCACATCGAATCTATTTCACTATTAACAGTTCAAGCATGCTTTCTATAACCATGCTTATAACGTGCGAGTAGAAATACACACATTATTAGAGAGTTTTGTTCCATTCCCACCTCTATGCTCTCAGTGAGTATTTTCGTTTGTAGTTAAGTGAATGAAGACAGACGAACGAACGTATACACACCCAGCCAATACATGTCGTCACCGAATGGTACAAGATAATTATGATAATAACAAGAAAACGACAGCTACTCATTATTTAAGAAAGCAAAAAAGATAGAATGACAGAGGGTTAATCGATACACGGAAATAGTTATTTCATTTAGAGTGACATCCATTACATGTTTAATATCCATGCGCTTGGGAGAAAACGAAATAGTGTCTGAGGGACAGAGCAACAGAGAAATTGTCTCTCAGAAGGTTTGTTTAGAATTAAGCACAAAGCTACTCAATGGGCTATCTGTGCTCTGCCCACCACGGGTATCGAAACCCGGTTTTAGTGTGTAAGTCCGCAGACATACCACTGTGCCACTGGGGGCCTCTATTAAGGAGCATAAATCATATTAGTTATTAATAACTAGTAAATCTAATAGTAAGGCACACTATTCAGCCGTATATGCATGTGCATACGGAATAGATTTCTCCATTACATTTGTGAAAGGCTCAGTACACTTCACTAACTAGTAAGGAGGCATACAATTTATATGGGTGGCTAGTAGTATAATACTGTTGCGAAAGAGTTAATTAATGAAGGAGCCCCGAGTTATTTTCCTTCGACCAATTGTGATTAAAACTAAAATGTAATTAAATGCAGTACTAATTGAAATTAAACTAAAGTTACGAATCATTAAGTATAATTTGAAAACGAGCATATCTATAACAGCACAGGGGAAGAAATAAATAAAGTCGCACTACATTACTTTCTTTTCTCGAACGTTCGTTAGACTACAAATCTGAGCATGAAACGTTTTAAGAAATTTTTTACCATTTCACTCGCTCGATATAACAAGTGTTGTTACGAGCGGAATGAGTGTTTTGTTTGTTTTTCTGTAACGACTTATATGGCAAACTCTTTATCAGGAGATGGTGGCCCTGAAAAGGGCCGTTGATTTTGTGATATCACACAAAATTGGAAAAGAAGCAGCTTACTTATTTCTTTCCTGCCACCTTCTTGAAGCAGCCTTTTAGGGGCGGCTTTGGCCTTCTTGGGGCTTTCGGTTTACTGGCTGCAGGTTTCTTTGCTGGCTTCGCCACTTTCTTTGGTTTTGCCTTTGCCTTTGGTTTTAGCAGCTGTCTTTGCTTTCTTCTCAGCTACTTTCTTGGGCTTACTCGGGGCTTTACTTTTCTTTGCAGTCGTTCCTTCTTTCTTCTTTGGTTTTTTCACCACCTTCTCTTTGCTCTTTTGAGCACTCAGCTTGAAGGAACCCGTAGCTCCTTTTCCTTTAGTCTGTGTGAGAATGCCACTATTCACTGCTGATCGAAGATACTTCTTGATAAAGGGTTCATCCGCTCCACGTCGAGTTTATAGTTGGCAGCAATGTACTTTTGATAGCCTGGAGAGAAGAACCTCCGCGTTCTTTGAGAGAAGTAATGGCAGTGATTACCATTTCGGATACCTTAGGATGTACGGGTGCCGTTCTCGTTTTTTTCGCTTTTGTTTGCTCACCTTCTTAGGAGAAGGAGCCGTGGTAGGCGCCGTCGCATCAGCCATTTTTAAAGCTTTTTTATTTATTAATCTTTCTACTGGTTGAAAAATACGAGCACAAGCACGTGAAGACCTTAAGTAAAGAGAGAGCGGCCGTAATTGAGAGCTTCATCTAACTGAGAGAAGTCAGCTGGGGTCGCCATTTCTCGCGTCTGAACGTATCATCCGGCTGTGTTTGTTCACACAATTCTGGGTTCCTTTGAGAAGTTTCGAATTTCCAAAATTTTTCCTAAGGTCTACTAAACGAAAGTTCGATCTTTCTTCTATAGATAGGTCTATCCACGATTCGTCAATGGTGGCATTTTTACCATAAAATCGTGCACCAGTGCGAATGAGAAGCTTCTTTAGGATACAGAAGTTTTTCTAATCGTTTCTCAAGTCACATCATAGAGTGTTTCAAGTAAACAAAACATTTCACATCGAATATCTATATCACACACCCTCAAATGAAAGTAGAGTATTTGTAAGAGAGCATTATATCATCGGAATATCACGTTAGAAACGAGGCAGTCTCTAACACGTCGTCATTTCATTTCATGTTGGGTAGTGCTAAGTGCAGAAGCTTGTTCCACGCTACAAAGAAATTCTCCCGAACAACACAGAAAAGTAGTTTCTATTCCTTATTCAGAAATTGTTTTCGATCCTTATTATCGTAAACAGTGCATTACAAAGAATATTCAAACAGCAAAACGATTACAGGTTCATTCTAAGCCAGTTTGAAAGCAAACTGGTGAGAGTTCGTGACAAATGAGAAACGAAACTAGTGTTCGTCGATACAATCATATAACACATATTCGATTTCAATAAGATGCCTTGAATCGTTAATTTATTTCTTTTATACTTCCTCTGAAGGTTGATTAATATATATAATATTTATATATATAGAAATAACGATGCAGTTTTGAAACGCAGTGTTCTTGGCTTCGTCGACCTTTCTGACATCATTAATTAAGGAATATTTTATTGTAGAGTCTATGTTTACACACATTTTCGGAGATAGAAAACTTTAGAGTGGTATCTAATAAGCTTGCAAGTTTCATCTTTTGAATAGAAATTAACAATTGAGCAAGACATTCATTCGTCTCTCTAAGTGTATGTGTACTCAATAAGCGTAACGCTTCTTCATTGGCGAGTGTTATTTCTATTAATAAGATAACGGATTTACCCCTAACATATTTTATCTACCTGTTTCTCTAAATGATGTATAAAGTAACATGCACACAGAGTAAACTTGGAAATGAACACTAACCAAACAATTCCTAATTACGCACTACCAGTTCTTATAACATAAGTTATTTCACTAAAGTTAACTTGCAAAGCATAATGTTTATCCTTAACTTAACAGATATATATATATAACGTTTCCGAGTGAGGGAGGTAGAAATCGTATTGTGTGAAAAGGAGTTAGCTAGTAAGCAATTTGTGTACTTGTACGAGTACTTGAGAGAATTATAAGAAGTACGAAAATGTGGTATCTCTTCATTAGAGGTGGTGGCCCTGAAAAGGGCCGTTTTTTTTGTTATAAAGTGAATATTTAACCTCCGAATCCGTACAGAGTGCGACCCTGTCGTTTCAGAGCATACACTACATCCATGGCGGTCACAGTCTTTCTTTTGGCGTGCTCCGTGTAGGTAACAGCATCACGGATTACGTTTTCCAAGAAAACTTTCAAAACACCTCGGGTTTCTTCGTAGATGAGACCAGAGATGCGCTTTACACCGCCTCTGCGAGCTAGACGTCTGATGGCTGGCTTCGTGATACCCTGGATATTGTCTCTGAGAACCTTACGATGACGTTTTGCTCCACCTTTACCGAGACCCTTGCCACCTTTTCCTCTTCCAGACATGGCGTAAATGTAGAAATATTAAAGAATAATCTCTGCTCGAACAGCTCAAAAACGAAAACAACCACTATCGGTAACACTATATAATCTTAGCGCGGCCCTCTCGGAAAGCTCCTCGTCGCTTAACGTTGAACAGCAAAACTGTGATCATAGAAACTGAAAACATTTATTGAGAACTAACTAAGAACCATCAAAGAAATGTGTTGGATCATATTATTATTTATTTTACCGAAAACAACTTCCATCTAGATATTCACGAGGTTACTTGGTGGACTGGACAAAATGTACATGTACTTCTCGAAAGGAAATATGTCCCAGCAGAATAACTATGTAAAATAAAATTAAAATATAAATAAAAATAAAATAAAGATTCTTACACATATCTTTCAGACGATAAGAAAGTACCATCAGTAAGAATTATATTTCATTCGAATATTGGTAACGTATTGCTATACCGTTTTGTTTGAGTATTACAATCCAAAGTTGCTTCAGAAACCAAAAAGTGGTGCAAACTAGGATTGAGAATCACAACTCTTTGTCCAATGGCGTCTCGACTCTGCGTCCTGTACAATGATTGGTGGAGCACGACCAATGAGAAGCTCTCTCGAACGGAAAGCGCAAAGTTTGATAAACAAAAAAAGATAAACAAAAGCAAGCCCGTCTGTTTCCAGGGACAAAATGTAAGTCTAACGATGAACCAACCAGTTCTTTCTGACGACACGCTTGTGCAGACTCGAAGTCAGAGAAAAACAAATTAAACAAAGAACAACCACCACAGACACACATACACAAATCGCACCAAAATCACCTAAGCACGCAGTTATAATCCAAGGAGTTCCTGGTAGTTACAACCAAACCACAATTGGCAAAGAAATATACAGGTGCAAACCTAATACAAAGATTACTAATATTAAGCGTCTGCCCAGAGGCGGTGTTCTGGTTCAAGGACAGGAACCCGCTGACTTAAACAGTCTACTAAAAGCTTGGCCTGCAGACGCATTCAAAACAGGAAGCATTACAATACACCTACCAGGAACTAAACCAACACCGAAATCTTTTGTGATACGAGGTGTACATAATTCAATAGACATAGAAGACGTTAAGGAAGAGTTAAGTACACAAAACATAAAACACATTTCAGTTGAGCGTATAATTTCAAATATTACTAAAAGACCCACAAACCTAATCAAAGTAGTCACAGACAACAGCCAGGATATTACACAACCATTAATAATGGTATCACTATGTGGTATCATAAGTACACAGTGGAACAAACAAAAACACCAGCAGTGGTTGTCACACAGTGCTACCAATGCCAAAGGTTTGGACATGTAGCAGCAGCATGCCAAGCAAATGCGCGTTGTGTGGGCTGTGGGGAGAATCACCACATTACACAGTGTACAAAACAGAACCCCAAACCCAAATGCTGCAATTGTGGGGAAGAACACACGGCAAATTATAAAGGTTGCCAGAAATATAAATCCATAAAAACACACTTATACGAAATTAAAAATCCCAACATGAACAAGCCGCCACCACCACGAACAATTAAGGAACCCACACCTACCACTCCAGCACCACAAAGTACAACTACACAGACAAACACATACGCTGCAGTGGTTAAAATTCATCATCCCGACATGAAAACCATTACCAAGTGAAGAGGAAATACCAAAACCACCTCAAAATACACAACCAACAACAATTGAAACAACATTGACAACTGCCATAACTTCCACCTTCTCGGAAATAATGGCAGAATATACAAATCCCACAAACACCAACAGTCTCACAGACATAATTGTTAAAATCATATTGAAAACATACACAAGTTCTTGCCGCAAATTTTAACCTCCATCATAAACTCTACTAGACATGGATAACTTCACAGTTCTACACATCAATATCCAGGGTGCTCTTGCTTCCAAGAAACATGAGATTGAAGATACAACAAGCTCCATAAAACCTGATGTAATCATAATTAGTGAAACTCTTCTGTATAACTACCATAGATTTAAATTAAACGGCTACTCTACTATTAGACATGACAGGAAGGATAATAGAGATCCAAACAGAGGTCTTTTATTATTGTATAAGACTGAACTTATAGTTCAGGAACTTACTATCCCTTCCAGTAATGAATCTATAGTTATTAATGTAAAACGCAAAATCAGACAGACGTTACTGTGGCGGGCATCTACTGCTCGCCTAGTACCGTGTTAGATGTAAATCTATTGAATATATTGTATAATAGCAACTGTAATCTTATTATTATCGGCGACCTAAACAGTAAACATATAGCATTCAACTGTCGTTGCTCAAACGCAAATGGCAAATTACTTTATCAATTTCTGGACGAATCAAACATGACTTTATTAAACGATGCAACACCGACACATATCTCGTACGCACATGGCACCAGTGAAATACTGGACCTATGCCTGTGTTCGTCAAATATGAGTCGCAAATTCGTAAATTTTCATGTTGGTCACGATATAGATAGTGACCACCTTCCAGTTTGGTGTATCTTCAATCTCACCCCCACTTAAATAAAATCATAGTGAGAGACCAACTGACTACAAACAAAAGCTAATTGGCCAGTTTTCCAAACTATATTAAATGAAACCTTACCTCCAGAAGTACTACATATTGCCGCGGACGCATCAGATATAGATGCATACTGTCATATCATCTCTGAGTGTCTAAAACATGCAGCCAACAGTTCGATACCGAAACAAAAAACACTTCACAACAACTCATTCATGGCAACCACATAAAGATATAATACACTTAATTAAAACAGACGTATACTCCGCAGACAGTACATTCAAAATCGCAACCCCACACTTAAAACTCAGATAAACACAATAAGAAATAAAATACGAAACTTAATCAGACAACAGAAACAAGAAAACTGGGACACCTTCTGTTCCGATCTAAATCATAAAACTGATCCTAAACAATTCTGGACACATTTGAAAAGATTTACAAACACAGGAACAACAAACACAGTATATCCACCACTGGAACTGGATGGAGAAACAGCATACACTAACACAGAAAAAGCCGAGATATTTAAAAAACACCTAGAAAACACGTTCAAAACACATCATGAACCAGACATGAACAGATACTTTTATAATACAGTCACAAACTTTATTGACCAAAACAGAAGCATTTTACACCTAAATTTCCAGTCAACAATATTACACACCAAGAAAAACAAAAGACTGGAGCACTCATCAACTGGTAAAACATATCACTGTTACAGAAGTAGTAACTGCTATTAAAAACACACAAAAAACAAAGCTCCTGGAGAAGATGGTATTCAAGCTATCCTCCTAAAACAAGGCACTCAGAGATTATATGAACACCTAACAGCGTTATTTAATCTCTCACTATCAGCTGGATATATCCCCGTTTCTTGGAAGGAAGCAATAGTATTAATGTTCCAGAAAGAAGGAAAGTCAGCGAATAAACCAAACAACTACCGCCCGATTAGCTTAACCAGTTGTATTGGCAAAGTATTAGAGAGGATAATTAGTAATCGTCTGTCAGTTTACTTAGAAGAAAATTCAAAATTACCAGAAATTCAAAACGGATTTCGAAAACCGCCAAACTACAGACCACCTGATTCGACTTACAGAATCAATTACCGACAGCTTCAACAAAAAAAGAATGCACTGTAGCTTGCTTTCTCGACATTGAGAAAGCATTTGACACAGTGTGGCATAACGGCTTAAGACATAGATTGCTTGAAATGGCATTACCCCAGGAAACTATTCGCTGGCTGTCCAACTTCCTGGATAACAGAATGTGTAAAGTAAATGTAAATGGGGCCCACTCAGGGTCCTTTTCACCCGAAGCAGGAGTCCCGCAGGGAGGGGTTGTTAGCCCTATATTATTTATCATGTACGTGAGTAATATGCCTCTGTCGGACCTAAATTTAGGTTATGCATCACAGTTCGCTGACGATGTAGCAGTCTGGAAAAGTGCCCCCACTCCGTCAATAGCAGCAACGAACCTACAACCAGTCCTAAATAACATCGAAGAATACTGCCAGAAATACAGAATCAAAATTAATATTCCAAAAACCCAAGTCATAGTATTCAGCAGACTGAATAAGCTGAAAAAGATCCACCAAAACTCTATATGAATGGATCACTTTTACTGACTGCTACTTCTGCTAAATTTCTAGGTCTAACCTATGACTCAAAATTAACGTGGCTACCACATATTAAAAATGTACTGATACGAATCTGGAAAAGAGCAAACTATGCAAGAAGTCTTTCAGGTAAAATCCAAGGAACATCACCAGACAACATACTTAAAATCTACAAAACGTACATTAGACCAACAATAGAATATGCATCACCTGCCTGGATTAACATAGCACCCACACATGTACAGAAACTTCAACGTATACAAAATTCTGTACTAACTTCAGCATACAAAGTACCACGTAGCACCTCAACCACATTCATGCACAAGTATGCAAACATAGATACAATAGCTGAAAGACTCTTGCATAATTCTCTAAAATATTTCAATAAGAATTGGCACAAAATGACTTAATGTGTGATCTCGACAGATATCACGTACATGATGTAAATGGTACTAAATACCTCTCCCCTTTTAACATATATTTAAGAAATGTAACACAAGCTGGCCACTATGCACTAGACACTTAGTCCTTGTTTCTTTTTTATTTTATAATTATTATTTTCTTTTTTTAATCATTATTATTATTTTATTTTCTTCTTCTTTTGAATTATTATTCAAGTATTGAATAATAATAATTATTATTACTTTCTTTTCTGTGTGAGTGTTTGTGTTACTACAAGTAGTAGTAGCATTCTCTCAATCGAGAAAAGGAGAAAAATACAAAAAAAATATATATATATATGAAAATACAAAAAAAAAAAAAAAAAAAAATTAAAAAAAAAAAAAAAACTCCTTGTTCGTCCATGCATGGACTGAGCCCTGAAATGGACCTGAGTATGATGTTATACTTTTACTCTGGCCCAAAGCTTTAAAAAAAAAAAAAAAAAAAAAAACCCTAAAGACAGACGCTATAATCGTTCGGGAGGGAGGAAGAGGTCAAATGTACCTGACCCTCCTGGGTATTTAACAACATCAATACCCAAATACCCACACAGTCAAACTTGGAACGATGAACGATGATCATTCTTAGCACGGAAGTCGAAGAGTGTAGTAGGATTGTAGTTCTACGTACGTTTGTAATATAGCACGGACAAAACGAAATTATGGCTCGCACGAAACAAACTGCAAGAAAATCCACGGCGGAAAAGCACCAAGAAAACAACTGGCCACTAAAGCTGCCCGAAAGAGCGCTCCAGCAACAGGAGGTGTAAAGAAACCCATCGTTACAGGCCAGGAACAGTAGCCCTCCGTGAAATCCGTCGATACCAGAAGTCAACTGAGCTGCTCATTCGAAAATTACCTTCCAGAGACTGGTGAGAGAAATTGCCCAGGACTTAAGAGACTGACCTTAGATTCCAGAGCTCTGCTGTCATGGCTCTTCAGGAGGCCAGTGAGGCGTACTTGGTGGGTCTCTTCGAAGACACTAACCTGTGTGCCATTCACGCAAAGAGAGTGACCATCATGCCGAAAGACATCCAACTCGCACGTAGAATCTGAGGGGAACGAGCCTAAACAGAGAGAGAGGTATTGTAACTTACCCTCGCCAATAAACAAACGGGCCTTTCAGGGCCACCACATCCTGAACAAAGAGTATGCCATCTGCACACATCACGACTACATGTACTATGTTAGTAACATACATCTTTTCAAGTTGAATTTGCACGTAAGAAATGCAAGGAGTTGTAGTTTAGCAGCCGTCTTCTTTTCTCTTACGAAAGTTTGTGAGTTAAGTCTTCTTTCGTTTTACTTTATCAAGGAACCTTTAAATTATTACACTTACTCCTCGATGCATGAAACAGTTTTCAAAAATCCCTGCATGTTCGATATTTAATCTAGTTATGTGCCTGGAGAGTAGTATAAAATTTCATATTACGAAGTTGGTGTGTTTTCTTGTTCTCCTTCTCGAAATATATTATTGTGCAGCGCAGAAAATGACGCATTGGTTTGTTTTCATTTTTCTCTTCCGTGTAACGACATCTATGAAGGTAGGTACATTCCTTTCAGGTTAAGAATATTGAAAAGAAATGGC
>NW_027467782.1:68553273-68609147 GCF_004210375.1 Tachypleus tridentatus | reverse complement strand
ATGAAGAGTATGGAGCATACTTACCTGGCGCTGAGAATGCCATGATCAACAAGGTGGCTTCTCCAGAGCGGGGCTCGCCCATTACACTCTGGGTGGGTTGACCTCTGCCACTATCCCAAACTGGGACAGATGGAGCGTGTAATTTTTTGGTAGTGGGGGGGACTGCGTTCGCGCTATCCCCTGTAGTAGAAATCGAAAGAAAGAATCCAATTTGTTATTAAAGAGAAATGAAGTCGTTACTAAATAATCTTAAGTATTATTTAACCTCAAAATGTTCAATCGTACTCAATACTTCCTTTATGGGATGAATACATAATGCAACAACAAATGAAACATTTCTGCTTTTAGCTTAGAATGTTATTTGAAACAGTGAAGCTTACTACACTGGTATGGGAGTTAAATCCGTTCTTAAAATACAGTAGAGCGTAACGGTGGCATTGCAGTTAGGTTATTAATTGGTACAGGTATAAAGGTGTTCCTTTACATTGGCTGTATTTGTTGTATCAGTAGGACTTCTTTGATTTCTTATTTCTTTCCCAACCTGGTATGCTTATGTTGTGTTGGTTTCTCAATTTCGCGCAAAGCACAGGTAGGCTTAAGCAGGAGGCTTTTAACACTACAAGTTTGTTGCTCTTGCCCTGTGGATGGAAGGCTCAGTGCAGATTTCTGGATATGTGAGTTTCCACCTAAAATTCGTGTCATACGGAATTTTAAAGGCTGTCAATGATTGGAAAACAGTGGAAGGTTTAATCCCTGTGTCACATTCTCGTTAAAATTGCCTGAGTATCTGCAGTCCTGTAGCTGCAAGTATCAAATGTGAATACATGGGGCACAGTGACCTTACCCAAGGTCGTCGCGAGAACGAGACAGCAATTTGATAATTAATCAAGACAAATTATCTTCATTCGTTATACCCTATGTATGGCCGTTACTAAGTAATTAAATACAAATGTGACTTTATCAAACCTCACTCATTTTAACTGTAAGGCCAATTGTGCGTTTTTGTGTCCCTTAAGAGGAAAATAAGTTGGATAACTCCATCCATATGGGTAATAATAGGAGCTTTAGGTCTCAATTATAGTTAACAATTAACTCTATACTATATACATATTGCTGTATATAAACAAACCTATTCCATATAATTTGAAGTTGCCTCTTTTTTATTACATTCTGGTTTTGTTTCAAAACACATGTACGGTATTTAAGACGCAAAATAGGATAAAATACAAACATAGAAAAATGTTACTGCTTATGTAGGTGAGGGTAATAATAATGTAGTTTTGGTATGTTTGAGTTTTCAAGCATTTGACAATGTGATACATAGAAGGCTTGTAAGAAAAAAAAAAAGTCTCGAAAGATGTGGGAAATAAGTTAGCAAGTTGGGTAGAAGAGGGTGGGATAACAAAAGCAGAGCGTTGTTACGAAAGGAGTTCAGTCAAACTAGATTAATGTCACAAGTGGGCCACTTCAGGACTCACTCTTAGGACCTTTGCTCTTTTGATCGACATCAATGATATAGATGAAGGAATAGTCAATAAATATTTAAATTTGCAGATGATATTAATGTCTTGGTTGTTGCTAAATGTAAAGAGGATGCTACTTCTTTATTGAGCAAAGCTAATAAATGGTAGGTTTTTTTGTAATTATAATACACACATGATTATAATTCATAATTTGTATGGATATAATCTGATAAGTTTAGCCAGAACGAGCGAATTTTGAAGTGAGCTTCAGAGCTCGTAATAACAGAGGTAGAGAAGAAATAATACGATTTTGTAGTTGGCTTCTATATCAACTAAACCAGTTGTGTGTAGTTTTCACAAAGATAGTGTTATTTAAAGCTCTAGACTCAGCTGTGGTAACCAATAGTGTATCGATTTTTTTTGTTCATTTCTTGGCTTGTATGCTTGTGTGTGTGTTTTATTTTGAAACAAGCAGATTGTGTGCTGTTTATTTAGCGTTGAAATTCGTCGGCACCAAACCACAGACATCTACTGTAAAGAATCCGTGCCATATACAAAACCTGATATTGGCTATCTAATAAAATTCTAAACTTTATAAAGCATTTTGTCTCAGACTTTCCAAACGTTTTCCCACAAGTGACGTAAGACTAATAGGCCTATGAAAGCCAGACTTTCTCGAGCGTCCATTTTTAACTGGAAAATGTTGACAAAATCTTCTATTATAAGTATGTTTTATACAGTTCTTGAAAATATAATTACCGAAAATCTTGTTCCCAAATATCTAGCACTCGGCCTACATCTGTCGTATGTTTCCACCTTGATGAAGACGTCTATCTCCTCTATCCATTCTGTGAATTCCTTTACATGCATATCACTATGTCCTCAGTTATTTGTTTTATATACCGAACCATAACTATCGTTCACAAATTTAGCTCTGTAACTTATCAGACATTTAAATTTAAAGCTACCAATACTCGCACCTTTAAATGTTAGTCATACAGTTAAAGAGGTACATGCCAGTTACGTAATCCCTTTCAAGGACTTTGATTTGCGACTAATACGTTTACAAGGTACCTAACCTTATTCATTTGCACGTGACAGAAACTAAATATTTTGGGAAAAGCATTACGCACTCTTTATATATAATATCGCTATGAAGTGAAGGAGTTCACGCAAGTTCATTTTTAGCGATTCTTATCGAAGAATGCATTTTACTTTTACCCTTTGAGTTATTGATGATAAGCACTGATTGGCTGTAGTGTATAACGATATAACAAATTGATAATTTGAGTCTATACACTCGATATATCCGTGAAGGAGATCATGTGCTTAAAAGTGAATTCTATTACAAGCTTCAAATGATTTTGTTCTGTTTTGAATGTCGCGCAAAGCTTCACGACGTCTATCTGCGCTAGTAGTCCCTAATTTAGCAGCGTAAGACAAGAGTGAAGGCAGCTAGTCATCACCGTCAATTCTTGGGCTACACTTTTACCAACGAATAGTGGGATTGACCGTCACATTATAACGACCCCACGGCTGAAAGAGCGAGCATATTTTGGGGATGATGGGGATTCGAACCCGTGACCCTCGGATTACGAGTCGAGTGCCTAAACCACCTGGCCATGCCGAACCGCTCAGCTCCAAATGGACATACCCACAAGATCTCTTGATAGTCTACGTTTGAGTATGATCAAATGAGTAAAATTATATACTTTTACGCGACAATCTTTAATTTACTCAAAAAAAACAAACAACAAAAAACGATAATAAAGAACCATAAAGGAGAACACGTGATTATGGCGACGTGTTATTATGAATATTTTATTATGTGAAAAAATAATGGATCAGTCAACTAATAAACATTTTCCAAAACATAAATGCTTTCTAATTAATTTCAATAAAGGTTTGATTGATTCTTAAATTTTTTTCCTTTGAAATTAAAATTTTCTGCTGGCGACATTCTACTTTTAGCGCCCCAACTTTGTTATATTTCCTTGGTTTACTAGAAAAATGTAACACAAACTCAAAAGATTATGTATGTATACTTGAAAAGCTTTGCTTGTCGTCGATCATTTAGAAATTATTTTATGTTTAAGGTACGTATTCAGAGACATTTGCCCCAGCACACTGGCGACATCAAATCGAATACTGAAGAAAGCCTGGCCCAAAATTACAAGTTGATAATATAGTGTAACTGGCAATTATTGGCTTCGATGCTCTGTTGATAATGATTTCATAAAGTTAACTTAAATTTATAGAATTTGTCTAATAACCTGACATAAAGCGACTTGAAGGCATACAAAGGAGTATTTAACATTTTAAGAACCTTCGCCATTCTTTGTCAAAAGTGACGTGCTAGTTCGTTTACTCGTCAAAATAAACCAGTTTCTTGAAAATGAATAAGTCAACACTTATCCTTCAATTTTATAGTGAATTTTCTTTTCTTTCATTGAAATGTTGGACTTCTATGAACACTTCTCACCAGTAGCACAGCGGTAATTCACCGGACTTATAACGACAGAAACCCAATTTCTGTAATTGTGGTGGGCAAAACGCATTACAATCCATAAAGTATTTTGTTCTTAACTACAAACAAACATAATCTATGAATTCTGTTTAGTCGAAATGTATCTCAGGTCGCTTATCATCACCAACGTGAATTTTTTCTGCAAATAGTATTTTGTGTTTGTCTATTTTAAATAAAAGAAACAACCATACAACTTATTTGTACCTACAATGTTGTTTAAAATAAACAAAATACAGCACTAGGTGGCGCAGCCGTCAAGACAAAGAGGCTTCCAATCGAGAGGTTTAAAATCTCAAATATAGTCTTTTACGTTTCATAAATGTGGCGAAATTAAAGGAAAAGTTTTATTGTATATAAATAAATGACTAGAAAAAATGTTCCATTATAGAGTTTGAAAGTTGTTTCGAGTATTTAAAAATTTTTCAGACTAATTATATATTTTATTTTTACACCGTATTTATAACTACAAAGTGTTGTTACATAAGCCTTATATGAAGAGTATGGAGCATACTTACCTGGCGCTGAGAATGCCATGATCAACAAGGTGGCTTCTCCAGAGCGAGGCTCGCCCATTGCACTCTGGGTGGGTTGACCTCTGCCACTATCCCAAACTGGGACAGATGGAGCGTGTAATTTTTTGGTAGTGGGGACTGCGTTCGCGCTATCCCCTGTAGTAGAAATCGAAAAGAAGAATCCAATTTGTTATTAAAGAAATGAAGTCGTTACTAAATAATCATAAGTATTTAACCTCAAAATGTTCAATCGTACTCAATACTTCCTTTATGGGATGAATACATAATGCACAACAAATGAAACATTTCTGCTTTAGCTTAGAATGTTATTTGAAACAGTGAAGCTTACTACACTGGTATGGGAGTTAAATCCGTTCTTAAAATACAGTAGAGAGCGTAACGGTGGCATTGCAGTTAGGTTATTAATTGGTACAGGTATAAAGGTGTTCCTTTACATTGGCTGTATTTGTTGTATCAGTAGGACTTCTTTGATTTCTTATTTCTTTCCCAACCTGGTATGCTTATGTTGTGTTGGTTTCTCAATTTCGCGCAAAGCTACACCAGTAGGCTTAAGCAGTAAACTGAGGGCTTTTAACACTACAAGTTTGTTGCTCTTTGCCCTGTGGATGGAAGGCTCAGTGCAGATTTCTGGATATGTGAGTTTCCACCTAAAATTCGTGTCATACGGAATTTTAAAGGCTGTCAATGATTGGAAAACAGTGGAAGGTTTAATCCCTGTGTCACATTCTCGTTAAAATTGCCCGAGTATCTGCAGTCCTGTAGCTGCAAGTATCAAATGTGAATACATAGGGCACAGTGACCTTACTTAAGGTCGTCGCGAGAACGAGACAGCAATTTGATAATTAATCAAGACAAATTATCTTCATTCGTTATACCCCTATGTATGGCCGTTACTTAAGTAATTAAATACAAATGTGACTTTATCAAACCTCACTCATTTTAACTGTAAGGCCGAATTGTGCGTTTGTGTCCCTTAAGAGGAAAATAAGTTGGATAACTCCATCCATATGGGTAATAATAGGAGCTTTTTAGGTCTCAATTATAGTTAACAATTAACTCTATACTATATACATATTGCTGTATATAAACAAACCTATTCCATATAATTTGAAGTTGCCTCTTTTATTACATTCTGGTTTTGTTTCAAAACACATGTACGGTATTTAAGACGCAAAATAGGATAAAATACAAACATAGAAAAATGTTACTGCTTATGTAGGTGAGGGTAATAATAATGTAGTTTTGGTATGTTTGAGTTTTCGAAAGCATTTGACAATGTGATACATAGAAGGCTTGTAAGAAAAAAAAAGTCTCGAAAGATGTGGGAAATAAGTTAGCAAGTTGGGTAGAAGAGGGTGGGATAACAAAAGCAGAGCGTTGTTACGAAAGGAGTTCAGTCAAACTAGATTAATGTCACAAGTGGGCCACTTCAGGACTCACTCTTAGGACCTTTGCTCTTTTTGATCGACATCAATGATATAGATGAAGGAATAGTCAATAAATATTTAAATTTGCAGATGATATTAATGTCTTGGTTGTTGCTAAATGTAAAGAGGATGCTACTTCTTTATTGAGCAAAGCTAATAAATGGTAGGTTTTCTTTTGTAATTATAATACACACATGATTATAATTCATAATTTGTATGGATATAATCTGATAAGTTTAGCCAGAACGAGCGAATTTTGAAGTGAGCTTCAGAGCTCGTAATAACAGAGGTAGAGAAGAAATAATACGATTTTGTAGTTGGCTTCTATATCAACTAAACCAGTTGTGTGTAGTTTTCACAAAAGATAGTGTTATTTAAAGCTCTAGACTCAGCTGTGGTAACCAATAGTGTATCGATTTTTTTTGTTCATTTCTTGGCTTGTATGCTTGTGTGTGTGTTTTATTTTGAAACAAGCAGATTGTGTGCTGTTTATTTAGCGTTGAAATTCGTCGGCACCAAGCCACAGACATCTACTGTAAAGAATCCGTGCCATATACAAAACCTGATATTGGCTATCTAATAAAATTCTAAACTTTATAAAGCATTTTGTCTCAGACTTTCCAAACGTTTTCCCACAAGTGACGTAAGACTAATAGGCCTATGAAAGCCAGACTTTCTCGAGCGTCCATTTTTAAATAGAAAATGTTGACAAAAATCTTCTATTATAAGTATGTTTTATACAGTTCTTGAAAATATAATTACCGAAAATCTTGTTCCCAAATATCTAGCACTCGGCCTACATCTGTCGTATGTTTCCACCTTGATGAAGACGTCTATCTCCTCTATCCATTCTGTGAATTCCTTTACATGCATATCACTATGTCCTCAGTTATTTGTTTTATATACCGAACCATAACTATCGTTCACAAATTTAGCTCTGTAACTTATCAGACATTTAAATTTAAAGCTACCAATACTCGCACCTTTAAATGTTAGTCATACAGTTAAAGAGGTACATGCCAGTTACGTAATCCCTTTCAAGGACTTTGATTTGCGACTAATACGTTTACAAGGTACCTAACCTTATTCATTTGCACGTGACAGAAACTAAATATTTTGGGAAAAGCATTACGCACTCTTTATATATAATATCGCTATGAAGTGAAGGAGTTCACGCAAGTTCATTTTTAGCGATTCTTATCGAAGAATGCATTTTACTTTTACCCTTTGAGTTATTGATGATAAGCACTGATTGGCTGTAGTGTATAACGATATAACAAATTGATAATTTGAGTCTATACACTCGATATATCCGTGAAGGAGATCATGTGCTTAAAAGTGAATTCTATTACAAGCTTCAAATGATTTTGTTCTGTTTTGAATGTCGCGCAAAGCTTCACGACGTCTATCTGCGCTAGTAGTCCCTAATTTAGCAGCGTAAGACAAGAGTGAAGGCAGCTAGTCATCACCGTCAATTCTTGGGCTACACTTTTACCAACGAATAGTGGGATTGACCGTCACATTATAACGACCCCACGGCTGAAAGAGCGAGCATATTTTGGGATGATGGGGATTCGAACCCGTGACCCTCGGATTACGAGTCGAGTGCCTAAACCACCTGGCCATGCCGAACCGCTCAGCTCCAAATGGACATACCCACAAGATCTCTTGATAGTCTACGTTTGAGTATGATCAAATGAGTAAAATTATATACTTTTACGCGACAATCTTTTAATTTACTCAAAAAAAACAAACAACAAAAAACGATAATAAAGAACCATAAAGGAGAACACGTGATTATGGCGACGTGTTATTATGAATATTTTATTATGTGAAAAAATAATGGATCAGTCAACTAATAAACATTTTCCAAAACATAAATGCTTTCTAATTAATTTCAATAAAGGTTTGATTGATTCTTAAATTTTTTTCCTTTGAAATTAAAATTTTCTGCTGGCGACATTCTACTTTTAGCGCCCCAACTTTGTTATATTTCCTTGGTTTACTAGAAAAGTAACACAAACTCAAAAGATTATGTATGTATACTTGAAAAGCTTTGCTTGTCGTCGATCATTTAGAAATTATTTTATGTTTAAGGTACGTATTCAGAGACATTTGCCCCAGCACACTGGCGACATCAAATCGAATACTGAAGAAAGCCTGGCCCAAAATTACAAGTTGATAATATAGTGTAACTGGCAATTATTGGCTTCGATGCTCTGTTGATAATGATTTCATAAAGTTAACTTAAATTTATAGAATTTGTCTAATAACCTGACATAAAGCGACTTGAAGGCATACAAAGGAGTATTTAACATTTTAAGAACCTTCGCCATTCTTTGTCAAAAGTGACGTGCTAGTTCGTTTACTCGTCAAAATAAACCAGTTTCTTGAAAATGAATAAGTCAACACTTATCCTTCAATTTTATAGTGAATTTTCTTTTCTTTCATTGAAATGTTGGACTTCTATGAACACTTCTCACCAGTAGCACAGCGGTAATTCACCGGACTTATAACGACAGAAACCCAATTTCTGTAATTGTGGTGGGCAAAACGCATTACAATCCATAAAGTATTTTGTTCTTAACTACAAACAAACATAATCTATGAATTCTGTTTAGTCGAAATGTATCTCAGGTCGCTTATCATCACCAACGTGAATTTTTTCTGCAAATAGTATTTTGTGTTTGTCTATTTTAAATAAAAGAAACAACCATACAACTTATTTGTACCTACAATGTTGTTTAAAATAAACAAAATACAGCACTAGGTGGCGCAGCCGTCAAGACAAAGAGGCTTCCAATCGAGAGGTTTAAAATCTCAAATATAGTCTTTACGTTTCATAAATGTGGCGAAATTAAAGGAAAAGTTTTATTGTATATAAATAAATGACTAGAAAAAATGTTCCATTATAGAGTTTGAAAGTTGTTTCGAGTATTTAAAAATTTTTCAGACTAATTATATATTTTATTTTTACACCGTATTTATAACTACAAAGTGTTGTTACATAAGCCTTATATGAAGAGTATGGAGCATACTTACCTGGCGCTGAGAATGCCATGATCAACAAGGTGGCTTCTCCAGAGCGAGGCTCGCCCATTGCACTCTGGGTGGTTGACCTCTGCCACTATCCCAAACTGGGACAGATGGAGCGTGTAATTTTGGTAGTGGGGACTGCGTTCGCGCTATCCCCTGTAGTAGAAATCGAAAAGAAGAATCCAATTTGTTATTAAAGAAATGAAGTCGTTACTAAATAATCATAAGTATTTAACCTCAAAATGTTCAATCGTACTCAATACTTCCTTTATGGGATGAATACATAATGCACAACAAATGAAACATTTCTGCTTTAGCTTAGAATGTTATTTGAAACAGTGAAGCTTACTACACTGGTATGGGAGTTAAACCGTTCTTAAAATACAGTAGAGAGCGTAACGGTGGCATTGCAGTTAGGTTATTAATTGGTACAGGTATAAAGGTGTTCCTTTACATTGGCTGTATTTGTTGTATCAGTAGGACTTCTTTGATTTCTTATTTCTTTCCCAACCTGGTATGCTTATGTTGTGTTGGTTTCTCAATTTCGCGCAAAGCTACACCAGTAGGCTTAAGCAGTAAACTGAGGGCTTTAACACTACAAGTTTGTTGCTCTTTGCCCTGTGGATGGAAGGCTCAGTGCAGATTTCTGGATATGTGAGTTTCCACCTAAAATTCGTGTCATACGGAATTTTAAAGGCTGTCAATGATTGGAAAACAGTGGAAGGTTTAATCCCTGTGTCACATTCTCGTTAAAATTGCCCGAGTATCTGCAGTCCTGTAGCTGCAAGTATCAAATGTGAATACATAGGGCACAGTGACCTTACTTAAGGTCGTCGCGAGAACGAGACAGCAATTTGATAATTAATCAAGACAAATTATCTTCATTCGTTATACCCCTATGTATGGCCGTTACTTAAGTAATTAAATACAAATGTGACTTTATCAAACCTCACTCATTTTAACTGTAAGGCCGAATTGTGCGTTTGTGTCCCTTAAGAGGAAAATAAGTTGGATAACTCCATCCATATGGGTAATAATAGGAGCTTTTTAGGTCTCAATTATAGTTAACAATTAACTCTATACTATATACATATTGCTGTATATAAACAAACCTATTCCATATAATTTGAAGTTGCCTCTTTTATTACATTCTGGTTTTTGTTTCAAAACACATGTACGGTATTTAAGACGCAAAATAGGATAAAATACAAACATAGAAAAATGTTACTGCTTATGTAGGTGAGGGTAATAATAATGTAGTTTTGGTATGTTTGAGTTTTTCGAAAGCATTTGACAATGTGATACATAGAAGGCTTGTAAGAAAAAAAAAAGTCTCGAAAGATGTGGGAAATAAGTTAGCAAGTTGGGTAGAAGAGGGGTGGGATAACAAAAGCAGAGCGTTGTTACGAAAGGAGTTCAGTCAAACTAGATTAATGTCACAAGTGGGCCACTTCAGGACTCACTCTTAGGACCTTTGCTCTTTTTGATCGACATCAATGATATAGATGAAGGAATAGTCAATAAATATTTAAATTTGCAGATGATATTAATGTCTTGGTTGTTGCTAAATGTAAAGAGGATGCTACTTCTTTATTGAGCAAAGCTAATAAATGGTAGGTTTTCTTTTGTAATTATAATACACACATGATTATAATTCATAATTTGTATGGATATAATCTGATAAGTTTAGCCAGAACGAGCGAATTTTGAAGTGAGCTTCAGAGCTCGTAATAACAGAGGTAGAGAAGAAATAATACGATTTTGTAGTTGGCTTCTATATCAACTAAACCAGTTGTGTGTAGTTTTCACAAAAGATAGTGTTATTTAAAGCTCTAGACTCAGCTGTGGTAACCAATAGTGTATCGATTTTTTTTGTTCATTTCTTGGCTTGTATGCTTGTGTGTGTGTTTTATTTTGAAACAAGCAGATTGTGTGCTGTTTATTTAGCGTTGAAATTCGTCGGCACCAAGCCACAGACATCTACTGTAAAGAATCCGTGCCATATACAAAACCTGATATTGGCTATCTAATAAAATTCTAAACTTTATAAAGCATTTTGTCTCAGACTTTCCAAACGTTTTCCCACAAGTGACGTAAGACTAATAGGCCTATGAAAGCCAGACTTTCTCGAGCGTCCATTTTTAAATAGAAAATGTTGACAAAAATCTTCTATTATAAGTATGTTTTATACAGTTCTTGAAAATATAATTACCGAAAATCTTGTTCCCAAATATCTAGCACTCGGCCTACATCTGTCGTATGTTTCCACCTTGATGAAGACGTCTATCTCCTCTATCCATTCTGTGAATTCCTTTACATGCATATCACTATGTCCTCAGTTATTTGTTTTTATATACCGAACCATAACTATCGTTCACAAATTTAGCTCTGTAACTTATCAGACATTTAAATTTAAAGCTACCAATACTCGCACCTTTAAATGTTAGTCATACAGTTAAAGAGGTACATGCCAGTTACGTAATCCCTTTCAAGGACTTTGATTTGCGACTAATACGTTTACAAGGTACCTAACCTTATTCATTTGCACGTGACAGAAACTAAATATTTTGGGAAAAGCATTACGCACTCTTTATATATAATATCGCTATGAAGTGAAGGAGTTCACGCAAGTTCATTTTTAGCGATTCTTATCGAAGAATGCATTTTACTTTTACCCTTTGAGTTATTGATGATAAGCACTGATTGGCTGTAGTGTATAACGATATAACAAATTGATAATTTGAGTCTATACACTCGATATATCCGTGAAGGAGATCATGTGCTTAAAAGTGAATTCTATTACAAGCTTCAAATGATTTTGTTCTGTTTTGAATGTCGCGCAAAGCTTCACGACGTCTATCTGCGCTAGTAGTCCCTAATTTAGCAGCGTAAGACAAGAGTGAAGGCAGCTAGTCATCACCGTCAATTCTTGGGCTACACTTTTACCAACGAATAGTGGGATTGACCGTCACATTATAACGACCCCACGGCTGAAAGAGCGAGCATATTTTGGGATGATGGGGATTCGAACCCGTGACCCTCGGATTACGAGTCGAGTGCCTAAACCACCTGGCCATGCCGAACCGCTCAGCTCCAAATGGACATACCCACAAGATCTCTTGATAGTCTACGTTTGAGTATGATCAAATGAGTAAAATTATATACTTTTACGCGACAATCTTTTAATTTACTCAAAAAAAACAAACAACAAAAAACGATAATAAAGAACCATAAAGGAGAACACGTGATTATGGCGACGTGTTATTATGAATATTTTATTATGTGAAAAATAATGGATCAGTCAACTAATAAACATTTTCCAAAACATAAATGCTTTCTAATTAATTTCAATAAAGGTTTGATTGATTCTTAAATTTTTTCCTTTGAAATTAAAATTTTCTGCTGGCGACATTCTACTTTTAGCGCCCCAACTTTGTTATATTTCCTTGGTTTACTAGAAAAGTAACACAAACTCAAAAGATTATGTATGTATACTTGAAAAGCTTTGCTTGTCGTCGATCATTTAGAAATTATTTTATGTTTAAGGTACGTATTCAGAGACATTTGCCCCAGCACACTGGCGACATCAAATCGAATACTGAAGAAAGCCTGGCCCAAAATTACAAGTTGATAATATAGTGTAACTGGCAATTATTGGCTTCGATGCTCTGTTGATAATGATTTCATAAAGTTAACTTAAATTTATAGAATTTGTCTAATAACCTGACATAAAGCGACTTGAAGGCATACAAAGGAGTATTTAACATTTTAAGAACCTTCGCCATTCTTTGTCAAAAGTGACGTGCTAGTTCGTTTACTCGTCAAAATAAACCAGTTTCTTGAAAATGAATAAGTCAACACTTATCCTTCAATTTTATAGTGAATTTTCTTTTCTTTCATTGAAATGTTGGACTTCTATGAACACTTCTCACCAGTAGCACAGCGGTAATTCACCGGACTTATAACGACAGAAACCCAATTTCTGTAATTGTGGTGGGCAAAACGCATTACAATCCATAAAGTATTTTGTTCTTAACTACAAACAAACATAATCTATGAATTCTGTTTAGTCGAAATGTATCTCAGGTCGCTTATCATCACCAACGTGAATTTTTTCTGCAAATAGTATTTTGTGTTTGTCTATTTTAAATAAAAGAAACAACCATACAACTTATTTGTACCTACAATGTTGTTTAAAAATAAACAAAATACAGCACTAGGTGGCGCAGCCGTCAAGACAAAGAGGCTTCCAATCGAGAGGTTTAAAATCTCAAATATAGTCTTTACGTTTCATAAATGTGGCGAAATTAAAGGAAAAGTTTTATTGTATATAAATAAATGACTAGAAAAAATGTTCCATTATAGAGTTTGAAAGTTGTTTCGAGTATTTAAAAATTTTTTCAGACTAATTATATATTTTATTTTACACCGTATTTATAACTACAAAGTGTTGTTACATAAGCCTTATATGAAGAGTATGGAGCATACTTACCTGGCGCTGAGAATGCCATGATCAACAAGGTGGTTTCTCCAGAGCGAGGCTCGCCCATTGCACTCTGGGTGGGTTGACCTCTGCCACTATCCCAAACTGGGACAGATGGAGCGTGTAATTTTGGTAGTGGGGACTGCGTTCGCGCTATCCCCTGTAGTAGAAATCGAAAAGAAGAATCCAATTTGTTATTAAAGAAATGAAGTCGTTACTAAATAATCATAAGTATTTAACCTCAAAATGTTCAATCGTACTCAATACTTCCTTTATGGGATGAATACATAATGCACAACAAATGAAACATTTCTGCTTTAGCTTAGAATGTTATTTGAAACAGTGAAGCTTACTACACTGGTATGGGAGTTAAACCGTTCTTAAAATACAGTAGAGAGCGTAACGGTGGCATTGCAGTTAGGTTATTAATTGGTACAGGTATAAAGGTGTTCCTTTACATTGGCTGTATTTGTTGTATCAGTAGGACTTCTTTGATTTCTTATTTCTTTCCCAACCTGGTATGCTTATGTTGTGTTGGTTTCTCAATTTCGCGCAAAGCTACACCAGTAGGCTTAAGCAGTAAACTGAGGGCTTTAACACTACAAGTTTGTTGCTCTTTGCCCTGTGGATGGAAGGCTCAGTGCAGATTTCTGGATATGTGAGTTTCCACCTAAAATTCGTGTCATACGGAATTTTAAAGGCTGTCAATGATTGGAAAACAGTGGAAGGTTTAATCCCTGTGTCACATTCTCGTTAAAATTGCCCGAGTATCTGCAGTCCTGTAGCTGCAAGTATCAAATGTGAATACATAGGGCACAGTGACCTTACTTAAGGTCGTCGCGAGAACGAGACAGCAATTTGATAATTAATCAAGACAAATTATCTTCATTCGTTATACCCCTATGTATGGCCGTTACTTAAGTAATTAAATACAAATGTGACTTTATCAAACCTCACTCATTTTAACTGTAAGGCCGAATTGTGCGTTTGTGTCCCTTAAGAGGAAAATAAGTTGGATAACTCCATCCATATGGGTAATAATAGGAGCTTTTTAGGTCTCAATTATAGTTAACAATTAACTCTATACTATATACATATTGCTGTATATAAACAAACCTATTCCATATAATTTGAAGTTGCCTCTTTTATTACATTCTGGTTTTGTTTCAAAACACATGTACGGTATTTAAGACGCAAAATAGGATAAAATACAAACATAGAAAAATGTTACTGCTTATGTAGGTGAGGGTAATAATAATGTAGTTTTGGTATGTTTGAGTTTTCGAAAGCATTTGACAATGTGATACATAGAAGGCTTGTAAGAAAAAAAAAGTCTCGAAAGATGTGGGAAATAAGTTAGCAAGTTGGGTAGAAGAGGGTGGGATAACAAAAGCAGAGCGTTGTTACGAAAGGAGTTCAGTCAAACTAGATTAATGTCACAAGTGGGCCACTTCAGGACTCACTCTTAGGACCTTTGCTCTTTTGATCGACATCAATGATATAGATGAAGGAATAGTCAATAAATATTTAAATTTGCAGATGATATTAATGTCTTGGTTGTTGCTAAATGTAAAGAGGATGCTACTTCTTTATTGAGCAAAGCTAATAAATGGTAGGTTTTCTTTTGTAATTATAATACACACATGATTATAATTCATAATTTGTATGGATATAATCTGATAAGTTTAGCCAGAACGAGCGAATTTTGAAGTGAGCTTCAGAGCTCGTAATAACAGAGGTAGAGAAGAAATAATACGATTTTGTAGTTGGCTTCTATATCAACTAAACCAGTTGTGTGTAGTTTTCACAAAAGATAGTGTTATTTAAAGCTCTAGACTCAGCTGTGGTAACCAATAGTGTATCGATTTTTTTGTTCATTTCTTGGCTTGTATGCTTGTGTGTGTGTTTTATTTTGAAACAAGCAGATTGTGTGCTGTTTATTTAGCGTTGAAATTCGTCGGCACCAAGCCACAGACATCTACTGTAAAGAATCCGTGCCATATACAAAACCTGATATTGGCTATCTAATAAAATTCTAAACTTTATAAAGCATTTTGTCTCAGACTTTCCAAACGTTTTCCCACAAGTGACGTAAGACTAATAGGCCTATGAAAGCCAGACTTTCTCGAGCGTCCATTTTTTAACTGGAAAATGTTGACAAAAATCTTCTATTATAAGTATGTTTTATACAGTTCTTGAAAATATAATTACCGAAAATCTTGTTCCCAAATATCTAGCACTCGGCCTACATCTGTCGTATGTTTCCACCTTGATGAAGACGTCTATCTCCTCTATCCATTCTGTGAATTCCTTTACATGCATATCACTATGTCCTCAGTTATTTGTTTTATATACCGAACCATAACTATCGTTCACAAATTTAGCTCTGTAACTTATCAGACATTTAAATTTAAAGCTACCAATACTGCACCTTTAAATGTTAGTCATACAGTTAAAGAGGTACATGCCAGTTACGTAATCCCTTTCAAGGACTTTGATTTGCGACTAATACGTTTACAAGGTACCTAACCTTATTCATTTGCACGTGACAGAAACTAAATATTTTGGGAAAAGCATTACGCACTCTTTATATATAATATCGCTATGAAGTGAAGGAGTTCACGCAAGTTCATTTTTAGCGATTCTTATCGAAGAATGCATTTTACTTTTACCCTTTGAGTTATTGATGATAAGCACTGATTGGCTGTAGTGTATAACGATATAACAAATTGATAATTTGAGTCTATACACTCGATATATCCGTGAAGGAGATCATGTGCTTAAAAGTGAATTCTATTACAAGCTTCAAATGATTTTGTTCTGTTTTGAATGTCGCGCAAAGCTTCACGACGTCTATCTGCGCTAGTAGTCCCTAATTTAGCAGCGTAAGACAAGAGTGAAGGCAGCTAGTCATCACCGTCAATTCTTGGGCTACACTTTTACCAACGAATAGTGGGATTGACCGTCACATTATAACGACCCCACGGCTGAAAGAGCGAGCATATTTTGGGGATGATGGGGATTCGAACCCGTGACCCTCGGATTACGAGTCGAGTGCCTAAACCACCTGGCCATGCCGAACCGCTCAGCTCCAAATGGACATACCCACAAGATCTCTTGATAGTCTACGTTTGGAGTATGATCAAATGAGTAAAATTATATACTTTTACGCGACAATCTTTTAATTTACTCAAAAAAAAACAAACAACAAAAAACGATAATAAAGAACCATAAAGGAGAACACGTGATTATGGCGACGTGTTATTATGAATATTTTATTATGTGAAAAAATAATGGATCAGTCAACTAATAAACATTTTCCAAAACATAAATGCTTTCTAATTAATTTCAATAAAGGTTTGATTGATTCTTAAATTTTTTTCCTTTGAAATTAAAATTTTCTGCTGGCGACATTCTACTTTTAGCGCCCCAACTTTGTTATATTTCCTTGGTTTACTAGAAAAGTAACACAAACTCAAAAGATTATGTATGTATACTTGAAAAGCTTTGCTTGTCGTCGATCATTTAGAAATTATTTTATGTTTAAGGTACGTATTCAGAGACATTTGCCCCAGCACACTGGCGACATCAAATCGAATACTGAAGAAAGCCTGGCCCAAAATTACAAGTTGATAATATAGTGTAACTGGCAATTATTGGCTTCGATGCTCTGTTGATAATGATTTCATAAAGTTAACTTAAATTTATAGAATTTGTCTAATAACCTGACATAAAGCGACTTGAAGGCATACAAAGGAGTATTTAACATTTTAAGAACCTTCGCCATTCTTTGTCAAAAGTGACGTGCTAGTTCGTTTACTCGTCAAAATAAACCAGTTTCTTGAAAATGAATAAGTCAACACTTATCCTTCAATTTTATAGTGAATTTTCTTTTCTTTCATTGAAATGTTGGACTTCTATGAACACTTCTCACCAGTAGCACAGCGGTAATTCACCGGACTTATAACGACAGAAACCCAATTTCTGTAATTGTGGTGGGCAAAACGCATTACAATCCATAAAGTATTTTGTTCTTAACTACAAACAAACATAATCTATGAATTCTGTTTAGTCGAAATGTATCTCAGGTCGCTTATCATCACCAACGTGAATTTTTTCTGCAAATAGTATTTTGTGTTTGTCTATTTTAAATAAAAGAAACAACCATACAACTTATTTGTACCTACAATGTTGTTTAAAAATAAACAAAATACAGCACTAGGTGGCGCAGCCGTCAAGACAAAGAGGCTTCCAATCGAGAGGTTTAAAATCTCAAATATAGTCTTTACGTTTCATAAATGTGGCGAAATTAAAGGAAAAGTTTTATTGTATATAAATAAATGACTAGAAAAAATGTTCCATTATAGAGTTTGAAAGTTGTTTCGAGTATTTAAAAATTTTTCAGACTAATTATATATTTTATTTTTACACCGTATTTATAACTACAAAGTGTTGTTACATAAGCCTTATATGAAGAGTATGGAGCATACTTACCTGGCGCTGAGAATGCCATGATCAACAAGGTGGTTTCTCCAGAGCGAGGCTCGCCCATTGCACTCTGGGTGGGTTGACCTCTGCCACTATCCCAAACTGGGACAGATGGAGCGTGTAATTTTGGTAGTGGGGACTGCGTTCGCGCTATCCCCTGTAGTAGAAATCGAAAAGAAGAATCCAATTTGTTATTAAAGAAATGAAGTCGTTACTAAATAATCATAAGTATTTAACCTCAAAATGTTCAATCGTACTCAATACTTCCTTTATGGGATGAATACATAATGCACAACAAATGAAACATTTCTGCTTTAGCTTAGAATGTTATTTGAAACAGTGAAGCTTACTACACTGGTATGGGAGTTAAACCGTTCTTAAAATACAGTAGAGAGCGTAACGGTGGCATTGCAGTTAGGTTATTAATTGGTACAGGTATAAAGGTGTTCCTTTACATTGGCTGTATTTGTTGTATCAGTAGGACTTCTTTGATTTCTTATTTCTTTCCCAACCTGGTATGCTTATGTTGTGTTGGTTTCTCAATTTCGCGCAAAGCTACACCAGTAGGCTTAAGCAGTAAACTGAGGGCTTTTAACACTACAAGTTTGTTGCTCTTGCCCTGTGGATGGAAGGCTCAGTGCAGATTTCTGATATGTGAGTTTCCACCTAAAATTCGTGTCATACGGAATTTTAAAGGCTGTCAATGATTGGAAAACAGTGGAAGGTTTAATCCCTGTGTCACATTCTCGTTAAAATTGCCCGAGTATCTGCAGTCCTGTAGCTGCAAGTATCAAATGTGAATACATAGGGCACAGTGACCTTACTTAAGGTCGTCGCGAGAACGAGACAGCAATTTGATAATTAATCAAGACAAATTATCTTCATTCGTTATACCCCTATGTATGGCCGTTACTTAAGTAATTAAATACAAATGTGACTTTATCAAACCTCACTCATTTTAACTGTAAGGCCGAATTGTGCGTTTGTGTCCCTTAAGAGGAAAATAAGTTGGATAACTCCATCCATATGGGTAATAATAGGAGCTTTTTAGGTCTCAATTATAGTTAACAATTAACTCTATACTATATACATATTGCTGTATATAAACAAACCTATTCCATATAATTTGAAGTTGCCTCTTTTATTACATTCTGGTTTTGTTTCAAAACACATGTACGGTATTTAAGACGCAAAATAGGATAAAATACAAACATAGAAAAATGTTACTGCTTATGTAGGTGAGGGTAATAATAATGTAGTTTTGGTATGTTTGAGTTTTCGAAAGCATTTGACAATGTGATACATAGAAGGCTTGTAAGAAAAAAAAAGTCTCGAAAGATGTGGGAAATAAGTTAGCAAGTTGGGTAGAAGAGGGTGGGATAACAAAAGCAGAGCGTTGTTACGAAAGGAGTTCAGTCAAACTAGATTAATGTCACAAGTGGGCCACTTCAGGACTCACTCTTAGGACCTTTGCTCTTTTGATCGACATCAATGATATAGATGAAGGAATAGTCAATAAATATTTAAATTTGCAGATGATATTAATGTCTTGGTTGTTGCTAAATGTAAAGAGGATGCTACTTTATTGAGCAAAGCTAATAAATGGTAGGTTTTCTTTTGTAATTATAATACACACATGATTATAATTCATAATTTGTATGGATATAATCTGATAAGTTTAGCCAGAACGAGCGAATTTTGAAGTGAGCTTCAGAGCTCGTAATAACAGAGGTAGAGAAGAAATAATACGATTTTGTAGTTGGCTTCTATATCAACTAAACCAGTTGTGTGTAGTTTTCACAAAAGATAGTGTTATTTAAAGCTCTAGACTCAGCTGTGGTAACCAATAGTGTATCGATTTTTTTGTTCATTTCTTGGCTTGTATGCTTGTGTGTGTGTTTTATTTTGAAACAAGCAGATTGTGTGCTGTTTATTTAGCGTTGAAATTGTCGGCACCAAGCCACAGACATCTACTGTAAAGAATCCGTGCCATATACAAAACCTGATATTGGCTATCTAATAAAATTCTAAACTTTATAAAGCATTTTGTCTCAGACTTTCCAAACGTTTTCCCACAAGTGACGTAAGACTAATAGGCCTATGAAAGCCAGACTTTCTCGAGCGTCCATTTTTAACTGGAAAATGTTGACAAAAAATCTTCTATTATAAGTATGTTTTATACAGTTCTTGAAAATATAATTACCGAAAATCTTGTTCCCAAATATCTAGCACTCGGCCTACATCTGTCGTATGTTTCCACCTTGATGAAGACGTCTATCTCCTCTATCCATTCTGTGAATTCCTTTACATGCATATCACTATGTCCTCAGTTATTTGTTTTATATACCGAACCATAACTATCGTTCACAAATTTAGCTCTGTAACTTATCAGACATTTAAATTTAAAGCTACCAATACTCGCACCTTTAAATGTTAGTCATACAGTTAAAGAGGTACATGCCAGTTACGTAATCCCTTTCAAGGACTTTGATTTGCGACTAATACGTTTACAAGGTACCTAACCTTATTCATTTGCACGTGACAGAAACTAAATATTTTGGGAAAAGCATTACGCACTCTTTATATATAATATCGCTATGAAGTGAAGGAGTTCACGCAAGTTCATTTTTAGCGATTCTTATCGAAGAATGCATTTTACTTTTACCCTTTGAGTTATTGATGATAAGCACTGATTGGCTGTAGTGTATAACGATATAACAAATTGATAATTTGAGTCTATACACTCGATATATCCGTGAAGGAGATCATGTGCTTAAAAGTGAATTCTATTACAAGCTTCAAATGATTTTGTTCTGTTTTGAATGTCGCGCAAAGCTTCACGACGTCTATCTGCGCTAGTAGTCCCTAATTTAGCAGCGTAAGACAAGAGTGAAGGCAGCTAGTCATCACCGTCAATTCTTGGGCTACACTTTTACCAACGAATAGTGGGATTGACCGTCACATTATAACGACCCCACGGCTGAAAGAGCGAGCATATTTTGGGATGATGGGGATTCGAACCCGTGACCCTCGGATTACGAGTCGAGTGCCTAAACCACCTGGCCATGCCGAACCGCTCAGCTCCAAATGGACATACCCACAAGATCTCTTGATAGTCTACGTTTGAGTATGATCAAATGAGTAAAATTATATACTTTTACGCGACAATCTTTTAATTTACTCAAAAAAAACAAACAACAAAAAACGATAATAAAGAACCATAAAGGAGAACACGTGATTATGGCGACGTGTTATTATGAATATTTTATTATGTGAAAAATAATGGATCAGTCAACTAATAAACATTTTCCAAAACATAAATGCTTTCTAATTAATTTCAATAAAGGTTTGATTGATTCTTAAATTTTTTCCTTTGAAATTAAAATTTTCTGCTGGCGACATTCTACTTTTAGCGCCCCAACTTTGTTATATTTCCTTGGTTTACTAGAAAAGTAACACAAACTCAAAAGATTATGTATGTATACTTGAAAAGCTTTGCTTGTCGTCGATCATTTAGAAATTATTTTATGTTTAAGGTACGTATTCAGAGACATTTGCCCCAGCACACTGGCGACATCAAATCGAATACTGAAGAAAGCCTGGCCCAAAATTACAAGTTGATAATATAGTGTAACTGGCAATTATTGGCTTCGATGCTCTGTTGATAATGATTTCATAAAGTTAACTTAAATTTATAGAATTTGTCTAATAACCTGACATAAAGCGACTTGAAGGCATACAAAGGAGTATTTAACATTTTAAGAACCTTCGCCATTCTTTGTCAAAAGTGACGTGCTAGTTCGTTTACTCGTCAAAATAAACCAGTTTCTTGAAAATGAATAAGTCAACACTTATCCTTCAATTTTATAGTGAATTTTCTTTTCTTTCATTGAAATGTTGGACTTCTATGAACACTTCTCACCAGTAGCACAGCGGTAATTCACCGGACTTATAACGACAGAAACCCAATTTCTGTAATTGTGGTGGGCAAAACGCATTACAATCCATAAAGTATTTTGTTCTTAACTACAAACAAACATAATCTATGAATTCTGTTTAGTCGAAATGTATCTCAGGTCGCTTATCATCACCAACGTGAATTTTTTCTGCAAATAGTATTTTGTGTTTGTCTATTTTAAATAAAAGAAACAACCATACAACTTATTTGTACCTACAATGTTGTTTAAAAATAAACAAAATACAGCACCAGGTGGCGCAGCCGTCAAGACAAAGAGGCTTCCAATCGAGAGGTTTAAAATCTCAAATATAGTCTTTACGTTTCATAAATGTGGCGAAATTAAAGGAAAAGTTTTATTGTATATAAATAAATGACTAGAAAAAAATGTTCCATTATAGAGTTTGAAAGTTGTTTCGAGTATTTAAAAATTTTTTCAGACTAATTATATATTTTATTTTTACACCGTATTTATAACTACAAAGTGTTGTTACATAAGCCTTATATGAAGAGTATGGAGCATACTTACCTGGCGCTGAGAATGCCATGATCAACAAGGTGGTTTCTCCAGAGCGAGGCTCGCCCATTGCACTCTGGGTGGGTTGACCTCTGCCACTATCCCAAACTGGGACAGATGGAGCGTGTAATTTTGGTAGTGGGGACTGCGTTCGCGCTATCCCCTGTAGTAGAAATCGAAAAGAAGAATCCAATTTGTTATTAAAGAAATGAAGTCGTTACTAAATAATCATAAGTATTTAACCTCAAAATGTTCAATCGTACTCAATACTTCCTTTATGGGATGAATACATAATGCACAACAAATGAAACATTTCTGCTTTAGCTTAGAATGTTATTTGAAACAGTGAAGCTTACTACACTGGTATGGGAGTTAAACCGTTCTTAAAATACAGTAGAGAGCGTAACGGTGGCATTGCAGTTAGGTTATTAATTGGTACAGGTATAAAGGTGTTCCTTTACATTGGCTGTATTTGTTGTATCAGTAGGACTTCTTTGATTTCTTATTTCTTTCCCAACCTGGTATGCTTATGTTGTGTTGGTTTCTCAATTTCGCGCAAAGCTACACCAGTAGGCTTAAGCAGTAAACTGAGGGCTTTAACACTACAAGTTTGTTGCTCTTTGCCCTGTGGATGGAAGGCTCAGTGCAGATTTCTGGATATGTGAGTTTCCACCTAAAATTCGTGTCATACGGAATTTTAAAGGCTGTCAATGATTGGAAAACAGTGGAAGGTTTAATCCCTGTGTCACATTCTCGTTAAAATTGCCCGAGTATCTGCAGTCCTGTAGCTGCAAGTATCAAATGTGAATACATAGGGCACAGTGACCTTACTTAAGGTCGTCGCGAGAACGAGACAGCAATTTGATAATTAATCAAGACAAATTATCTTCATTCGTTATACCCCTATGTATGGCCGTTACTTAAGTAATTAAATACAAATGTGACTTTATCAAACCTCACTCATTTTAACTGTAAGGCCGAATTGTGCGTTTGTGTCCCTTAAGAGGAAAATAAGTTGGATAACTCCATCCATATGGGTAATAATAGGAGCTTTTTAGGTCTCAATTATAGTTAACAATTAACTCTATACTATATACATATTGCTGTATATAAACAAACCTATTCCATATAATTTGAAGTTGCCTCTTTTATTACATTCTGGTTTTTGTTTCAAAACACATGTACGGTATTTAAGACGCAAAATAGGATAAAATACAAACATAGAAAAATGTTACTGCTTATGTAGGTGAGGGTAATAATAATGTAGTTTTGGTATGTTTGAGTTTTTCGAAAGCATTTGACAATGTGATACATAGAAGGCTTGTAAGAAAAAAAAAGTCTCGAAAGATGTGGGAAATAAGTTAGCAAGTTGGGTAGAAGAGGGTGGGATAACAAAAGCAGAGCGTTGTTACGAAAGGAGTTCAGTCAAACTAGATTAATGTCACAAGTGGGCCACTTCAGGACTCACTCTTAGGACCTTTGCTCTTTTTGATCGACATCAATGATATAGATGAAGGAATAGTCAATAAATATTTAAATTTGCAGATGATATTAATGTCTTGGTTGTTGCTAAATGTAAAGAGGATGCTACTTCTTTATTGAGCAAAGCTAATAAATGGTAGGTTTTCTTTTGTAATTATAATACACACATGATTATAATTCATAATTTGTATGGATATAATCTGATAAGTTTAGCCAGAACGAGCGAATTTTGAAGTGAGCTTCAGAGCTCGTAATAACAGAGGTAGAGAAGAAATAATACGATTTTGTAGTTGGCTTCTATATCAACTAAACCAGTTGTGTGTAGTTTTCACAAAAGATAGTGTTATTTAAAGCTCTAGACTCAGCTGTGGTAACCAATAGTGTATCGATTTTTTTTGTTCATTTCTTGGCTTGTATGCTTGTGTGTGTGTTTTATTTTGAAACAAGCAGATTGTGTGCTGTTTATTTAGCGTTGAAATTCGTCGGCACCAAGCCACAGACATCTACTGTAAAGAATCCGTGCCATATACAAAACCTTGATATTGGCTATCTAATAAAATTCTAAACTTTATAAAGCATTTTGTCTCAGACTTTCCAAACGTTTTCCCACAAGTGACGTAAGACTAATAGGCCTATGAAAGCCAGACTTTCTCGAGCGTCCATTTTTTAACTGGAAAATGTTGACAAAAATCTTCTATTATAAGTATGTTTTATACAGTTCTTGAAAATATAATTACCGAAAATCTTGTTCCCAAATATCTAGCACTCGGCCTACATCTGTCGTATGTTTCCACCTTGATGAAGACGTCTATCTCCTCTATCCATTCTGTGAATTCCTTTACATGCATATCACTATGTCCTCAGTTATTTGTTTTATATACCGAACCATAACTATCGTTCACAAATTTAGCTCTGTAACTTATCAGACATTTAAATTTAAAGCTACCAATACTGCACCTTTAAATGTTAGTCATACAGTTAAAGAGGTACATGCCAGTTACGTAATCCCTTTCAAGGACTTTGATTTGCGACTAATACGTTTACAAGGTACCTAACCTTATTCATTTGCACGTGACAGAAACTAAATATTTTGGGAAAAGCATTACGCACTCTTTATATATAATATCGCTATGAAGTGAAGGAGTTCACGCAAGTTCATTTTTAGCGATTCTTATCGAAGAATGCATTTTACTTTTACCCTTTGAGTTATTGATGATAAGCACTGATTGGCTGTAGTGTATAACGATATAACAAATTGATAATTTGAGTCTATACACTCGATATATCCGTGAAGGAGATCATGTGCTTAAAAGTGAATTCTATTACAAGCTTCAAATGATTTTGTTCTGTTTTGAATGTCGCGCAAAGCTTCACGACGTCTATCTGCGCTAGTAGTCCCTAATTTAGCAGCGTAAGACAAGAGTGAAGGCAGCTAGTCATCACCGTCAATTCTTGGGCTACACTTTACCAACGAATAGTGGGATTGACCGTCACATTATAACGACCCCACGGCTGAAAGAGCGAGCATATTTTGGGGATGATGGGGATTCGAACCCGTGACCCTCGGATTACGAGTCGAGTGCCTAAACCACCTGGCCATGCCGAACCGCTCAGCTCCAAATGGACATACCCACAAGATCTCTTGATAGTCTACGTTTGGAGTATGATCAAATGAGTAAAATTATATACTTTTACGCGACAATCTTTTAATTTACTCAAAAAAAACAAACAACAAAAAACGATAATAAAGAACCATAAAGGAGAACACGTGATTATGGCGACGTGTTATTATGAATATTTTATTATGTGAAAAAATAATGGATCAGTCAACTAATAAACATTTTCCAAAACATAAATGCTTTCTAATTAATTTCAATAAAGGTTTGATTGATTCTTAAATTTTTTCCTTTGAAATTAAAATTTTCTGCTGGCGACATTCTACTTTTAGCGCCCCAACTTTGTTATATTTCCTTGGTTTACTAGAAAAGTAACACAAACTCAAAAGATTATGTATGTATACTTGAAAAGCTTTGCTTGTCGTCGATCATTTAGAAATTATTTTATGTTTAAGGTACGTATTCAGAGACATTTGCCCCAGCACACTGGCGACATCAAATCGAATACTGAAGAAAGCCTGGCCCAAAATTACAAGTTGATAATATAGTGTAACTGGCAATTATTGGCTTCGATGCTCTGTTGATAATGATTTCATAAAGTTAACTTAAATTTATAGAATTTGTCTAATAACCTGACATAAAGCGACTTGAAGGCATACAAAGGAGTATTTAACATTTTAAGAACCTTCGCCATTCTTTGTCAAAAGTGACGTGCTAGTTCGTTTACTCGTCAAAATAAACCAGTTTCTTGAAAATGAATAAGTCAACACTTATCCTTCAATTTTATAGTGAATTTTCTTTTCTTTCATTGAAATGTTGGACTTCTATGAACACTTCTCACCAGTAGCACAGCGGTAATTCACCGGACTTATAACGACAGAAACCCAATTTCTGTAATTGTGGTGGGCAAAACGCATTACAATCCATAAAGTATTTTGTTCTTAACTACAAACAAACATAATCTATGAATTCTGTTTAGTCGAAATGTATCTCAGGTCGCTTATCATCACCAACGTGAATTTTTTCTGCAAATAGTATTTTGTGTTTGTCTATTTTAAATAAAAGAAACAACCATACAACTTATTTGTACCTACAATGTTGTTTAAAAATAAACAAAATACAGCACTAGGTGGCGCAGCCGTCAAGACAAAGAGGCTTCCAATCGAGAGGTTTAAAATCTCAAATATAGTCTTTACGTTTCATAAATGTGGCGAAATTAAAGGAAAAGTTTTATTGTATATAAATAAATGACTAGAAAAAATGTTCCATTATAGAGTTTGAAAGTTGTTTCGAGTATTTAAAAATTTTTTCAGACTAATTATATATTTTATTTTACACCGTATTTATAACTACAAAGTGTTGTTACATAAGCCTTATATGAAGAGTATGGAGCATACTTACCTGGCGCTGAGAATGCCATGATCAACAAGGTGGCTTCTCCAGAGCGAGGCTCGCCCATTGCACTCTGGGTGGGTTGACCTCTGCCACTATCCCAAACTGGGACAGATGGAGCGTGTAATTTTGGTAGTGGGGACTGCGTTCGCGCTATCCCCTGTAGTAGAAATCGAAAAGAAGAATCCAATTTGTTATTAAAGAAATGAAGTCGTTACTAAATAATCATAAGTATTTAACCTCAAAATGTTCAATCGTACTCAATACTTCCTTTATGGGATGAATACATAATGCACAACAAATGAAACATTTCTGCTTTAGCTTAGAATGTTATTTGAAACAGTGAAGCTTACTACACTGGTATGGGAGTTAAACCGTTCTTAAAATACAGTAGAGAGCGTAACGGTGGCATTGCAGTTAGGTTATTAATTGGTACAGGTATAAAGGTGTTCCTTTACATTGGCTGTATTTGTTGTATCAGTAGGACTTCTTTGATTTCTTATTTCTTTCCCAACCTGGTATGCTTATGTTGTGTTGGTTTCTCAATTTCGCGCAAAGCTACACCAGTAGGCTTAAGCAGTAAACTGAGGGCTTTAACACTACAAGTTTGTTGCTCTTGCCCTGTGGATGGAAGGCTCAGTGCAGATTTCTGATATGTGAGTTTCCACCTAAAATTCGTGTCATACGGAATTTTAAAGGCTGTCAATGATTGGAAAACAGTGGAAGGTTTAATCCCTGTGTCACATTCTCGTTAAAATTGCCCGAGTATCTGCAGTCCTGTAGCTGCAAGTATCAAATGTGAATACATAGGGCACAGTGACCTTACTTAAGGTCGTCGCGAGAACGAGACAGCAATTTGATAATTAATCAAGACAAATTATCTTCATTCGTTATACCCCTATGTATGGCCGTTACTTAAGTAATTAAATACAAATGTGACTTTATCAAACCTCACTCATTTTAACTGTAAGGCCGAATTGTGCGTTTGTGTCCCTTAAGAGGAAAATAAGTTGGATAACTCCATCCATATGGGTAATAATAGGAGCTTTTTAGGTCTCAATTATAGTTAACAATTAACTCTATACTATATACATATTGCTGTATATAAACAAACCTATTCCATATAATTTGAAGTTGCCTCTTTTATTACATTCTGGTTTTGTTTCAAAACACATGTACGGTATTTAAGACGCAAAATAGGATAAAATACAAACATAGAAAAATGTTACTGCTTATGTAGGTGAGGGTAATAATAATGTAGTTTTGGTATGTTTGAGTTTTCGAAAGCATTTGACAATGTGATACATAGAAGGCTTGTAAGAAAAAAAAAGTCTCGAAAGATGTGGGAAATAAGTTAGCAAGTTGGGTAGAAGAGGGTGGGATAACAAAAGCAGAGCGTTGTTACGAAAGGAGTTCAGTCAAACTAGATTAATGTCACAAGTGGGCCACTTCAGGACTCACTCTTAGGACCTTTGCTCTTTTGATCGACATCAATGATATAGATGAAGGAATAGTCAATAAATATTTAAATTTGCAGATGATATTAATGTCTTGGTTGTTGCTAAATGTAAAGAGGATGCTACTTCTTTATTGAGCAAAGCTAATAAATGGTAGGTTTTCTTTTGTAATTATAATACACACATGATTATAATTCATAATTTGTATGGATATAATCTGATAAGTTTAGCCAGAACGAGCGAATTTTGAAGTGAGCTTCAGAGCTCGTAATAACAGAGGTAGAGAAGAAATAATACGATTTTGTAGTTGGCTTCTATATCAACTAAACCAGTTGTGTGTAGTTTTCACAAAAGATAGTGTTATTTAAAGCTCTAGACTCAGCTGTGGTAACCAATAGTGTATCGATTTTTTTGTTCATTTCTTGGCTTGTATGCTTGTGTGTGTGTTTTATTTTGAAACAAGCAGATTGTGTGCTGTTTATTTAGCGTTGAAATTCGTCGGCACCAAGCCACAGACATCTACTGTAAAGAATCCGTGCCATATACAAAACCTGATATTGGCTATCTAATAAAATTCTAAACTTTATAAAGCATTTTGTCTCAGACTTTCCAAACGTTTTCCCACAAGTGACGTAAGACTAATAGGCCTATGAAAGCCAGACTTTCTCGAGCGTCCATTTTTAACTGGAAAATGTTGACAAAAATCTTCTATTATAAGTATGTTTTATACAGTTCTTGAAAATATAATTACCGAAAATCTTGTTCCCAAATATCTAGCACTCGGCCTACATCTGTCGTATGTTTCCACCTTGATGAAGACGTCTATCTCCTCTATCCATTCTGTGAATTCCTTTACATGCATATCACTATGTCCTCAGTTATTTGTTTTATATACCGAACCATAACTATCGTTCACAAATTTAGCTCTGTAACTTATCAGACATTTAAATTTAAAGCTACCAATACTGCACCTTTAAATGTTAGTCATACAGTTAAAGAGGTACATGCCAGTTACGTAATCCCTTTCAAGGACTTTGATTTGCGACTAATACGTTTACAAGGTACCTAACCTTATTCATTTGCACGTGACAGAAACTAAATATTTTGGGAAAAGCATTACGCACTCTTTATATATAATATCGCTATGAAGTGAAGGAGTTCACGCAAGTTCATTTTTAGCGATTCTTATCGAAGAATGCATTTTACTTTTACCCTTTGAGTTATTGATGATAAGCACTGATTGGCTGTAGTGTATAACGATATAACAAATTGATAATTTGAGTCTATACACTCGATATATCCGTGAAGGAGATCATGTGCTTAAAAGTGAATTCTATTACAAGCTTCAAATGATTTTGTTCTGTTTTGAATGTCGCGCAAAGCTTCACGACGTCTATCTGCGCTAGTAGTCCCTAATTTAGCAGCGTAAGACAAGAGTGAAGGCAGCTAGTCATCACCGTCAATTCTTGGGCTACACTTTTACCAACGAATAGTGGGATTGACCGTCACATTATAACGACCCCACGGCTGAAAGAGCGAGCATATTTTGGGATGATGGGGATTCGAACCCGTGACCCTCGGATTACGAGTCGAGTGCCTAAACCACCTGGCCATGCCGAACCGCTCAGCTCCAAATGGACATACCCACAAGATCTCTTGATAGTCTACGTTTGAGTATGATCAAATGAGTAAAATTATATACTTTTACGCGACAATCTTTTAATTTACTCAAAAAAACAAACAACAAAAAACGATAATAAAGAACCATAAAGGAGAACACGTGATTATGGCGACGTGTTATTATGAATATTTTATTATGTGAAAAATAATGGATCAGTCAACTAATAAACATTTTCCAAAACATAAATGCTTTCTAATTAATTTCAATAAAGGTTTGATTGATTCTTAAATTTTTTCCTTTGAAATTAAAATTTTCTGCTGGCGACATTCTACTTTTAGCGCCCCAACTTTGTTATATTTCCTTGGTTTACTAGAAAAGTAACACAAACTCAAAAGATTATGTATGTATACTTGAAAAGCTTTGCTTGTCGTCGATCATTTAGAAATTATTTTATGTTTAAGGTACGTATTCAGAGACATTTGCCCCAGCACACTGGCGACATCAAATCGAATACTGAAGAAAGCCTGGCCCAAAATTACAAGTTGATAATATAGTGTAACTGGCAATTATTGGCTTCGATGCTCTGTTGATAATGATTTCATAAAGTTAACTTAAATTTATAGAATTTGTCTAATAACCTGACATAAAGCGACTTGAAGGCATACAAAGGAGTATTTAACATTTTAAGAACCTTCGCCATTCTTTGTCAAAAGTGACGTGCTAGTTCGTTTACTCGTCAAAATAAACCAGTTTCTTGAAAATGAATAAGTCAACACTTATCCTTCAATTTTATAGTGAATTTTCTTTTCTTTCATTGAAATGTTGGACTTCTATGAACACTTCTCACCAGTAGCACAGCGGTAATTCACCGGACTTATAACGACAGAAACCCAATTTCTGTAATTGTGGTGGGCAAAACGCATTACAATCCATAAAGTATTTTGTTCTTAACTACAAACAAACATAATCTATGAATTCTGTTTAGTCGAAATGTATCTCAGGTCGCTTATCATCACCAACGTGAATTTTTTCTGCAAATAGTATTTTGTGTTTGTCTATTTTAAATAAAAGAAACAACCATACAACTTATTTGTACCTACAATGTTGTTTAAAATAAACAAAATACAGCACTAGGTGGCGCAGCCGTCAAGACAAAGAGGCTTCCAATCGAGAGGTTTAAAATCTCAAATATAGTCTTTTACGTTTCATAAATGTGGCGAAATTAAAGGAAAAGTTTTATTGTATATAAATAAATGACTAGAAAAAATGTTCCATTATAGAGTTTGAAAGTTGTTTCGAGTATTTAAAAATTTTTTCAGACTAATTATATATTTTATTTTACACCGTATTTATAACTACAAAGTGTTGTTACATAAGCCTTATATGAAGAGTATGGAGCATACTTACCTGGCGCTGAGAATGCCATGATCAACAAGGTGGCTTCTCCAGAGCGAGGCTCGCCCATTGCACTCTGGGTGGGTTGACCTCTGCCACTATCCCAAACTGGGACAGATGGAGCGTGTAATTTTGGTAGTGGGGACTGCGTTCGCGCTATCCCCTGTAGTAGAAATCGAAAAGAAGAATCCAATTTGTTATTAAAGAAATGAAGTCGTTACTAAATAATCATAAGTATTTAACCTCAAAATGTTCAATCGTACTCAATACTTCCTTTATGGGATGAATACATAATGCACAACAAATGAAACATTTCTGCTTTAGCTTAGAATGTTATTTGAAACAGTGAAGCTTACTACACTGGTATGGGAGTTAAACCGTTCTTAAAATACAGTAGAGAGCGTAACGGTGGCATTGCAGTTAGGTTATTAATTGGTACAGGTATAAAGGTGTTCCTTTACATTGGCTGTATTTGTTGTATCAGTAGGACTTCTTTGATTTCTTATTTCTTTCCCAACCTGGTATGCTTATGTTGTGTTGGTTTCTCAATTTCGCGCAAAGCTACACCAGTAGGCTTAAGCAGTAAACTGAGGGCTTTTAACACTACAAGTTTGTTGCTCTTGCCCTGTGGATGGAAGGCTCAGTGCAGATTTCTGGATATGTGAGTTTCCACCTAAAATTCGTGTCATACGGAATTTTAAAGGCTGTCAATGATTGGAAAACAGTGGAAGGTTTAATCCCTGTGTCACATTCTCGTTAAAATTGCCCGAGTATCTGCAGTCCTGTAGCTGCAAGTATCAAATGTGAATACATAGGGCACAGTGACCTTACTTAAGGTCGTCGCGAGAACGAGACAGCAATTTGATAATTAATCAAGACAAATTATCTTCATTCGTTATACCCCTATGTATGGCCGTTACTTAAGTAATTAAATACAAATGTGACTTTATCAAACCTCACTCATTTTAACTGTAAGGCCGAATTGTGCGTTTGTGTCCCTTAAGAGGAAAATAAGTTGGATAACTCCATCCATATGGGTAATAATAGGAGCTTTTTAGGTCTCAATTATAGTTAACAATTAACTCTATACTATATACATATTGCTGTATATAAACAAACCTATTCCATATAATTTGAAGTTGCCTCTTTTATTACATTCTGGTTTTGTTTCAAAACACATGTACGGTATTTAAGACGCAAAATAGGATAAAATACAAACATAGAAAAATGTTACTGCTTATGTAGGTGAGGGTAATAATAATGTAGTTTTGGTATGTTTGAGTTTTCGAAAGCATTTGACAATGTGATACATAGAAGGCTTGTAAGAAAAAAAAAGTCTCGAAAGATGTGGGAAATAAGTTAGCAAGTTGGGTAGAAGAGGGTGGGATAACAAAAGCAGAGCGTTGTTACGAAAGGAGTTCAGTCAAACTAGATTAATGTCACAAGTGGGCCACTTCAGGACTCACTCTTAGGACCTTTGCTCTTTTTGATCGACATCAATGATATAGATGAAGGAATAGTCAATAAATATTTAAATTTGCAGATGATATTAATGTCTTGGTTGTTGCTAAATGTAAAGAGGATGCTACTTCTTTATTGAGCAAAGCTAATAAATGGTAGGTTTTCTTTTGTAATTATAATACACACATGATTATAATTCATAATTTGTATGGATATAATCTGATAAGTTTAGCCAGAACGAGCGAATTTTGAAGTGAGCTTCAGAGCTCGTAATAACAGAGGTAGAGAAGAAATAATACGATTTTGTAGTTGGCTTCTATATCAACTAAACCAGTTGTGTGTAGTTTTCACAAAAGATAGTGTTATTTAAAGCTCTAGACTCAGCTGTGGTAACCAATAGTGTATCGATTTTTTTTGTTCATTTCTTGGCTTGTATGCTTGTGTGTGTGTTTTATTTTGAAACAAGCAGATTGTGTGCTGTTTATTTAGCGTTGAAATTCGTCGGCACCAAGCCACAGACATCTACTGTAAAGAATCCGTGCCATATACAAAACCTGATATTGGCTATCTAATAAAATTCTAAACTTTATAAAGCATTTTGTCTCAGACTTTCCAAACGTTTTCCCACAAGTGACGTAAGACTAATAGGCCTATGAAAGCCAGACTTTCTCGAGCGTCCATTTTTAACTGGAAAATGTTGACAAAAATCTTCTATTATAAGTATGTTTTATACAGTTCTTGAAAATATAATTACCGAAAATCTTGTTCCCAAATATCTAGCACTCGGCCTACATCTGTCGTATGTTTCCACCTTGATGAAGACGTCTATCTCCTCTATCCATTCTGTGAATTCCTTTACATGCATATCACTATGTCCTCAGTTATTTGTTTTATATACCGAACCATAACTATCGTTCACAAATTTAGCTCTGTAACTTATCAGACATTTAAATTTAAAGCTACCAATACTGCACCTTTAAATGTTAGTCATACAGTTAAAGAGGTACATGCCAGTTACGTAATCCCTTTCAAGGACTTTGATTTGCGACTAATACGTTTACAAGGTACCTAACCTTATTCATTTGCACGTGACAGAAACTAAATATTTTGGGAAAAGCATTACGCACTCTTTATATATAATATCGCTATGAAGTGAAGGAGTTCACGCAAGTTCATTTTTAGCGATTCTTATCGAAGAATGCATTTTACTTTTACCCTTTGAGTTATTGATGATAAGCACTGATTGGCTGTAGTGTATAACGATATAACAAATTGATAATTTGAGTCTATACACTCGATATATCCGTGAAGGAGATCATGTGCTTAAAAGTGAATTCTATTACAAGCTTCAAATGATTTTGTTCTGTTTTGAATGTCGCGCAAAGCTTCACGACGTCTATCTGCGCTAGTAGTCCCTAATTTAGCAGCGTAAGACAAGAGTGAAGGCAGCTAGTCATCACCGTCAATTCTTGGGCTACACTTTTACCAACGAATAGTGGGATTGACCGTCACATTATAACGACCCCACGGCTGAAAGAGCGAGCATATTTTGGGATGATGGGGATTCGAACCCGTGACCCTCGGATTACGAGTCGAGTGCCTAAACCACCTGGCCATGCCGAACCGCTCAGCTCCAAATGGACATACCCACAAGATCTCTTGATAGTCTACGTTTGAGTATGATCAAATGAGTAAAATTATATACTTTTACGCGACAATCTTTTAATTTACTCAAAAAAACAAACAACAAAAAACGATAATAAAGAACCATAAAGGAGAACACGTGATTATGGCGACGTGTTATTATGAATATTTTATTATGTGAAAAATAATGGATCAGTCAACTAATAAACATTTTCCAAAACATAAATGCTTTCTAATTAATTTCAATAAAGGTTTGATTGATTCTTAAATTTTTTCCTTTGAAATTAAAATTTTCTGCTGGCGACATTCTACTTTTAGCGCCCCAACTTTGTTATATTTCCTTGGTTTACTAGAAAAGTAACACAAACTCAAAAGATTATGTATGTATACTTGAAAAGCTTTGCTTGTCGTCGATCATTTAGAAATTATTTTATGTTTAAGGTACGTATTCAGAGACATTTGCCCCAGCACACTGGCGACATCAAATCGAATACTGAAGAAAGCCTGGCCCAAAATTACAAGTTGATAATATAGTGTAACTGGCAATTATTGGCTTCGATGCTCTGTTGATAATGATTTCATAAAGTTAACTTAAATTTATAGAATTTGTCTAATAACCTGACATAAAGCGACTTGAAGGCATACAAAGGAGTATTTAACATTTTAAGAACCTTCGCCATTCTTTGTCAAAAGTGACGTGCTAGTTCGTTTACTCGTCAAAATAAACCAGTTTCTTGAAAATGAATAAGTCAACACTTATCCTTCAATTTTATAGTGAATTTTCTTTTCTTTCATTGAAATGTTGGACTTCTATGAACACTTCTCACCAGTAGCACAGCGGTAATTCACCGGACTTATAACGACAGAAACCCAATTTCTGTAATTGTGGTGGGCAAAACGCATTACAATCCATAAAGTATTTTGTTCTTAACTACAAACAAACATAATCTATGAATTCTGTTTAGTCGAAATGTATCTCAGGTCGCTTATCATCACCAACGTGAATTTTTTCTGCAAATAGTATTTTGTGTTTGTCTATTTTAAATAAAAGAAACAACCATACAACTTATTTGTACCTACAATGTTGTTTAAAAATAAACAAAATACAGCACTAGGTGGCGCAGCCGTCAAGACAAAGAGGCTTCCAATCGAGAGGTTTAAAATCTCAAATATAGTCTTTACGTTTCATAAATGTGGCGAAATTAAAGGAAAAGTTTTATTGTATATAAATAAATGACTAGAAAAAAATGTTCCATTATAGAGTTTGAAAGTTGTTTCGAGTATTTAAAAATTTTTTCAGACTAATTATATATTTTATTTTTACACCGTATTTATAACTACAAAGTGTTGTTACATAAGCCTTATATGAAGAGTATGGAGCATACTTACCTGGCGCTGAGAATGCCATGATCAACAAGGTGGCTTCTCCAGAGCGAGGCTCGCCCATTGCACTCTGGGTGGGTTGACCTCTGCCACTATCCCAAACTGGGACAGATGGAGCGTGTAATTTTGGTAGTGGGGACTGCGTTCGCGCTATCCCCTGTAGTAGAAATCGAAAAGAAGAATCCAATTTGTTATTAAAGAAATGAAGTCGTTACTAAATAATCATAAGTATTTAACCTCAAAATGTTCAATCGTACTCAATACTTCCTTTATGGGATGAATACATAATGCACAACAAATGAAACATTTCTGCTTTAGCTTAGAATGTTATTTGAAACAGTGAAGCTTACTACACTGGTATGGGAGTTAAATCCGTTCTTAAAATACAGTAGAGAGCGTAACGGTGGCATTGCAGTTAGGTTATTAATTGGTACAGGTATAAAGGTGTTCCTTTACATTGGCTGTATTTGTTGTATCAGTAGGACTTCTTTGATTTCTTATTTCTTTCCCAACCTGGTATGCTTATGTTGTGTTGGTTTCTCAATTTCGCGCAAAGCTACACCAGTAGGCTTAAGCAGTAAACTGAGGGCTTTTAACACTACAAGTTTGTTGCTCTTTGCCCTGTGGATGGAAGGCTCAGTGCAGATTTCTGGATATGTGAGTTTCCACCTAAAATTCGTGTCATACGGAATTTTAAAGGCTGTCAATGATTGGAAAACAGTGGAAGGTTTAATCCCTGTGTCACATTCTCGTTAAAATTGCCCGAGTATCTGCAGTCCTGTAGCTGCAAGTATCAAATGTGAATACATAGGGCACAGTGACCTTACTTAAGGTCGTCGCGAGAACGAGACAGCAATTTGATAATTAATCAAGACAAATTATCTTCATTCGTTATACCCCTATGTATGGCCGTTACTTAAGTAATTAAATACAAATGTGACTTTATCAAACCTCACTCATTTTAACTGTAAGGCCGAATTGTGCGTTTGTGTCCCTTAAGAGGAAAATAAGTTGGATAACTCCATCCATATGGGTAATAATAGGAGCTTTTTAGGTCTCAATTATAGTTAACAATTAACTCTATACTATATACATATTGCTGTATATAAACAAACCTATTCCATATAATTTGAAGTTGCCTCTTTTATTACATTCTGGTTTTGTTTCAAAACACATGTACGGTATTTAAGACGCAAAATAGGATAAAATACAAACATAGAAAAATGTTACTGCTTATGTAGGTGAGGGTAATAATAATGTAGTTTTGGTATGTTTGAGTTTTCGAAAGCATTTGACAATGTGATACATAGAAGGCTTGTAAGAAAAAAAAAGTCTCGAAAGATGTGGGAAATAAGTTAGCAAGTTGGGTAGAAGAGGGTGGGATAACAAAAGCAGAGCGTTGTTACGAAAGGAGTTCAGTCAAACTAGATTAATGTCACAAGTGGGCCACTTCAGGACTCACTCTTAGGACCTTTGCTCTTTTTGATCGACATCAATGATATAGATGAAGGAATAGTCAATAAATATTTAAATTTGCAGATGATATTAATGTCTTGGTTGTTGCTAAATGTAAAGAGGATGCTACTTCTTTATTGAGCAAAGCTAATAAATGGTAGGTTTTCTTTTGTAATTATAATACACACATGATTATAATTCATAATTTGTATGGATATAATCTGATAAGTTTAGCCAGAACGAGCGAATTTTGAAGTGAGCTTCAGAGCTCGTAATAACAGAGGTAGAGAAGAAATAATACGATTTTGTAGTTGGCTTCTATATCAACTAAACCAGTTGTGTGTAGTTTTCACAAAAGATAGTGTTATTTAAAGCTCTAGACTCAGCTGTGGTAACCAATAGTGTATCGATTTTTTTTGTTCATTTCTTGGCTTGTATGCTTGTGTGTGTGTTTTATTTTGAAACAAGCAGATTGTGTGCTGTTTATTTAGCGTTGAAATTCGTCGGCACCAAGCCACAGACATCTACTGTAAAGAATCCGTGCCATATACAAAACCTGATATTGGCTATCTAATAAAATTCTAAACTTTATAAAGCATTTTGTCTCAGACTTTCCAAACGTTTTCCCACAAGTGACGTAAGACTAATAGGCCTATGAAAGCCAGACTTTCTCGAGCGTCCATTTTTTAACTGGAAAATGTTGACAAAAATCTTCTATTATAAGTATGTTTTATACAGTTCTTGAAAATATAATTACCGAAAATCTTGTTCCCAAATATCTAGCACTCGGCCTACATCTGTCGTATGTTTCCACCTTGATGAAGACGTCTATCTCCTCTATCCATTCTGTGAATTCCTTTACATGCATATCACTATGTCCTCAGTTATTTGTTTTATATACCGAACCATAACTATCGTTCACAAATTTAGCTCTGTAACTTATCAGACATTTAAATTTAAAGCTACCAATACTCGCACCTTTAAATGTTAGTCATACAGTTAAAGAGGTACATGCCAGTTACGTAATCCCTTTCAAGGACTTTGATTTGCGACTAATACGTTTACAAGGTACCTAACCTTATTCATTTGCACGTGACAGAAACTAAATATTTTGGGAAAAGCATTACGCACTCTTTATATATAATATCGCTATGAAGTGAAGGAGTTCACGCAAGTTCATTTTTAGCGATTCTTATCGAAGAATGCATTTTACTTTTACCCTTTGAGTTATTGATGATAAGCACTGATTGGCTGTAGTGTATAACGATATAACAAATTGATAATTTGAGTCTATACACTCGATATATCCGTGAAGGAGATCATGTGCTTAAAAGTGAATTCTATTACAAGCTTCAAATGATTTTGTTCTGTTTTGAATGTCGCGCAAAGCTTCACGACGTCTATCTGCGCTAGTAGTCCCTAATTTAGCAGCGTAAGACAAGAGTGAAGGCAGCTAGTCATCACCGTCAATTCTTGGGCTACACTTTTACCAACGAATAGTGGGATTGACCGTCACATTATAACGACCCCACGGCTGAAAGAGCGAGCATATTTTGGGATGATGGGGATTCGAACCCGTGACCCTCGGATTACGAGTCGAGTGCCTAAACCACCTGGCCATGCCGAACCGCTCAGCTCCAAATGGACATACCCACAAGATCTCTTGATAGTCTACGTTTGAGTATGATCAAATGAGTAAAATTATATACTTTTACGCGACAATCTTTTAATTTACTCAAAAAAAACAAACAACAAAAAACGATAATAAAGAACCATAAAGGAGAACACGTGATTATGGCGACGTGTTATTATGAATATTTTATTATGTGAAAAATAATGGATCAGTCAACTAATAAACATTTTCCAAAACATAAATGCTTTCTAATTAATTTCAATAAAGGTTTGATTGATTCTTAAATTTTTTCCTTTGAAATTAAAATTTTCTGCTGGCGACATTCTACTTTTAGCGCCCCAACTTTGTTATATTTCCTTGGTTTACTAGAAAAGTAACACAAACTCAAAAGATTATGTATGTATACTTGAAAAGCTTTGCTTGTCGTCGATCATTTAGAAATTATTTTATGTTTAAGGTACGTATTCAGAGACATTTGCCCCAGCACACTGGCGACATCAAATCGAATACTGAAGAAAGCCTGGCCCAAAATTACAAGTTGATAATATAGTGTAACTGGCAATTATTGGCTTCGATGCTCTGTTGATAATGATTTCATAAAGTTAACTTAAATTTATAGAATTTGTCTAATAACCTGACATAAAGCGACTTGAAGGCATACAAAGGAGTATTTAACATTTTAAGAACCTTCGCCATTCTTTGTCAAAAGTGACGTGCTAGTTCGTTTACTCGTCAAAATAAACCAGTTTCTTGAAAATGAATAAGTCAACACTTATCCTTCAATTTTATAGTGAATTTTCTTTTCTTTCATTGAAATGTTGGACTTCTATGAACACTTCTCACCAGTAGCACAGCGGTAATTCACCGGACTTATAACGACAGAAACCCAATTTCTGTAATTGTGGTGGGCAAAACGCATTACAATCCATAAAGTATTTTGTTCTTAACTACAAACAAACATAATCTATGAATTCTGTTTAGTCGAAATGTATCTCAGGTCGCTTATCATCACCAACGTGAATTTTTTCTGCAAATAGTATTTTGTGTTTGTCTATTTTAAATAAAAGAAACAACCATACAACTTATTTGTACCTACAATGTTGTTTAAAAATAAACAAAATACAGCACTAGGTGGCGCAGCCGTCAAGACAAAGAGGCTTCCAATCGAGAGGTTTAAAATCTCAAATATAGTCTTTACGTTTCATAAATGTGGCGAAATTAAAGGAAAAGTTTTATTGTATATAAATAAATGACTAGAAAAAATGTTCCATTATAGAGTTTGAAAGTTGTTTCGAGTATTTAAAAATTTTTTCAGACTAATTATATATTTTATTTTTACACCGTATTTATAACTACAAAGTGTTGTTACATAAGCCTTATATGAAGAGTATGGAGCATACTTACCTGGCGCTGAGAATGCCATGATCAACAAGGTGGCTTCTCCAGAGCGAGGCTCGCCCATTGCACTCTGGGTGGGTTGACCTCTGCCACTATCCCAAACTGGGACAGATGGAGCGTGTAATTTTTGGTAGTGGGGGACTGCGTTCGCGCTATCCCCTGTAGTAGAAATCGAAAAGAAGAATCCAATTTGTTATTAAAGAAATGAAGTCGTTACTAAATAATCATAAGTATTTAACCTCAAAATGTTCAATCGTACTCAATACTTCCTTTATGGGATGAATACATAATGCACAACAAATGAAACATTTCTGCTTTAGCTTAGAATGTTATTTGAAACAGTGAAGCTTACTACACTGGTATGGGAGTTAAATCCGTTCTTAAAATACAGTAGAGAGCGTAACGGTGGCATTGCAGTTAGGTTATTAATTGGTACAGGTATAAAGGTGTTCCTTTACATTGGCTGTATTTGTTGTATCAGTAGGACTTCTTTGATTTCTTTCCCAACCTGGTATGCTTATGTTGTGTTGGTTTCTCAATTTCGCGCAAAGCTACACCAGTAGGCTTAAGCAGTAAACTGAGGGCTTTTAACACTACAAGTTTGTTGCTCTTTGCCCTGTGGATGGAAGGCTCAGTGCAGATTTCTGGATATGTGAGTTTCCACCTAAAATTCGTGTCATACGGAATTTTAAAGGCTGTCAATGATTGGAAAACAGTGGAAGGTTTAATCCCTGTGTCACATTCTCGTTAAAATTGCCCGAGTATCTGCAGTCCTGTAGCTGCAAGTATCAAATGTGAATACATAGGGCACAGTGACCTTACTTAAGGTCGTCGCGAGAACGAGACAGCAATTTGATAATTAATCAAGACAAATTATCTTCATTCGTTATACCCCTATGTATGGCCGTTACTTAAGTAATTAAATACAAATGTGACTTTATCAAACCTCACTCATTTTAACTGTAAGGCCGAATTGTGCGTTTGTGTCCCTTAAGAGGAAAATAAGTTGGATAACTCCATCCATATGGGTAATAATAGGAGCTTTTTAGGTCTCAATTATAGTTAACAATTAACTCTATACTATATACATATTGCTGTATATAAACAAACCTATTCCATATAATTTGAAGTTGCCTCTTTTATTACATTCTGGTTTTTGTTTCAAAACACATGTACGGTATTTAAGACGCAAAATAGGATAAAATACAAACATAGAAAAATGTTACTGCTTATGTAGGTGAGGGTAATAATAATGTAGTTTTGGTATGTTTGAGTTTTTCGAAAGCATTTGACAATGTGATACATAGAAGGCTTGTAAGAAAAAAAAAAGTCTCGAAAGATGTGGGAAATAAGTTAGCAAGTTGGGTAGAAGAGGGTGGGATAACAAAAGCAGAGCGTTGTTACGAAAGGAGTTCAGTCAAACTAGATTAATGTCACAAGTGGGCCACTTCAGGACTCACTCTTAGGACCTTTGCTCTTTTTGATCGACATCAATGATATAGATGAAGGAATAGTCAATAAATATTTAAATTTGCAGATGATATTAATGTCTTGGTTGTTGCTAAATGTAAAGAGGATGCTACTTCTTTATTGAGCAAAGCTAATAAATGGTAGGTTTTCTTTTGTAATTATAATACACACATGATTATAATTCATAATTTGTATGGATATAATCTGATAAGTTTAGCCAGAACGAGCGAATTTTGAAGTGAGCTTCAGAGCTCGTAATAACAGAGGTAGAGAAGAAATAATACGATTTTGTAGTTGGCTTCTATATCAACTAAACCAGTTGTGTGTAGTTTTCACAAAAGATAGTGTTATTTAAAGCTCTAGACTCAGCTGTGGTAACCAATAGTGTATCGATTTTTTTTGTTCATTTCTTGGCTTGTATGCTTGTGTGTGTGTTTTATTTTGAAACAAGCAGATTGTGTGCTGTTTATTTAGCGTTGAAATTCGTCGGCACCAAGCCACAGACATCTACTGTAAAGAATCCGTGCCATATACAAAACCTTGATATTGGCTATCTAATAAAATTCTAAACTTTATAAAGCATTTTGTCTCAGACTTTCCAAACGTTTTCCCACAAGTGACGTAAGACTAATAGGCCTATGAAAGCCAGACTTTCTCGAGCGTCCATTTTTAACTGGAAAATGTTGACAAAAATCTTCTATTATAAGTATGTTTTATACAGTTCTTGAAAATATAATTACCGAAAATCTTGTTCCCAAATATCTAGCACTCGGCCTACATCTGTCGTATGTTTCCACCTTGATGAAGACGTCTATCTCCTCTATCCATTCTGTGAATTCCTTTACATGCATATCACTATGTCCTCAGTTATTTGTTTTTATATACCGAACCATAACTATCGTTCACAAATTTAGCTCTGTAACTTATCAGACATTTAAATTTAAAGCTACCAATACTCGCACCTTTAAATGTTAGTCATACAGTTAAAGAGGTACATGCCAGTTACGTAATCCCTTTCAAGGACTTTGATTTGCGACTAATACGTTTACAAGGTACCTAACCTTATTCATTTGCACGTGACAGAAACTAAATATTTTGGGAAAAGCATTACGCACTCTTTATATATAATATCGCTATGAAGTGAAGGAGTTCACGCAAGTTCATTTTTAGCGATTCTTATCGAAGAATGCATTTTACTTTTACCCTTTGAGTTATTGATGATAAGCACTGATTGGCTGTAGTGTATAACGATATAACAAATTGATAATTTGAGTCTATACACTCGATATATCCGTGAAGGAGATCATGTGCTTAAAAGTGAATTCTATTACAAGCTTCAAATGATTTTGTTCTGTTTTGAATGTCGCGCAAAGCTTCACGACGTCTATCTGCGCTAGTAGTCCCTAATTTAGCAGCGTAAGACAAGAGTGAAGGCAGCTAGTCATCACCGTCAATTCTTGGGCTACACTTTTACCAACGAATAGTGGGATTGACCGTCACATTATAACGACCCCACGGCTGAAAGAGCGAGCATATTTTGGGGATGATGGGGATTCGAACCCGTGACCCTCGGATTACGAGTCGAGTGCCTAAACCACCTGGCCATGCCGAACCGCTCAGCTCCAAATGGACATACCCACAAGATCTCTTGATAGTCTACGTTTGGAGTATGATCAAATGAGTAAAATTATATACTTTTACGCGACAATCTTTTAATTTACTCAAAAAAACAAACAACAAAAAACGATAATAAAGAACCATAAAGGAGAACACGTGATTATGGCGACGTGTTATTATGAATATTTTATTATGTGAAAAAATAATGGATCAGTCAACTAATAAACATTTTCCAAAACATAAATGCTTTCTAATTAATTTCAATAAAGGTTTGATTGATTCTTAAATTTTTTTCCTTTGAAATTAAAATTTTCTGCTGGCGACATTCTACTTTTAGCGCCCCAACTTTGTTATATTTCCTTGGTTTACTAGAAAAAGTAACACAAACTCAAAAGATTATGTATGTATACTTGAAAAGCTTTGCTTGTCGTCGATCATTTAGAAATTATTTTATGTTTAAGGTACGTATTCAGAGACATTTGCCCCAGCACACTGGCGACATCAAATCGAATACTGAAGAAAGCCTGGCCCAAAATTACAAGTTGATAATATAGTGTAACTGGCAATTATTGGCTTCGATGCTCTGTTGATAATGATTTCATAAAGTTAACTTAAATTTATAGAATTTGTCTAATAACCTGACATAAAGCGACTTGAAGGCATACAAAGGAGTATTTAACATTTTAAGAACCTTCGCCATTCTTTGTCAAAAGTGACGTGCTAGTTCGTTTACTCGTCAAAATAAACCAGTTTCTTGAAAATGAATAAGTCAACACTTATCCTTCAATTTTATAGTGAATTTTCTTTTCTTTCATTGAAATGTTGGACTTCTATGAACACTTCTCACCAGTAGCACAGCGGTAATTCACCGGACTTATAACGACAGAAACCCAATTTCTGTAATTGTGGTGGGCAAAACGCATTACAATCCATAAAGTATTTTGTTCTTAACTACAAACAAACATAATCTATGAATTCTGTTTAGTCGAAATGTATCTCAGGTCGCTTATCATCACCAACGTGAATTTTTTCTGCAAATAGTATTTTGTGTTTGTCTATTTTAAATAAAAGAAACAACCATACAACTTATTTGTACCTACAATGTTGTTTAAAAATAAACAAAATACAGCACTAGGTGGCGCAGCCGTCAAGACAAAGAGGCTTCCAATCGAGAGGTTTAAAATCTCAAATATAGTCTTTTACGTTTCATAAATGTGGCGAAATTAAAGGAAAAGTTTTATTGTATATAAATAAATGACTAGAAAAAAATGTTCCATTATAGAGTTTGAAAGTTGTTTCGAGTATTTAAAAATTTTTTCAGACTAATTATATATTTTATTTTTACACCGTATTTATAACTACAAAGTGTTGTTACATAAGCCTTATATGAAGAGTATGGAGCATACTTACCTGGCGCTGAGAATGCCATGATCAACAAGGTGGCTTCTCCAGAGCGAGGCTCGCCCATTGCACTCTGGGTGGGTTGACCTCTGCCACTATCCCAAACTGGGACAGATGGAGCGTGTAATTTTGGTAGTGGGGACTGCGTTCGCGCTATCCCCTGTAGTAGAAATCGAAAAGAAGAATCCAATTTGTTATTAAAGAAATGAAGTCGTTACTAAATAATCATAAGTATTTAACCTCAAAATGTTCAATCGTACTCAATACTTCCTTTATGGGATGAATACATAATGCACAACAAATGAAACATTTCTGCTTTAGCTTAGAATGTTATTTGAAACAGTGAAGCTTACTACACTGGTATGGGAGTTAAACCGTTCTTAAAATACAGTAGAGAGCGTAACGGTGGCATTGCAGTTAGGTTATTAATTGGTACAGGTATAAAGGTGTTCCTTTACATTGGCTGTATTTGTTGTATCAGTAGGACTTCTTTGATTTCTTATTTCTTTCCCAACCTGGTATGCTTATGTTGTGTTGGTTTCTCAATTTCGCGCAAAGCTACACCAGTAGGCTTAAGCAGTAAACTGAGGGCTTTAACACTACAAGTTTGTTGCTCTTTGCCCTGTGGATGGAAGGCTCAGTGCAGATTTCTGGATATGTGAGTTTCCACCTAAAATTCGTGTCATACGGAATTTTAAAGGCTGTCAATGATTGGAAAACAGTGGAAGGTTTAATCCCTGTGTCACATTCTCGTTAAAATTGCCCGAGTATCTGCAGTCCTGTAGCTGCAAGTATCAAATGTGAATACATAGGGCACAGTGACCTTACTTAAGGTCGTCGCGAGAACGAGACAGCAATTTGATAATTAATCAAGACAAATTATCTTCATTCGTTATACCCCTATGTATGGCCGTTACTTAAGTAATTAAATACAAATGTGACTTTATCAAACCTCACTCATTTTAACTGTAAGGCCGAATTGTGCGTTTGTGTCCCTTAAGAGGAAAATAAGTTGGATAACTCCATCCATATGGGTAATAATAGGAGCTTTTTAGGTCTCAATTATAGTTAACAATTAACTCTATACTATATACATATTGCTGTATATAAACAAACCTATTCCATATAATTTGAAGTTGCCTCTTTTATTACATTCTGGTTTTGTTTCAAAACACATGTACGGTATTTAAGACGCAAAATAGGATAAAATACAAACATAGAAAAATGTTACTGCTTATGTAGGTGAGGGTAATAATAATGTAGTTTTGGTATGTTTGAGTTTTCGAAAGCATTTGACAATGTGATACATAGAAGGCTTGTAAGAAAAAAAAGTCTCGAAAGATGTGGGAAATAAGTTAGCAAGTTGGGTAGAAGAGGGTGGGATAACAAAAGCAGAGCGTTGTTACGAAAGGAGTTCAGTCAAACTAGATTAATGTCACAAGTGGGCCACTTCAGGACTCACTCTTAGGACCTTTGCTCTTTTGATCGACATCAATGATATAGATGAAGGAATAGTCAATAAATATTTAAATTTGCAGATGATATTAATGTCTTGGTTGTTGCTAAATGTAAAGAGGATGCTACTTCTTTATTGAGCAAAGCTAATAAATGGTAGGTTTTCTTTTGTAATTATAATACACACATGATTATAATTCATAATTTGTATGGATATAATCTGATAAGTTTAGCCAGAACGAGCGAATTTTGAAGTGAGCTTCAGAGCTCGTAATAACAGAGGTAGAGAAGAAATAATACGATTTTGTAGTTGGCTTCTATATCAACTAAACCAGTTGTGTGTAGTTTTCACAAAAGATAGTGTTATTTAAAGCTCTAGACTCAGCTGTGGTAACCAATAGTGTATCGATTTTTTTGTTCATTTCTTGGCTTGTATGCTTGTGTGTGTGTTTTATTTTGAAACAAGCAGATTGTGTGCTGTTTATTTAGCGTTGAAATTCGTCGGCACCAAGCCACAGACATCTACTGTAAAGAATCCGTGCCATATACAAAACCTGATATTGGCTATCTAATAAAATTCTAAACTTTATAAAGCATTTTGTCTCAGACTTTCCAAACGTTTTCCCACAAGTGACGTAAGACTAATAGGCCTATGAAAGCCAGACTTTCTCGAGCGTCCATTTTTAACTGGAAAATGTTGACAAAAATCTTCTATTATAAGTATGTTTTATACAGTTCTTGAAAATATAATTACCGAAAATCTTGTTCCCAAATATCTAGCACTCGGCCTACATCTGTCGTATGTTTCCACCTTGATGAAGACGTCTATCTCCTCTATCCATTCTGTGAATTCCTTTACATGCATATCACTATGTCCTCAGTTATTTGTTTTTATATACCGAACCATAACTATCGTTCACAAATTTAGCTCTGTAACTTATCAGACATTTAAATTTAAAGCTACCAATACTGCACCTTTAAATGTTAGTCATACAGTTAAAGAGGTACATGCCAGTTACGTAATCCCTTTCAAGGACTTTGATTTGCGACTAATACGTTTACAAGGTACCTAACCTTATTCATTTGCACGTGACAGAAACTAAATATTTTGGGAAAAGCATTACGCACTCTTTATATATAATATCGCTATGAAGTGAAGGAGTTCACGCAAGTTCATTTTTAGCGATTCTTATCGAAGAATGCATTTTACTTTTACCCTTTGAGTTATTGATGATAAGCACTGATTGGCTGTAGTGTATAACGATATAACAAATTGATAATTTGAGTCTATACACTCGATATATCCGTGAAGGAGATCATGTGCTTAAAAGTGAATTCTATTACAAGCTTCAAATGATTTTGTTCTGTTTTGAATGTCGCGCAAAGCTTCACGACGTCTATCTGCGCTAGTAGTCCCTAATTTAGCAGTGTAAGACAAGAGTGAAGGCAGCTAGTCATCACCGTCAATTCTTGGGCTACACTTTTACCAACGAATAGTGGGATTGACCGTCACATTATAACGACCCCACGGCTGAAAGAGCGAGCATATTTTGGGGATGATGGGGATTCGAACCCGTGACCCTCGGATTACGAGTCGAGTGCCTAAACCACCTGGCCATGCCGAACCGCTCAGCTCCAAATGGACATACCCACAAGATCTCTTGATAGTCTACGTTTGAGTATGATCAAATGAGTAAAATTATATACTTTTACGCGACAATCTTTTAATTTACTCAAAAAAAACAAACAACAAAAAACGATAATAAAGAACCATAAAGGAGAACACGTGATTATGGCGACGTGTTATTATGAATATTTTATTATGTGAAAAAATAATGGATCAGTCAACTAATAAACATTTTCCAAAACATAAATGCTTTCTAATTAATTTCAATAAAGGTTTGATTGATTCTTAAATTTTTTTCCTTTGAAATTAAAATTTTCTGCTGGCGACATTCTACTTTTAGCGCCCCAACTTTGTTATATTTCCTTGGTTTACTAGAAAAAGTAACACAAACTCAAAAGATTATGTATGTATACTTGAAAAGCTTTGCTTGTCGTCGATCATTTAGAAATTATTTTATGTTTAAGGTACGTATTCAGAGACATTTGCCCCAGCACACTGGCGACATCAAATCGAATACTGAAGAAAGCCTGGCCCAAAATTACAAGTTGATAATATAGTGTAACTGGCAATTATTGGCTTCGATGCTCTGTTGATAATGATTTCATAAAGTTAACTTAAATTTATAGAATTTGTCTAATAACCTGACATAAAGCGACTTGAAGGCATACAAAGGAGTATTTAACATTTTAAGAACCTTCGCCATTCTTTGTCAAAAGTGACGTGCTAGTTCGTTTACTCGTCAAAATAAACCAGTTTCTTGAAAATGAATAAGTCAACACTTATCCTTCAATTTTATAGTGAATTTTCTTTTCTTTCATTGAAATGTTGGACTTCTATGAACACTTCTCACCAGTAGCACAGCGGTAATTCACCGGACTTATAACGACAGAAACCCAATTTCTGTAATTGTGGTGGGCAAAACGCATTACAATCCATAAAGTATTTTGTTCTTAACTACAAACAAACATAATCTATGAATTCTGTTTAGTCGAAATGTATCTCAGGTCGCTTATCATCACCAACGTGAATTTTTTCTGCAAATAGTATTTTGTGTTTGTCTATTTTAAATAAAAGAAACAACCATACAACTTATTTGTACCTACAATGTTGTTTAAAAATAAACAAAATACAGCACTAGGTGGCGCAGCCGTCAAGACAAAGAGGCTTCCAATCGAGAGGTTTAAAATCTCAAATATAGTCTTTTACGTTTCATAAATGTGGCGAAATTAAAGGAAAAGTTTTATTGTATATAAATAAATGACTAGAAAAAAATGTTCCATTATAGAGTTTGAAAGTTGTTTCGAGTATTTAAAAATTTTTTCAGACTAATTATATATTTTATTTTTACACCGTATTTATAACTACAAAGTGTTGTTACATAAGCCTTATATGAAGAGTATGGAGCATACTTACCTGGCGCTGAGAATGCCATGATCAACAAGGTGGCTTCTCCAGAGCGAGGCTCGCCCATTGCACTCTGGGTGGGTTGACCTCTGCCACTATCCCAAACTGGGACAGATGGAGCGTGTAATTTTTGGTAGTGGGGGACTGCGTTCGCGCTATCCCCTGTAGTAGAAATCGAAAAGAAGAATCCAATTTGTTATTAAAGAAATGAAGTCGTTACTAAATAATCATAAGTATTTAACCTCAAAATGTTCAATCGTACTCAATACTTCCTTTATGGGATGAATACATAATGCACAACAAATGAAACATTTCTGCTTTAGCTTAGAATGTTATTTGAAACAGTGAAGCTTACTACACTGGTATGGGAGTTAAACCGTTCTTAAAATACAGTAGAGAGCGTAACGGTGGCATTGCAGTTAGGTTATTAATTGGTACAGGTATAAAGGTGTTCCTTTACATTGGCTGTATTTGTTGTATCAGTAGGACTTCTTTCTTTTATTTCTTTCCCAACCTGGTATGCTTATGTTGTGTTGGTTTCTCAATTTCGCGCAAAGCTACACCAGTAGGCTTAAGCAGTAAACTGAGGGCTTTTAACACTACAAGTTTGTTGCTCTTTGCCCTGTGGATGGAAGGCTCAGTGCAGATTTCTGGATATGTGAGTTTCCACCTAAAATTCGTGTCATACGGAATTTTAAAGGCTGTCAATGATTGGAAAACAGTGGAAGGTTTAATCCCTGTGTCACATTCTCGTTAAAATTGCCCGAGTATCTGCAGTCCTGTAGCTGCAAGTATCAAATGTGAATACATAGGGCACAGTGACCTTACTTAAGGTCGTCGCGAGAACGAGACAGCAATTTGATAATTAATCAAGACAAATTATCTTCATTCGTTATACCCCTATGTATGGCCGTTACTTAAGTAATTAAATACAAATGTGACTTTATCAAACCTCACTCATTTTAACTGTAAGGCCGAATTGTGCGTTTGTGTCCCTTAAGAGGAAAATAAGTTGGATAACTCCATCCATATGGGTAATAATAGGAGCTTTTTAGGTCTCAATTATAGTTAACAATTAACTCTATACTATATACATATTGCTGTATATAAACAAACCTATTCCATATAATTTGAAGTTGCCTCTTTTATTACATTCTGGTTTTTGTTTCAAAACACATGTACGGTATTTAAGACGCAAAATAGGATAAAATACAAACATAGAAAAATGTTACTGCTTATGTAGGTGAGGGTAATAATAATGTAGTTTTGGTATGTTTGAGTTTTTCGAAAGCATTTGACAATGTGATACATAGAAGGCTTGTAAGAAAAAAAAAGTCTCGAAAGATGTGGGAAATAAGTTAGCAAGTTGGGTAGAAGAGGGTGGGATAACAAAAGCAGAGCGTTGTTACGAAAGGAGTTCAGTCAAACTAGATTAATGTCACAAGTGGGCCACTTCAGGACTCACTCTTAGGACCTTTGCTCTTTTTGATCGACATCAATGATATAGATGAAGGAATAGTCAATAAATATTTAAATTTGCAGATGATATTAATGTCTTGGTTGTTGCTAAATGTAAAGAGGATGCTACTTCTTTATTGAGCAAAGCTAATAAATGGTAGGTTTTCTTTTGTAATTATAATACACACATGATTATAATTCATAATTTGTATGGATATAATCTGATAAGTTTAGCCAGAACGAGCGAATTTTGAAGTGAGCTTCAGAGCTCGTAATAACAGAGGTAGAGAAGAAATAATACGATTTTGTAGTTGGCTTCTATATCAACTAAACCAGTTGTGTGTAGTTTTCACAAAAGATAGTGTTATTTAAAGCTCTAGACTCAGCTGTGGTAACCAATAGTGTATCGATTTTTTTTGTTCATTTCTTGGCTTGTATGCTTGTGTGTGTGTTTTATTTTGAAACAAGCAGATTGTGTGCTGTTTATTTAGCGTTGAAATTCGTCGGCACCAAGCCACAGACATCTACTGTAAAGAATCCGTGCCATATACAAAACCTGATATTGGCTATCTAATAAAATTCTAAACTTTATAAAGCATTTTGTCTCAGACTTTCCAAACGTTTTCCCACAAGTGACGTAAGACTAATAGGCCTATGAAAGCCAGACTTTCTCGAGCGTCCATTTTTTAACTGGAAAATGTTGACAAAAATCTTCTATTATAAGTATGTTTTATACAGTTCTTGAAAATATAATTACCGAAAATCTTGTTCCCAAATATCTAGCACTCGGCCTACATCTGTCGTATGTTTCCACCTTGATGAAGACGTCTATCTCCTCTATCCATTCTGTGAATTCCTTTACATGCATATCACTATGTCCTCAGTTATTTGTTTTTATATACCGAACCATAACTATCGTTCACAAATTTAGCTCTGTAACTTATCAGACATTTAAATTTAAAGCTACCAATACTCGCACCTTTAAATGTTAGTCATACAGTTAAAGAGGTACATGCCAGTTACGTAATCCCTTTCAAGGACTTTGATTTGCGACTAATACGTTTACAAGGTACCTAACCTTATTCATTTGCACGTGACAGAAACTAAATATTTTGGGAAAAGCATTACGCACTCTTTATATATAATATCGCTATGAAGTGAAGGAGTTCACGCAAGTTCATTTTTTTAGCGATTCTTATCGAAGAATGCATTTTACTTTTACCCTTTGAGTTATTGATGATAAGCACTGATTGGCTGTAGTGTATAACGATATAACAAATTGATAATTTGAGTCTATACACTCGATATATCCGTGAAGGAGATCATGTGCTTAAAAGTGAATTCTATTACAAGCTTCAAATGATTTTGTTCTGTTTTGAATGTCGCGCAAAGCTTCACGACGTCTATCTGCGCTAGTAGTCCCTAATTTAGCAGCGTAAGACAAGAGTGAAGGCAGCTAGTCATCACCGTCAATTCTTGGGCTACACTTTTACCAACGAATAGTGGGATTGACCGTCACATTATAACGACCCCACGGCTGAAAGAGCGAGCATATTTTGGGGATGATGGGGATTCGAACCCGTGACCCTCGGATTACGAGTCGAATGCCTAAACCACCTGGCCATGCCGAACCGCTCAGCTCCAAATGGACATACCCACAAGATCTCTTGATAGTCTACGTTTGGAGTATGATCAAATGAGTAAAATTATATACTTTTACGCGACAATCTTTTAATTTACTCAAAAAAAACAAACAACAAAAAACGATAATAAAGAACCATAAAGGAGAACACGTGATTATGGCGACGTGTTATTATGAATATTTTATTATGTGAAAAAAATAATGGATCAGTCAACTAATAAACATTTTCCAAAACATAAATGCTTTCTAATTAATTTCAATAAAGGTTTGATTGATTCTTAAATTTTTTTCCTTTGAAATTAAAATTTTCTGCTGGCGACATTCTACTTTTAGCGCCCCAACTTTGTTATATTTCCTTGGTTTACTAGAAAAAGTAACACAAACTCAAAAGATTATGTATGTATACTTGAAAAGCTTTGCTTGTCGTCGATCATTTAGAAATTATTTTATGTTTAAGGTACGTATTCAGAGACATTTGCCCCAGCACACTGGCGACATCAAATCGAATACTGAAGAAAGCCTGGCCCAAAATTACAAGTTGATAATATAGTGTAACTGGCAATTATTGGCTTCGATGCTCTGTTGATAATGATTTCATAAAGTTAACTTAAATTTATAGAATTTGTCTAATAACCTGACATAAAGCGACTTGAAGGCATACAAAGGAGTATTTAACATTTTAAGAACCTTCGCCATTCTTTGTCAAAAGTGACGTGCTAGTTCGTTTACTCGTCAAAATAAACCAGTTTCTTGAAAATGAATAAGTCAACACTTATCCTTCAATTTTATAGTGAATTTTCTTTTCTTTCATTGAAATGTTGGACTTCTATGAACACTTCTCACCAGTAGCACAGCGGTAATTCACCGGACTTATAACGACAGAAACCCAATTTCTGTAATTGTGGTGGGCAAAACGCATTACAATCCATAAAGTATTTTGTTCTTAACTACAAACAAACATAATCTATGAATTCTGTTTAGTCGAAATGTATCTCAGGTCGCTTATCATCACCAACGTGAATTTTTTCTGCAAATAGTATTTTGTGTTTGTCTATTTTAAATAAAAGAAACAACCATACAACTTATTTGTACCTACAATGTTGTTTAAAAATAAACAAAATACAGCACCAGGTGGCGCAGCCGTCAAGACAAAGAGGCTTCCAATCGAGAGGTTTAAAATCTCAAATATAGTCTTTTACGTTTCATAAATGTGGCGAAATTAAAGGAAAAGTTTTATTGTATATAAATAAATGACTAGAAAAAATGTTCCATTATAGAGTTTGAAAGTTGTTTCTGAGTATTTAAAATTTTTTTCAGACTAATTATATATTTTATTTTTTACACCGTATTTATAACTACAAAGTGTTGTTACATAAGCCTTATATGAAGAGTATGGAGCATACTTACCTGGCGCTGAGAATGCCATGATCAACAAGGTGGCTTCTCCAGAGCGAGGCTCGCCCATTGCACTCTGGGTGGGTTGACCTCTGCCACTATCCCAAACTGGGACAGATGGAGCGTGTAATTTTGGTAGTGGGGACTGCGTTCGCGCTATCCCCTGTAGTAGAAATCGAAAAGAAGAATCCAATTTGTTATTAAAGAAATGAAGTCGTTACTAAATAATCATAAGTATTTAACCTCAAAATGTTCAATCGTACTCAATACTTCCTTTATGGGATGAATACATAATGCACAACAAATGAAACATTTCTGCTTTAGCTTAGAATGTTATTTGAAACAGTGAAGCTTACTACACTGGTATGGGAGTTAAATCCGTTCTTAAAATACAGTAGAGAGCGTAACGGTGGCATTGCAGTTAGGTTATTAATTGGTACAGGTATAAAGGTGTTCCTTTACATTGGCTGTATTTGTTGTATCAGTAGGACTTCTTTGATTTCTTATTTCTTTCCCAACCTGGTATGCTTATGTTGTGTTGGTTTCTCAATTTCGCGCAAAGCTACACCAGTAGGCTTAAGCAGTAAACTGAGGGCTTTAACACTACAAGTTTGTTGCTCTTTGCCCTGTGGATGGAAGGCTCAGTGCAGATTTCTGGATATGTGAGTTTCCACCTAAAATTCGTGTCATACGGAATTTTAAAGGCTGTCAATGATTGGAAAACAGTGGAAGGTTTAATCCCTGTGTCACATTCTCGTTAAAATTGCCCGAGTATCTGCAGTCCTGTAGCTGCAAGTATCAAATGTGAATACATAGGGCACAGTGACCTTACTTAAGGTCGTCGCGAGAACGAGACAGCAATTTGATAATTAATCAAGACAAATTATCTTCATTCGTTATACCCCTATGTATGGCCGTTACTTAAGTAATTAAATACAAATGTGACTTTATCAAACCTCACTCATTTTAACTGTAAGGCCGAATTGTGCGTTTGTGTCCCTTAAGAGGAAAATAAGTTGGATAACTCCATCCATATGGGTAATAATAGGAGCTTTTTAGGTCTCAATTATAGTTAACAATTAACTCTATACTATATACATATTGCTGTATATAAACAAACCTATTCCATATAATTTGAAGTTGCCTCTTTTATTACATTCTGGTTTTGTTTCAAAACACATGTACGGTATTTAAGACGCAAAATAGGATAAAATACAAACATAGAAAAATGTTACTGCTTATGTAGGTGAGGGTAATAATAATGTAGTTTTGGTATGTTTGAGTTTTCGAAAGCATTTGACAATGTGATACATAGAAGGCTTGTAAGAAAAAAAAAGTCTCGAAAGATGTGGGAAATAAGTTAGCAAGTTGGGTAGAAGAGGGGTGGGATAACAAAAGCAGAGCGTTGTTACGAAAGGAGTTCAGTCAAACTAGATTAATGTCACAAGTGGGCCACTTCAGGACTCACTCTTAGGACCTTTGCTCTTTTTGATCGACATCAATGATATAGATGAAGGAATAGTCAATAAATATTTAAATTTGCAGATGATATTAATGTCTTGGTTGTTGCTAAATGTAAAGAGGATGCTACTTCTTTTATTGAGCAAAGCTAATAAATGGTAGGTTTTCTTTTTGTAATTATAATACACACATGATTATAATTCATAATTTGTATGGATATAATCTGATAAGTTTAGCCAGAACGAGCAAATTTTTGAAGTGAGCTTCAGAGCTCGTAATAACAGAGGTAGAGAAGAAATAATACGATTTTGTAGTTGGCTTCTATATCAACTAAACCAGTTGTGTGTAGTTTTCACAAAAGATAGTGTTATTTAAAGCTCTAGACTCAGCTGTGGTAACCAATAGTGTATCGATTTTTTTTGTTCATTTTCTTGGCTTGCTTGTGTGTGTGTTTTATTTTGAAACAAGCAGATTGTGTGCTGTTTATTTAGCGTTGAGAATTCGTCGGCACCAAGCCACAGACATCTACTGTAAAAGAATCCGTGCCATATACAAAACCTGATATTGGCTATCTAATA
>NW_027467782.1:68510303-68552773 GCF_004210375.1 Tachypleus tridentatus | reverse complement strand
TATAACCTTAGATCACGTGGTCCTGTACCAACTCAATCAGAGTAATCCTAACCCTGATACTGTTACCTCTTATTATAACCTTAGATCACGTGGTCCTGTACCAACTCAATCAGAGTAATCCTAACCCTGATACTGTTACCTCTTATTATAACCTTAGATCACGTGGTCCTGTACCAACTCAATCAGAGTAATCCTAACCCCTGATACTGTTACCTCTTATTATAACCTTAGATCACGTGGTCCTGTACCAACTCAATCAGAGTAATCCTAACCCTGATACTGTTACCTCTTATTATAACCTTAGATCACGTGGTCCTGTACCAACTCAATCAGAGTAATCCTAACCCTGATACTGTTACCTCTTATTATAACCTTAGATCACGTGGTCCTGTACCAACTCAATCAGTAATCCTAAGTAATCCTAACCCTGATACTGTTACCTCTTATTATAACCTTAGATCACGTGGTCCTGTACCAACTCAATCAGAGTAATCCTAACCCTGATACTGTTACCTCTTATTATAACCTTAGATCACGTGGTCCTGTACCAACTCAATCAGAGTAATCCTAACCCTGATACTGTTACCTCTTATTATAACCTTAGATCACGTGGTCCTGTACCAACTCAATCAGAGTAATCCTAACCCTGATACTGTTACCTCTTATTATAACCTTAGATCACGTGGTCCTGTACCAACTCAATCAGAGTAATCCTAACCCTGATACTGTTACCTCTTATTATAACCTTAGATCACGTGGTCCTGTACCAACTCAATCAGAGTAATCCTAACCCTGATACTGTTACCTCTTATTATAACCTTAGATCACGTGGTCCTGTACCAACTCAATCAGTAATCAACTCAATCAGAGTAATCCCTAACCCCTGAGTAATCTTATTATAACTAACCCTGATACTGTTACCTCTTATTATAACCTTAGATCACGTGGTCCTGTACCAACTCAATCAGAGTAATCCTAACCCTGATACTGTTACCTCTGATTATAACCTTAGATCACGTGGTCCTGTACCAACTCAATCAGAGTAATCCTAACCCTGATACTGTTACCTCTTATTATAACCTTAGATCACGTGGTCCTGTACCAACTCAATCAGTAACCTCTTATTAAGTAATCCTAACCCTGATACTGTTACCTCTTATTATAACCTTAGATCACGTGGTCCTGTACCAACTCAATCAGAGTAATCCTAACCCTGATACTGTTACCTCTTATTATAACCTTAGATCACGTGGTCCTGTACCAACTCAATCAGAGTAATCCTAACCCTGATACTGTTACCTCTTATTATAACCTTAGATCACGTGGTCCTGTACCAACTCAATCAGAGTAATCCTAACCCTGATACTGTTACCTCTTATTATAACCTTAGATCACGTGGTCCTGTACCAACTCAATCAGAGTAATCCTAACCCCTGATACTGTTACCTCTTATTATAACCTTAGATCACGTGGTCCTGTACCAACTCAATCAGAGTAATCCTAACCCTGATACTGTTACCTCTTATTATAACCTTAGATCACGTGGTCCTGTACCAACTCAATCAGAGTAATCCTAACCCTGATACTGTTACCTCTTATTATAACCTTAGATCACGTGGTCCTGTACCAACTCAATCAGAGTAATCCTAACCCTGATACTGTTAGTAATCCTAACCCTGATACTGTTACCTCTTATTATAACCTTAGATCACGTGGTCCTGTACCAACTCAATCAGAGTAATCCTAACCCTGATACTGTTACCTCTTATTATAACCTTAGATCACGTGGTCCTGTACCAACTCAATCAGAAGTAATCCTAACCCTGATACTGTTACCTCTGATTATAACCTTAGATCACGTGGTCCTGTACCAACTCAATCAGAGTAATCCTAACCCTGATACTGTTACCTCTTATTATAACCTTAGATCACGTGGTCCTGTACCAACTCAATCAGAGTAATCCTAACCCTGATACTGTTACCTCTTATTATAACCTTAGATCACGTGGTCCTGTACCAACTCAATCAGAGTAATCCTAACCCTGATACTGTTACCTCTTATTATAACCTTAGATCACGTGGTCCTGTACCAACTCAATCAGAGTAATCCTAACCCTGATACTGTTACCTCTTATTATAACCTTAGATCACGTGGTCCTGTACCAACTCAATCAGAGTAATCCTAACCCTGATACTGTTACCTCTTATTATAACCTTAGATCACGTGGTCCTGTACCAACTCAATCAGAGTAATCCTAACCCTGATACTGTTACCTCTTATTATAACCTTAGATCACGTGGTCCTGTACCAACTCAATCAGAGTAATCCTAACCCTGATACTGTTACCTCTTATTATAACCTTAGATCACGTGGTCCTGTACCAACTCAATCAGAAGTAATCCTAACCCCTGATACTGTTACCTCTTATTATAACCTTAGATCACGTGGTCCTGTACCAACTCAATCAGAGTAATCCTAACCCTGATACTGTTACCTCTTATTATAACCTTAGATCACGTGGTCCTGTACCAACTCAATCAGAGTAATCCTAACCCTGATACTGTTACCTCTTATTATAACCTTAGATCACGTGGTCCTGTACCAACTCAATCAGAGTAATCCTAACCCTGATACTGTTACCTCTTATTATAACCTTAGATCACGTGGTCCTGTACCAACTCAATCAGAGTAATCCTAACCCTGATACTGTTACCTCTTATTATAACCTTAGATCACGTGGTCCTGTACCAACTCAATCAGAGTAATCCTAACCCTGATACTGTTACCTCTTATTATAACCTTAGATCACGTGGTCCTGTACCAACTCAATCAGAGTAATCCTAACCCTGATACTGTTACCTCTTATTATAACCTTAGATCACGTGGTCCTGTACCAACTCAATCAGAGTAATCCTAACCCTGATACTGTTACCTCTTATTATAACCTTAGATCACGTGGTCCTGTACCAACTCAATCAGAGTAATCCTAACCCTGATACTGTTACCTCTTATTATAACCTTAGATCACGTGGTCCTGTACCAACTCAATCAGAGTAATCCTAACCCTGATACTGTTACCTCTGATTATAACCTTAGATCACGTGGTCCTGTACCAACTCAATCAGAGTAATCCTAACCCTGATACTGTTACCTCTGATTATAACCTTAGATCACGTGGTCCTGTACCAACTCAATCAGAGTAATCCTAACCCTGATACTGTTACCTCTTATTATAACCTTAGATCACGTGGTCCTGTACCACTGTTACCTCTCAATCAGAGTAATCCTAACCCTGATACTGTTACCTCTTATTATAACCTTAGATCACGTGGTCCTGTACCAACTCAATCAGAGTAATCCTAACCCTGATACTGTTACCTCTTATTATAACCTTAGATCACGTGGTCCTGTACCAACTCAATCAGAGTAATCCTAACCCTGATACTGTTACCTCTTATTATAACCTTAGATCACGTGGTCCTGTACCAACTCAATCAGAGTAATCCTAACCCTGATACTGTTACCTCTTATTATAACCTTAGATCACGTGGTCCTGTACCAACTCAATCAGAGTAATCCTAACCCTGATACTGTTACCTCTTATTATAACCTTAGATCACGTGGTCCTGTACCAACTCAATCAGAGTAATCCTAACCCTGATACTGTTACCTCTTATTATAACCTTAGATCACGTGGTCCTGTACCAACTCAATCAGAGTAATCCTAACCCTGATACTGTTACCTCTTATTATAACCTTAGATCACGTGGTCCTGTACCAACTCAATCAGAGTAATCCTAACCCTGATACTGTTACCTCTTATTATAACCTTAGATCACGTGGTCCTGTACCAACTCAATCAGAGTAATCCTAACCCCTGATACTGTTACCTCTTATTATAACCTTAGATCACGTGGTCCTGTACCAATCACGTGGTCCTCAATCAGAGTAATCCTAACCCTGATACTGTTACCTCTTATTATAACCTTAGATCACGTGGTCCTGTACCAACTCAATCAGAGTAATCCTAACCCTGATACTGTTACCTCTTATAACCTTAGATCACGTGGTCCTGTACCAACTCAATCAGAGTAATCCTAACCCTGATACTGTTACCTCTTATTATAACCTTAGATCACGTGGTCCTGTACCAACTCTCAATCAGAGTAATCCTAATCACCCTGATACTGTTACCTCTGTTACCTATTATAACCTTAGATCACGTGGTCCTGTACCAACTCAATCAGAGTAATCCTAACCCTGATACTGTTACCTCTTATTATAACCTTAGATCACGTGGTCCTGTACCAACTCAATCAGAGTAATCCTAACCCTGATACTGTTACCTCTTATTATAACCTTAGATCACGTGGTCCTGTACCAACTCAATCAGAGTAATCCTAACCCTGATACTGTTACCTCTGATTATAACCTTAGATCACGTGGTCCTGTACCAACTCAATCAGAGTAATCCTAACCCTGATACTGTTACCTCTTATTATAACCTTAGATCACGTGGTCCTGTACCAACTCAATCAGAGTAATCCTAACCCTGATACTGTTACCTCTTATTATAACCTTAGATCACGTGGTCCTGTACCAACTCAATCAGAGTAATCCTAACCCCTGATACTGTTACCTCTTATTATAACCTTAGATCACGTGGTCCTGTACCAACTCAATCAGAGTAATCCTAACCCTGATACTGTTACCTCTTATTATAACCTTAGATCACGTGGTCCTGTACCAACTCAATCAGAGTAATCCTAACCCTGATACTGTTACCTCTTATTATAACCTTAGATCACGTGGTCCAGATCAGAGTAATCCTAACCCTGATACTGTTACCTCATTATAACCTTAGATCACGTGGTCCTGTACCAATCCTAACCCTGATACTGTTACCTCTTATTATAACCTTAGATCACGTGGTCCTGTACCCTCAATCAGAGTAATCCTAACCCTGATACTGTTACCTCTTATTATAACCTTAGATCACGTGGTCCTGTACCAACTCAATCAGAGTAATCCTAACCCTGATACTGTTACCTCTTATTATAACCTTAGATCACGTGGTCCTGTACCAACCTCAATCAGATCAGTAATCCTAACCCTGATACTGTTACCTCTGATTATAACCTTAGATCACGTGGTCCTGTACCAACTCAATCAGAGTAATCCTAACCCTGATACTGTTACCTCTGATTATAACCTTAGATCACGTGGTCCTGTACCAACTCAATCAGAGTAATCCTAACCCTGATACTGTTACCTCTTATTATAACCTTAGATCACGTGGTCCTGTACCAACTCAATCAGAGTAATCCTAACCCTGATACTGTTACCTCTTAATCCTTATAACCTTAGATCACGTGGTCCTGTACCAACTCAATCAGAGTAATCCTAACCCTGATACTGTTACCTCTTATTATAACCTTAGATCACGTGGTCCTGTACCAACTCAATCAGAGTAATCCTAACCCTGATACTGTTACCTCTTATTATAACCTTAGATCACGTGGTCCTGTACCAACTCAATCAGAGTAATCCTAACCCTGATACTGTTACCTCTTATTATAACCTTAGATCACGTGGTCCTGTACCAACTCAATCAGAGTAATCCTAACCCTGATACTGTTACCTCTTAATTATAACCTTAGATCACGTGGTCCTGTACCAACTCAATCAGAAGTAATCCTAACCCTGATACTGTTACCTCTTGATTATAACCTTAGATCACGTGGTCCTGTACCAACTCAATCAGAGTAATCCTAACCCTGATACTGTTACCTCTTATTATAACCTTAGATCACGTGGTCCTGTACCAACTCAATCAGAGTAATCCTAACCCTGATACTGTTACCTCTTATTATAACCTTAGATCACGTGGTCCTGTACCAACTCAATCAGAGTAATCCTAACCCCTGATACTGTTACCTCTTATTATAACCTTAGATCACGTGGTCCTGTACCAACTCAATCAGAGTAATCCTAACCCCTGATACTGTTACCTCTTATTATAACCTTAGATCACGTGGTCCTGTACCAACTCAATCAGAGTAATCCTAACCCTGATACTGTTACCTCTTATTATAACCTTAGATCACGTGGTCCTGTACCAACTCAATCAGAGTAATCCTAACCCTGATACTGTTACCTCTTATTATAACCTTAGATCACGTGGTCCTGTACCAACTCAATCAGAGTAATCCTAACCCTGATACTGTTACCTCTGATTATAACCTTAGATCACGTGGTCCTGTACCAACTCAATCAGAGTAATCCTAACCCTGATACTGTTACCTCTTATTATAACCTTAGATCACGTGGTCCTGTACCAACTCAATCAGAGTAATCCTAACCCTGATACTGTTACCTCTTATTATAACCTTAGATCACGTGGTCCTGTACCAACTCAATCAGAAGTAATCCTAACCCTGATACTGTTACCTCTTATTATAACCTTAGATACTTAGATCACGTGGTCCTGTACCAACTCAATCAGAGTAATTACCCTGATCTGTTATATTATAACCTTAGATCACGTGGTCCTGTACCAACTCAATCAGAGTAATCCTAACCCTGATACTGTTACCTCTTATTATAACCTTAGATCACGTGGTCCTGTACCAACTCAATCAGAGTAATCCTAACCCTGATACTGTTACCTCTTATTATAACCTTAGATCACGTGGTCCTGTACCAACTCAATCAGAGTAATCCTAACCCCTGATACTGTTACCTCTTATTATAACCTTAGATCACGTGGTCCTGTACCAACTCAATCAGAGTAATCCTAACCCTGATACTGTTACCTCTTATTATAACCTTAGATCACGTGGTCCTGTACCAACTCAATCAGAGTAATCCTAACCCTGATACTGTTACCTCTTATTATAACCTTAGATCACGTGGTCCTGTACCAACTCAATCAGAGTAATCCTAACCCTGATACTGTTACCTCTTATTATAACCTTAGATCACGTGGTCCTGTACCAACTCAATCAGAGTAATCCTAACCCTGATACTGTTACCTCTGATTATAACCTTAGATCACGTGGTCCTGTACCAACTCAATCAGAGTAATCCTAACCCTGATACTGTTACCTCTTATTATAACCTTAGATCACGTGGTCCTGTACCAACTCAATCAGAGTAATCCTAACCCTGATACTGTTACCTCTTATTATAACCTTAGATCACGTGGTCCTGTACCAACTCAATCAGAGTAATCCTAACCCTGATACTGTTACCTCTTATTATAACCTTAGATCACGTGGTCCTGTACCAACTCAATCAGAGTAATCCTAACCCTGATACTGTTACCTCTTATTATAACCTTAGATCACGTGGTCCTGTACCAACTCAATCAGAGTAATCCTAACCCTGATACTGTTACCTCTTATTATAACCTTAGATCACGTGGTCCTGTACCAACTCAATCAGAGTAATCCTAACCCTGATACTGTTACCTCTTATTATAACCTTAGATCACGTGGTCCTGTACCAACTCAATCAGAGTAATCCTAACCCTGATACTGTTACCTCTGATTATAACCTTAGATCACGTGGTCCTGTACCAACTCAATCAGAGTAATCCTAACCCTGATACTGTTACCTCTTATTATAACCTTAGATCACGTGGTCCTGTACCAACTCAATCAGAGTAATCCTAACCCTGATACTGTTACCTCTTATTATAACCTTAGATCACGTGGTCCTGTACCAACTCAATCAGAGTAATCCTAACCCTGATACTGTTACCTCTTATTATAACCTTAGATCACGTGGTCCTGTACCAACTCAATCAGAGTAATCCTAACCCTGATACTGTTACCTCTGATTATAACCTTAGATCACGTGGTCCTGTACCAACTCAATCAGAGTAATCCTAACCCTGATACTGTTACCTCTTATTATAACCTTAGATCACGTGGTCCTGTACCAACTCAATCAGAGTAATCCTAACCCTGATACTGTTACCTCTTATTATAACCTTAGATCACGTGGTCCTGTACCAACTCAATCAGAGTAATCCTAACCCTGATACTGTTACCTCTTATTATAACCTTAGATCACGTGGTCCTGTACCAACTCAATCAGAGTAATAAACCCTAACCCTGATACTGTTACCTCAATCAGAGTAATCCTAACCCCTATAACCTTAGATTAGACGTGGTCCTGTACCAACTCAATCAGAGTAATCCTAACCCTGATACTGTTACCTCTTATTATAACCTTAGATCACGTGGTCCTGTACCAACTCAATCAATCACCCTGATACTGTTAGTAAACCTAATCACCCTGTATACTAATTACCTCTTATTATAACCTTAGATCACGTGGTCCTGTACCAACTCAATCAGAGTAATCCTAACCCTGATACTGTTACCTCTTATTATAACCTTAGATCACGTGGTCCTGTACCAACTCAATCAGAGTAATCCTAACCCTGATACTGTTACCTCTTATTATAACCTTAGATCACGTGGTCCTGTACCAACTCAATCAGAGTAATCCTAACCCTGATACTGTTACCTCTTATTATAACCTTAGATCACGTGGTCCTGTACCAACTCAATCAGAGTAATCCTAACCCTGATACTGTTACCTCTTATTATAACCTTAGATCACGTGGTCCTGTACCAACTCAATCAGAGTAATCCTAACCCTGATACTGTTACCTCTGATTATAACCTTAGATCACGTGGTCCTGTACCAACTCAATCAGATCACGTGGTCCTGTACCAACTAATCCTAACCCTGATACTGTTACCTCTTATTATAACCTTAGATCACGTGGTCCTGTACCAACTCAATCAGAGTAATCCTAACCCTGATACTGTTACCTCTTATTATAACCTTAGATCACGTGGTCCTGTACCAACTCAATCAGAGTAATCCTAACCCTGATACTGTTACCTCTTATTATAACCTTAGATCACGTGGTCCTGTACCAACTCAATCAGAGTAATCCTAACCCTGATACTGTTACCTCTTATTATAACCTTAGATCACGTGGTCCTGTACCAACTCAATCAGAGTAATCCTAACCCTGATACTGTTACCTCTGATTATAACCTTAGATCACGTGGTCCTGTACCAACTCAATCAGAGTAATCCTAACCCTGATACTGTTACCTCTTATTATAACCTTAGATCACGTGGTCCTGTACCAACTCAATCAGAGTAATCCTAACCCCTGATACTGTTACCTCTTATTATAACCTTAGATCACGTGGTCCTGTACCAACTCAATCAGAGTAATCCTAACCCTGATACTGTTACCTCTTATTATAACCTTAGATCACGTGGTCCTGTACCAACTCAATCAGAGTAATCCTAACCCTGATACTGTTACCTCTTATTATAACCTTAGATCACGTGGTCCTGTACCAACTCAATCAGAGTAATCCTAACCCTGATACTGTTACCTCTTATTATAACCTTAGATCACGTGGTCCTGTACCAACTCAATCAGAGTAATCCTAACCCTGATACTGTTACCTCTTATTATAACCTTAGATCACGTGGTCCTGTACCAACTCAATCAGAGTAATCCTAACCCTGATACTGTTACCTCTTATTATAACCTTAGATCACGTGGTCCTGTACCAACTCAATCAGAGTAATCCTAACCCTGATACTGTTACCTCTTATTATAACCTTAGATCACGTGGTCCTGTACCAACTCAATCAGAGTAATCCTAACCCTGATACTGTTACCTCTGATTATAACCTTAGATCACGTGGTCCTGTACCAACTCAATCAGAGTAATCCTAACCCTGATACTGTTACCTCTTATTATAACCTTAGATCACGTGGTCCTGTACCAACTCAATCAGAGTAATCCTAACCCTGATACTGTTACCTCTTATTATAACCTTAGATCACGTGGTCCTGTACCAACTCAATCAGAGTAATCCTAACCCTGATACTGTTACCTCTGATTATAACCTTAGATCACGTGGTCCTGTACCAACTCAATCAGAGTAATCCTAACCCTGATACTGTTACCTCTTATTATAACCTTAGATCACGTGGTCCTGTACCAACTCAATCAGAGTAATCCTAACCCTGATACTGTTACCTCTTATTATAACCTTAGATCACGTGGTCCTGTACCAACTCAATCAGAGTAATCCTAACCCTGATACTGTTACCTCTTATTATAACCTTAGATCACGTGGTCCTGTACCAACTCAATCAGAGTAATCCTAACCCTGATACTGTTACCTCTTATTATAACCTTAGATCACGTGGTCCTGTACCAACTCAATCAGAGTAATCCTAACCCTGATACTGTTACCTCTTATTATAACCTTAGATCACGTGGTCCTGTACCAACTCAATCAGAGTAATCCTAACCCTGATACTGTTACCTCTTATTATAACCTTAGATCACGTGGTCCTGTACCAACTCAATCAGAGTAATCCTAACCCTGATACTGTTACCTCTTGATTATAACCTTAGATCACGTGGTCCTGTACCAACTCAATCAGAGTAATCCTAACCCTGATACTGTTACCTCTTATTATAACCTTAGATCACGTGGTCCTGTACCAACTCAATCAGAGTAATCCTAACCCCTGATACTGTTACCTCTTAACCCTGATATTATAACCTTAGATCACGTGGTCCTGTACCAACTCAATCAGAGTAATCCTAACCCTGATACTGTTACCTCTTATTATAACCTTAGATCACGTGGTCCTGTACCAACTCAATCAGAGTAATCCTAACCCTGATACTGTTACCTCTTATTATAACCTTAGATCACGTGGTCCTGTACCAACTCAATCAGAGTAATCCTAACCCTGATACTGTTACCTCTTATTATAACCTTAGATCACGTGGTCCTGTACCAACTCAATCAGAGTAATCCTAACCCTGATACTGTTACCTCTTATTATAACCTTAGATCACGTGGTCCTGTACCAACTCAATCAGAGTAATCCTAACCCTGATACTGTTACCTCTTATTATAACCTTAGATCACGTGGTCCTGTACCAACTCAATCAGAGTAATCCTAACCCTGATACTGTTACCTCTTATTATAACCTTAGATCACGTGGTCCTGTACCAACTCAATCAGAGTAATCCTAACCCTGATACTGTTACCTCTTATTATAACCTTAGATCACGTGGTCCTGTACCAACTCAATCAGAGTAATCCTAACCCCTGATACTGTTACCTCTTATTATAACCTTAGATCACGTGGTCCTGTACCAACTCAATCAGAGTAATCCTAACCCTGATACTGTTACCTCTTATTATAACCTTAGATCACGTGGTCCTGTACCAACTCTGTAACCCTGATACTGTTACCTCTTATTATCAGATCACGTGGTCCTGTACCAACTCAATCAGTAATCCTAACCCTGATACTGTTACCTCTTATTATAACCTTAGATCACGTGGTCCTGTACCAACTCAATCAGAGTAATCCTAACCCTGATACTGTTACCTCTTATTATAACCTTAGATCACGTGGTCCTGTACCAACTCAATCAGAGTAATCCTAACCCTGATACTGTTACCTCTTATTATAACCTTAGATCACGTGGTCCTGTACCAACTCAATCAGAGTAATCCTAACCCTGATACTGTTACCTCTGATTATAACCTTAGATCACGTGGTCCTGTACCAACTCAATCAGAGTAATCCTAACCCTGATACTGTTACCTCTTATTATAACCTTAGATCACGTGGTCCTGTACCAACTCAATCAGAGTAATCCTAACCCTGATACTGTTACCTCTTATTATAACCTTAGATCACGTGGTCCTGTACCAACTCAATCAGAGTAATCCTAACCCTGATACTGTTACCTCTTATTATAACCTTAGATCACGTGGTCCTGTACCAACTCAATCAGAGTAATCCTAACCCTGATACTGTTACCTCTTATTATAACCTTAGATCACGTGGTCCTGTACCAACTCAATCAGAGTAATCCTAACCCTGATACTGTTACCTCTTATTATAACCTTAGATCACGTGGTCCTGTACCAACTCAATCAGAGTAATCCTAACCCTGATACTGTTACCTCATTATAACCTTAGATCACGTGGTCCTGTCAATCAGAAGTAATCCTAACCCTGATACTGTTACCTCTGATTATAACCTTAGATCACGTGGTCCTGTACCAACTCAATCAGAGTAATCCTAACCCTGATACTGTTACCTCTTATTATAACCTTAGATCACGTGGTCCTGTACCAACTCAATCAAGTAATCCTAACCCTGATACTGTTACCTCTTATTATAACCTTAGATCACGTGGTCCTGTACCAACTCAATCAGAGTAATCCTAACCCTGATACTGTTACCTCTTATTATAACCTTAGATCACGTGGTCCTGTACCAACTCAATCAGAGTAATCCTAACCCTGATACTGTTACCTCTTATTATAACCTTAGATCACGTGGTCCTGTACCAACTCAATCAGAGTAATCCTAACCCCTGATACTGTTACCTCTTATTATAACCTTAGATCACGTGGTCCTGTACCAACTCAATCAGAGTAATCCTAACCCTGATACTGTTACCTCTTATTATAACCTTAGATCACGTGGTCCTGTACCAACTCAATCAGAGTAATCCTAACCCTGATACTGTTACCTCTGATTATAACCTTAGATCACGTGGTCCTGTACCAACTCAATCAGAGTAATCCTAACCCTGATACTGTTACCTCTTATTATAACCTTAGATCACGTGGTCCTGTACCAACTCAATCAGAGTAATCCTAACCCTGATACTGTTACCTCTTATTATAACCTTAGATCACGTGGTCCTGTACCAACTCAATCAGAGTAATCCTAACCCTGATACTGTTACCTCTTATTATAACCTTAGATCACGTGGTCCTGTACCAACTCAATCAGAGTAATCCTAACCCTGATACTGTTACCTCTTATTATAACCTTAGATCACGTGGTCCTGTACCAACTCAATCAGAGTAATCCTAACCCTGATACTGTTACCTCTTATTATAACCTTAGATCACGTGGTCCTGTACCAACTCAATCAGAGTAATCCTAACCCTGATACTGTTACCTCTTATTATAACCTTAGATCACGTGGTCCTGTACCAACTCAATCAGAGTAATCCTAACCCTGATACTGTTACCTCTTATTATAACCTTAGATCACGTGGTCCTGTACCAACTCAATCAGAGTAATCCTAACCCTGATACTGTTACCTCTTATTATAACCTTAGATCACGTGGTCCTGTACCAACTCAATCAGAGTAATCCTAACCCTGATACTGTTACCTCTTATTATAACCTTAGATCACGTGGTCCTGTACCAACTCAATCAGAGTAATCCTAACCCTGATACTGTTACCTCTGATTATAACCTTAGATCACGTGGTCCTGTACCAACTCAATCAGAGTAATCCTAACCCCTGATACTGTTACCTCTTATTATAACCTTAGATCACGTGGTCCTGTACCAACTCAATCAGAGTAATCCTAACCCTGATACTGTTACCTCTTATTATAACCTTAGATCACGTGGTCCTGTACCAACTCAATCAGAGTAATCCTAACCCTGATACTGTTACCTCTTATTATAACCTTAGATCACGTGGTCCTGTACCAACTCAATCAGAGTAATCCTAACCCTGATACTGTTACCTCTTATTATAACCTTAGATCACGTGGTCCTGTACCAACTCAATCAGAGTAATCCTAACCCTGATACTGTTACCTCTTATTATAACCTTAGATCACGTGGTCCTGTACCAACTCAATCAGAGTAATCCTAACCCTGATACTGTTACCTCTTATTATAACCTTAGATCACGTGGTCCTGTACCAACTCAATCAGAGTAATCCTAACCCTGATACTGTTACCTCTTATTATAACCTTAGATCACGTGGTCCTGTACCAACTCAATCAGAGTAATCCTAACCCTGATACTGTTACCTCTTATTATAACCTTAGATCACGTGGTCCTGTACCAACTCAATCAGAGTAATCCTAACCCTGATACTGTTACCTCTTATTATAACCTTAGATCACGTGGTCCTGTACCAACTCAATCAGAAGTAATCCTAACCCTGATACTGTTACCTCTTATTATAACCTTAGATCACGTGGTCCTGTACCAACTCAATCAGAGTAATCCTAACCCTGATACTGTTACCTCTTATTATAACCTTAGATCACGTGGTCCTGTACCAACTCAATCAGAGTAATCCTAACCCCTGATACTGTTACCTCTTATTATAACCTTAGATCACGTGGTCCTGTACCAACTCAATCAGTAATCCTAAGTAATCCTAACCCTGATACTGTTACCTCTTATTATAACCTTAGATCACGTGGTCCTGTACCAACTCAATCAGAGTAATCCTAACCCTGATACTGTAGATCACCTCTGTACCAATTATAACCTTAGATCACGTGGTCCTGTACCAACTCAATCAGAAGTAATCCTAACCCTGATACTGTTACCTCTTATTATAACCTTAGATCACGTGGTCCTGTACCAACTCAATCAGAGTGATACTGTTACCTCTGATTATCCTGATACCTGTACCAACTCAATCAGAGTAATCCTAACCCTGATACTGTTACCTCTGATTATAACCTTAGATCACGTGGTCCTGTACCAACTCAATCAGAAGTAATCCTAACCCTGATACTGTTACCTCTTATTATAACCTTAGATCACGTGGTCCTGTACCAACTCAATCAGAGTAATCCTAACCCTGATACTGTTACCTCTTATTATAACCTTAGATCACGTGGTCCTGTACCAACTCAATCAGAGTAATCCTAACCCTGATACTGTTACCTCTTATTATAACCTTAGATCACGTGGTCCTGTACCAACTCAATCAGAGTAATCCTAACCCTGATACTGTTACCTCTTATTATAACCTTAGATCACGTGGTCCTGTACCAACTCAATCAGAGTAATCCTAACCCTGATACTGTTACCTCTTATTATAACCTTAGATCACGTGGTCCTGTACCAACTCAATCAGAGTAATCCTAACCCTGATACTGTTACCTCTTATTATAACCTTAGATCACGTGGTCCTGTACCAACTCAATCAGAGTAATCCTAACCCTGATACTGTTACCTCTTATTATAACCTTAGATCACGTGGTCCTGTACCAACTCAATCAGAGTAATCCTAACCCTGATACTGTTACCTCTTATTATAACCTTAGATCACGTGGTCCTGTACCAACTCAATCAGAGTAAATCCTAACCCTGATACTGTTACCTCTTATTATAACCTTAGATCACGTGGTCCTGTACCAACTCAATCAGAGTAATCCTAACCCTGATACTGTTACCTCTTATTATAACCTTAGATCACGTGGTCCTGTACCAACTCAATCAGAGTAATCCTAACCCTGATACTGTTACCTCTTATTATAACCTTAGATCACGTGGTCCTGTACCAACTCAATCAGAGTAATCCTAACCCTGATACTGTTACCTCTTATTATAACCTTAGATCACGTGGTCCTGTACCAACTCAATCAGAGTAATCCTAACCCTGATACTGTTACCTCTTATTATAACCTTAGATCACGTGGTCCTGTACCAACTCAATCAGAGTAATCCTAACCCTGATACTGTTACCTCTTATTATAACCTTAGATCACGTGGTCCTGTACCAACTCAATCAGAGTAATCCTAACCCCTGATACTGTTACCTCTTATTATAACCTTAGATCACGTGGTCCTGTACCAACTCAATCAGAGTAATCCTAACCCTGATACTGTTACCTCTTATTATAACCTTAGATCACGTGGTCCTGTACCAACTCAATCAGAGTAATCCTAACCCTGATACTGTTACCTCTTATTATAACCTTAGATCACGTGGTCCTGTACCAACTCAATCAGAGTAATCCTAACCCTGATACTGTTACCTCTTATTATAACCTTAGATCACGTGGTCCTGTACCAACTCAATCAGAGTAATCCTAACCCTGATACTGTTACCTCTTATTATAACCTTAGATCACGTGGTCCTGTACCAACTCAATCAGTACCAACTCAATCAAGTAATCCTAACCCTGATACTGTTACCTCTTATTATAACCTTAGATCACGTGGTCCTGTACCAACTCAATCAGAGTAATCCTAACCCTGATACTGTTACCTCTGATTATAACCTTAGATCACGTGGTCCTGTACCAACTCAATCAGAGTAATCCTAACCCTGATACTGTTACCTCTTATTATAACCTTAGATCACGTGGTCCTGTACCAACTCAATCAGAGTAATCCTAACCCTGATACTGTTACCTCTTATTATAACCTTAGATCACGTGGTCCTGTACCAACTCAATCAGAGTAATCCTAACCCTGATACTGTTACCTCTTATTATAACCTTAGATCACGTGGTCCTGTACCAACTCAATCAGAGTAATCCTAACCCTGATACTGTTACCTCTTATTATAACCTTAGATCACGTGGTCCTGTACCAACTCAATCAGAGTAATCCTAACCCTGATACTGTTACCTCTTATTATAACCTTAGATCACGTGGTCCTGTACCAACTCAATCAGAGTAATCCTAACCCTGATACTGTTACCTCTTATTATAACCTTAGATCACGTGGTCCTGTACCAACTCAATCAGAGTAATCCTAACCCTGATACTGTTACCTCTTATTATAACCTTAGATCACGTGGTCCTGTACCAACTCAATCAGAGTAATCCTAACCCTGATACTGTTACCTCTTATTATAACCTTAGATCACGTGGTCCTGTACCAACTCAATCAGAGTAATCCTAACCCTGATACTGTTACCTCTTATTATAACCTTAGATCACGTGGTCCTGTACCAACTCAATCAGAGTAATCCTAACCCTGATACTGTTACCTCTTATTATAACCTTAGATCACGTGGTCCTGTACCAACTCAATCAGAGTAATCCTAACCCTGATACTGTTACCTCTTATTATAACCTTAGATCACGTGGTCCTGTACCAACTCAATCAGAGTAATCCTAACCCTGATACTGTTACCTCTTATTATAACCTTAGATCACGTGGTCCTGTACCAACTCAATCAGAAGTAATCCTAACCCTGATACTGTTACCTCTTATTATAACCTTAGATCACGTGGTCCTGTACCAACTCAATCAATCAGAGTAATCCTAACCCTGATACTGTTACCTCTTATTATAACCTTAGATCACGTGGTCCTGTACCAACTCAATCAGTACCAACTCAATCAAGTAATCCTAACCCTGATACTGTTACCTCTTATTATAACCTTAGATCACGTGGTCCTGTACCAACTCAATCAGAGTAATCCTAACCCTGATACTGTTACCTCTTATTATAACCTTAGATCACGTGGTCCTGTACCAACTCAATCAGAGTAATCCTAACCCTGATACTGTTACCTCTTATTATAACCTTAGATCACGTGGTCCTGTACCAACTCAATCAGAGTAATCCTAACCCTGATACTGTTACCTCTTATTATAACCTTAGATCACGTGGTCCTGTACCAACTCAATCAGTAAGTAATCCTGATAACCTCTGATTATAACCTTAGATCACTGTCCTGTACCAACTCAATCAGTACCAACTCAATCAAGTAATCCTAACCCTGATACTGTTACCTCTTATTATAACCTTAGATCACGTGGTCCTGTACCAACTCAATCAGAGTAATCCTAACCCTGATACTGTTACCTCTGATTATAACCTTAGATCACGTGGTCCTGTACCAACTCAATCAGAGTAATCCTAACCCTGATACTGTTACCTCTTATTATAACCTTAGATCACGTGGTCCTGTACCAACTCAATCAGAGTAATCCTAACCCTGATACTGTTACCTCTTATTATAACCTTAGATCACGTGGTCCTGTACCAACTCAATCAGAGTAATCCTAACCCTGATACTGTTACCTCTTATTATAACCTTAGATCACGTGGTCCTGTACCAACTCAATCAGTAAGTAATCCTAACCCTGATACTGTTACCTCTTATTATAACCTTAGATCACGTGGTCCTGTACCAACTCAATCAGAGTAATCCTAACCCTGATACTGTTACCTCTTATTATAACCTTAGATCACGTGGTCCTGTACCAACTCAATCAGAGTAATCCTAACCCTGATACTGTTACCTCTTATTATAACCTTAGATCACGTGGTCCTGTACCAACTCAATCAGAGTAATCCTAACCCTGATACTGTTACCTCTGATTATAACCTTAGATCACGTGGTCCTGTACCAACTCAATCAGAGTAATCCTAACCCTGATACTGTTACCTCTGATTATAACCTTAGATCACGTGGTCCTGTACCAACTCAATCAGAGTAATCCTAACCCTGATACTGTTACCTCTTATTATAACCTTAGATCACGTGGTCCTGTACCAACTCAATCAGAGTAATCCTAACCCTGATACTGTTACCTCTTATTATAACCTTAGATCACGTGGTCCTGTACCAACTCAATCAGAGTAATCCTAACCCTGATACTGTTACCTCTTATTATAACCTTAGATCACGTGGTCCTGTACCAACTCAATCAGAGTAATCCTAACCCTGATACTGTTACCTCTTATTATAACCTTAGATCACGTGGTCCTGTACCAACTCAATCAGAGTAATCCTAACCCTGATACTGTTACCTCTTATTATAACCTTAGATCACGTGGTCCTGTACCAACTCAATCAGAGTAATCCTAACCCTGATACTGTTACCTCTTATTATAACCTTAGATCACGTGGTCCTGTACCAACTCAATCAGAGTAATCCTAACCCTGATACTGTTACCTCTTATTATAACCTTAGATCACGTGGTCCTGTACCAACTCAATCAGAGTAATCCTAACCCTGATACTGTTACCTCTTATTATAACCTTAGATCACGTGGTCCTGTACCAACTCAATCAGAGTAATCCTAACCCTGATACTGTTACCTCTTATTATAACCTTAGATCACGTGGTCCTGTACCAACTCAATCAGAGTAATCCTAACCCTGATACTGTTACCTCTTATTATAACCTTAGATCACGTGGTCCTGTACCAACTCAATCAGAGTAATCCTAACCCTGATACTGTTACCTCTTATTATAACCTTAGATCACGTGGTCCTGTACCAACTCAATCAGAGTAATCCTAACCCTGATACTGTTACCTCTTATTATAACCTTAGATCACGTGGTCCTGTACCAACTCAATCAGAGTAATCCTAACCCTGATACTGTTACCTCTTATTATAACCTTAGATCACGTGGTCCTGTACCAACTCAATCAGAGTAATCCTAACCCTGATACTGTTACCTCTTATTATAACCTTAGATCACGTGGTCCTGTACCAACTCAATCAGAGTAATCCTAACCCTGATACTGTTACCTCTTATTATAACCTTAGATCACGTGGTCCTGTACCAACTCAATCAGAGTAATCCTAACCCTGATACTGTTACCTCTTATTATAACCTTAGATCACGTGGTCCTGTACCAACTCAATCAGAGTAATCCTAACCCTGATACTGTTACCTCTTATTATAACCTTAGATCACGTGGTCCTGTACCAACTCAATCAGAGTAATCCTAACCCTGATACTGTTACCTCTTATTATAACCTTAGATCACGTGGTCCTGTACCAACTCAATCAGAGTAATCCTAACCCTGATACTGTTACCTCTGATTATAACCTTAGATCACGTGGTCCTGTACCAACTCAATCAGAGTAATCCTAACCCCTGATACTGTTACCTCTTATTATAACCTTAGATCACGTGGTCCTGTACCAACTCAATCAGAGTAATCCTAACCCTGATACTGTTACCTCTCTATTATAACCTTAGATCACGTGGTCCTGTACCAACTCAATCAGAGTAATCCTAACCCTGATACTGTTACCTCTTATTATAACCTTAGATCACGTGGTCCTGTACCAACTCAATCAGAGTAATCCTAACCCTGATACTGTTACCTCTTATTATAACCTTAGATCACGTGGTCCTGTACCAACTCAATCAGAGTAATCCTAACCCTGATACTGTTACCTCTTATTATAACCTTAGATCACGTGGTCCTGTACCAACTCAATCAGAGTAATCCTAACCCTGATACTGTTACCTCTTATTATAACCTTAGATCACGTGGTCCTGTACCAACTCAATCAGAGTAATCCTAACCCTGATACTGTTACCTCTTATTATAACCTTAGATCACGTGGTCCTGTACCAACTCAATCAGAGTAATCCTAACCCTGATACTGTTACCTCTTATTATAACCTTAGATCACGTGGTCCTGTACCAATCAGAGTAATCAATCAGATCAGTAATCCTAATCCTAACCCTGATACTGTTACCTCTTATTATAACCTTAGATCACGTGGTCCTGTACCAACTCAATCAGAGTAATCCTAACCCTGATACTGTTACCTCTTATTATAACCTTAGATCACGTGGTCCTGTACCAACTCAATCAGAGTAATCCTAACCCTGATACTGTTACCTCTTATTATAACCTTAGATCACGTGGTCCTGTACCAACTCAATCAGAGTAATCCTAACCCTGATACTGTTACCTCTTATTATAACCTTAGATCACGTGGTCCTGTACCAACTCAATCAGAGTAATCCTAACCCTGATACTGTTACCTCTTATTATAACCTTAGATCACGTGGTCCTGTACCAACTCAATCAGAGTAATCCTAACCCTGATACTGTTACCTCTTATTATAACCTTAGATCACGTGGTCCTGTACCAACTCAATCAGAGTAATCCTAACCCTGATACTGTTACCTCTTATTATAACCTTAGATCACGTGGTCCTGTACCAACTCAATCAGAGTAATCCTAACCCTGATACTGTTACCTCTTATTATAACCTTAGATCACGTGGTCCTGTACCAACTCAATCAGAGTAATCCTAACCCTGATACTGTTACCTCTTATTATAACCTTAGATCACGTGGTCCTGTACCAACTCAATCAGAGTAATCCTAACCCTGATACTGTTACCTCTTAATTATAACCTTAGATCACGTGGTCCTGTACCAACTCAATCAGAGTAATCCTAACCCTGATACTGTTACCTCTTATTATAACCTTAGATCACGTGGTCCTGTACCAACTCAATCAGAGTAATCCTAACCCTGATACTGTTACCTCTTATTATAACCTTAGATCACGTGGTCCTGTACCAACTCAATCAGAGTAATCCTAACCCCTGATACTGTTACCTCTTATTATAACCTTAGATCACGTGGTCCTGTACCAACTCAATCAGAGTAATCCTAACCCTGATACTGTTACCTCTTATTATAACCTTAGATCACGTGGTCCTGTACCAACTCAATCAGAGTAATCCTAACCCTGATACTGTTACCTCTTATTATAACCTTAGATCACGTGGTCCTGTACCAACTCAATCAGAGTAATCCTAACCCTGATACTGTTACCTCTTATTATAACCTTAGATCACGTGGTCCTGTACCAACTCAATCAGAGTAATCCTAACCCTGATACTGTTACCTCTTATTATAACCTTAGATCACGTGGTCCTGTACCAACTCAATCAGAGTAATCCTAACCCTGATACTGTTACCTCTTATTATAACCTTAGATCACGTGGTCCTGTACCAACTCAATCAGAGTAATCCTAACCCTGATACTGTTACCTCTTATTATAACCTTAGATCACGTGGTCCTGTACCAACTCAATCAGAGTAATCCTAACCCTGATACTGTTACCTCTTATTATAACCTTAGATCACGTGGTCCTGTACCAACTCAATCAGAGTAATCCTAACCCTGATACTGTTACCTCTGATTATAACCTTAGATCACGTGGTCCTGTACCAACTCAATCAGAGTAATCCTAACCCTGATACTGTTACCTCTTATTATAACCTTAGATCACGTGGTCCTGTACCAACTCAATCAGAGTAATCCTAACCCTGATACTGTTACCTCTTATTATAACCTTAGATCACGTGGTCCTGTACCAACTCAATCAGAAGTAATCCTAACCCTGATACTGTTACCTCTTATTATAACCTTAGATCACGTGGTCCTGTACCAACTCAATCAGAGTAATCCTAACCCTGATACTGTTACCTCTTATTATAACCTTAGATCACGTGGTCCTGTACCAACTCAATCAGAGTAATCCTAACCCTGATACTGTTACCTCTTATTATAACCTTAGATCACGTGGTCCTGTACCAACTCAATCAGAGTAATCCTAACCCTGATACTGTTACCTCTTATTATAACCTTAGATCACGTGGTCCTGTACCAACTCAATCAGAGTAATCCTAACCCTGATACTGTTACCTCTTATTATAACCTTAGATCACGTGGTCCTGTACCAACTCAATCAGAGTAATCCTAACCCTGATACTGTTACCTCTTATTATAACCTTAGATCACGTGGTCCTGTACCAACTCAATCAGAGTAATCCTAACCCTGATACTGTTACCTCTTATTATAACCTTAGATCACGTGGTCCTGTACCAACTCAATCAGAGTAATCCTAACCCTGATACTGTTACCTCTGATTATAACCTTAGATCACGTGGTCCTGTACCAACTCAATCAGAGTAATCCTAACCCTGATACTGTTACCTCTTATTATAACCTTAGATCACGTGGTCCTGTACCAACTCAATCAGAGTAATCCTAACCCTGATACTGTTACCTCTTATTATAACCTTAGATCACGTGGTCCTGTACCAACTCAATCAGAGTAATCCTAACCCTGATACTGTTACCTCTTATTATAACCTTAGATCACGTGGTCCTGTACCAACTCAATCAGAGTAATCCTAACCCTGATACTGTTACCTCTTATTATAACCTTAGATCACGTGGTCCTGTACCAACTCAATCAGAGTAATCCTAACCCTGATACTGTTACCTCTTATTATAACCTTAGATCACGTGGTCCTGTACCAACTCAATCAGAGTAATCCTAACCCTGATACTGTTACCTCTTATTATAACCTTAGATCACGTGGTCCTGTACCAACTCAATCAGAGTAATCCTAACCCTGATACTGTTACCTCTTATTATAACCTTAGATCACGTGGTCCTGTACCAACTCAATCAGAGTAATCCTAACCCTGATACTGTTACCTCTTATTATAACCTTAGATCACGTGGTCCTGTACCAACTCAATCAGAGTAATCCTAACCCTGATACTGTTACCTCTGATTATAACCTTAGATCACGTGGTCCTGTACCAACTCAATCAGAGTAATCCTAACCCTGATACTGTTACCTCTTATTATAACCTTAGATCACGTGGTCCTGTACCAACTCAATCAGAGTAATCCTAACCCTGATACTGTTACCTCTTATTATAACCTTAGATCACGTGGTCCTGTACCAACTCAATCAGAGTAATCCTAACCCTGATACTGTTACCTCTTATTATAACCTTAGATCACGTGGTCCTGTACCAACTCAATCAGAGTAATCCTAACCCCTGATACTGTTACCTCTTATTATAACCTTAGATCACGTGGTCCTGTACCAACTCAATCAGAGTAATCCTAACCCTGATACTGTTACCTCTATTATAACCTTAGATCACGTGGTCCTGTACCAACTCAATCAGAGTAATCCTAACCCTGATACTGTTACCTCTTATTATAACCTTAGATCACGTGGTCCTGTACCAACTCAATCAGAGTAATCCTAACCCTGATACTGTTACCTCTTATTATAACCTTAGATCACGTGGTCCTGTACCAACTCAATCAGAGTAATCCTAACCCTGATACTGTTACCTCTTATTATAACCTTAGATCACGTGGTCCTGTACCAACTCAATCAGAGTAATCCTAACCCTGATACTGTTACCTCTTATTATAACCTTAGATCACGTGGTCCTGTACCAACTCAATCAGAGTAATCCTAACCCTGATACTGTTACCTCTTATTATAACCTTAGATCACGTGGTCCTGTACCAACTCAATCAGAAGTAATCCTAACCCTGATACTGTTACCTCTTATTATAACCTTAGATCACGTGGTCCTGTACCAACTCAATCAATCAGATAGTAATCCTAACCCTGATACTGTTACCTCTTATTATAACCTTAGATCACGTGGTCCTGTACCAACTCAATCAGAGTAATCCTAACCCCTGATACTGTTACCTCTGATTATAACCTTAGATCACGTGGTCCTGTACCAACTCAATCAGAGTAATCCTAACCCTGATACTGTTACCTCTTATTATAACCTTAGATCACGTGGTCCTGTACCAACTCAATCAGAGTAATCCTAACCCTGATACTGTTACCTCTTATTATAACCTTAGATCACGTGGTCCTGTACCAACTCAATCAGAGTAATCCTAACCCTGATACTGTTACCTCTTATTATAACCTTAGATCACGTGGTCCTGTACCAACTCAATCAGAGTAATCCTAACCCTGATACTGTTACCTCTTATTATAACCTTAGATCACGTGGTCCTGTACCAACTCAATCAGAGTAATCCTAACCCTGATACTGTTACCTCTTATTATAACCTTAGATCACGTGGTCCTGTACCAACTCAATCAGAGTAATCCTAACCCTGATACTGTTACCTCTTATTATAACCTTAGATCACGTGGTCCTGTACCAACTCAATCAGAGTAATCCTAACCCTGATACTGTTACCTCTTATTATAACCTTAGATCACGTGGTCCTGTACCAACTCAATCAGAGTAATCCTAACCCTGATACTGTTACCTCTTATTATAACCTTAGATCACGTGGTCCTGTACCAACTCAATCAGAGTAATCCTAACCCTGATACTGTTACCTCTTATTATAACCTTAGATCACGTGGTCCTGTACCAACTCAATCAGAGTAATCCTAACCCTGATACTGTTACCTCTTATTATAACCTTAGATCACGTGGTCCTGTACCAACTCAATCAGAGTAATCCTAACCCTGATACTGTTACCTCTTATTATAACCTTAGATCACGTGGTCCTGTACCAACTCAATCAGAGTAATCCTAACCCTGATACTGTTACCTCTTATTATAACCTTAGATCACGTGGTCCTGTACCAACTCAATCAGAGTAATCCTAACCCTGAACCCTGATACTGTCCTGTACCCTCAATCAGAGTAATTAACCCTGAACCTTAGATCACGTGGTCCTGTACCAACTCAATCAGAGTAATCCTAACCCTGATACTGTTACCTCTTATTATAACCTTAGATCACGTGGTCCTGTACCAACTCAATCAGAGTAATCCTAACCCTGATACTGTTACCTCTTATTATAACCTTAGATCACGTGGTCCTGTACCAACTCAATCAAGTAATCCTAACCCTGATACTGTTACCTCTTATTATAACCTTAGATCACGTGGTCCTGTACCAACTCAATCAGAGTAATCCTAACCCTGATACTGTTACCTCTTATTATAACCTTAGATCACGTGGTCCTGTACCAACTCAATCAGAGTAATCCTAACCCTGATACTGTTACCTCTTATTATAACCTTAGATCACGTGGTCCTGTACCAACTCAATCAGAGTAATCCTAACCCTGATACTGTTACCTCTTATTATAACCTTAGATCACGTGGTCCTGTACCAACTCAATCAGAAGTAATCCTAACCCTGATACTGTTACCTCTTATTATAACCTTAGATCACGTGGTCCTGTACCAACTCAATCAGAGTAATCCTAACCCTGATACTGTTACCTCTGATTATAACCTTAGATCACGTGGTCCTGTACCAACTCAATCAGAGTAATCCTAACCCTGATACTGTTACCTCTTATTATAACCTTAGATCACGTGGTCCTGTACCACCTCTTATTATAACCTTAGATCAATCAGTACCAGTAATCCTAACCCTGATACTGTTACCTCTGATTATAACCTTAGATCACGTGGTCCTGTACCAACTCAATCAGAGTAATCCTAAACCCTGATACTGTTACCTCTTATTATAACCTTAGATCACGTGGTCCTGTACCAACTCAATCAGAGTAATCCTAACCCTGATACTGTTACCTCTTATTATAACCTTAGATCACGTGGTCCTGTACCAACTCAATCAGAGTAATCCTAACCCTGATACTGTTACCTCTTATTATAACCTTAGATCACGTGGTCCTGTACCAACTCAATCAGAGTAATCCTAACCCTGATACTGTTACCTCTTATTATAACCTTAGATCACGTGGTCCTGTACCAACTCAATCAGAGTAATCCTAACCCTGATACTGTTACCTCTTATTATAACCTTAGATCACGTGGTCCTGTACCAACTCAATCAGAGTAATCCTAACCCTGATACTGTTACCTCTTATTATAACCTTAGATCACGTGGTCCTGTACCAACTCAATCAGAGTAATCCTAACCCTGATACTGTTACCTCTTATTATAACCTTAGATCACGTGGTCCTGTACCAACTCAATCAATCTAACCCTGATACTGTAATCCTAACCCTGATACTGTTACCTCTTATTATAACCTTAGATCACGTGGTCCTGTACCAACTCAATCAGAGTAATCCTAACCCTGATACTGTTACCTCTTATTATAACCTTAGATCACGTGGTCCTGTACCAACTCAATCAGAAGTAATCCTAACCCTGATACTGTTACCTCTTATTATAACCTTAGATCACGTGGTCCTGTACCAACTCAATCAGAGTAATCCTAACCCTGATACTGTTACCTCTTATTATAACCTTAGATCACGTGGTCCTGTACCAACTCAATCAGAGTAATCCTAACCCTGATACTGTTACCTCTTATTATAACCTTAGATCACGTGGTCCTGTACCAACTCAATCAGAAGTAATCCTAACCCCTGATACTGTTACCTCTTATTATAACCTTAGATCACGTGGTCCTGTACCAACTCAATCAGAGTAATCCTAACCCTGATACTGTTACCTCTTATTATAACCTTAGATCACGTGGTCCTGTACCAACTCAATCAGAGTAATCCTAACCCTGATACTGTTACCTCTTATTATAACCTTAGATCACGTGGTCCTGTACCAACTCAATCAGAGTAATCCTAACCCTGATACTGTTACCTCTTATTATAACCTTAGATCACGTGGTCCTGTACCAACTCAATCAGAGTAATCCTAACCCTGATACTGTTACCTCTTATTATAACCTTAGATCACGTGGTCCTGTACCAACTCAATCAGAGTAATCCTAACCCTGATACTGTTACCTCTTATTATAACCTTAGATCACGTGGTCCTGTACCAACTCAATCAGAGTAATCCTAACCCTGATACTGTTACCTCTTATTATAACCTTAGATCACGTGGTCCTGTACCAACTCAATCAGAGTAATCCTAACCCTGATACTGTTACCTCTTATTATAACCTTAGATCACGTGGTCCTGTACCAACTCAATCAGAGTAATCCTAACCCTGATACTGTTACCTCTTATTATAACCTTAGATCACGTGGTCCTGTACCAACTCAATCAGAGTAATCCTAACCCTGATACTGTTACCTCTTATTATAACCTTAGATCACGTGGTCCTGTACCAACTCAATCAGAGTAATCCTAACCCTGATACTGTTACCTCTTATTATAACCTTAGATCACGTGGTCCTGTACCAACTCAATCAGAGTAATCCTAACCCTGATACTGTTACCTCTTATTATAACCTTAGATCACGTGGTCCTGTACCAACTCAATCAGAGTAATCCTAACCCTGATACTGTTACCTCTTATTATAACCTTAGATCACGTGGTCCTGTACCAACTCAATCAGAGTAATCCTAACCCTGATACTGTTACCTCTTATTATAACCTTAGATCACGTGGTCCTGTACCAACTCAATCAGAGTAATCCTAACCCTGATACTGTTACCTCTTATTATAACCTTAGATCACGTGGTCCTGTACCAACTCAATCAGAGTAATCCTAACCCTGATACTGTTACCTCTTATTATAACCTTAGATCACGTGGTCCTGTACCAACTCAATCAGAGTAATCCTAACCCTGATACTGTTACCTCTTATTATAACCTTAGATCACGTGGTCCTGTACCAACTCAATCAGAGTAATCCTAACCCTGATACTGTTACCTCTTATTATAACCTTAGATCACGTGGTCCTGTACCAACTCAATCAGAGTAATCCTAACCCTGATACTGTTACCTCTTATTATAACCTTAGATCACGTGGTCCTGTACCAACTCAATCAGAGTAATCCTAACCCTGATACTGTTACCTCTGATTATAACCTTAGATCACGTGGTCCTGTACCAACTCAATCAGAGTAATCCTAACCCTGATACTGTTACCTCTTATTATAACCTTAGATCACGTGGTCCTGTACCAACTCAATCAGAGTAATCCTAACCCTGATACTGTTACCTGATACTGTTACCTCTGATTATAACCTTAGATCACGTGGTCCTGTACCAACTCAATCAGAGTAATCCTAACCCTGATACTGTTACCTCTTATTATAACCTTAGATCACGTGGTCCTGTACCAACTCAATCAGAGTAATCCTAACCCTGATACTGTTACCTCTTATTATAACCTTAGATCACGTGGTCCTGTACCAACTCAATCAGAGTAATCCTAACCCTGATACTGTTACCTCTTATTATAACCTTAGATCACGTGGTCCTGTACCAACTCAATCAGAGTAATCCTAACCCTGATACTGTTACCTCTTATTATAACCTTAGATCACGTGGTCCTGTACCAACTCAATCAGAGTAATCCTAACCCTGATACTGTTACCTCTTATTATAACCTTAGATCACGTGGTCCTGATACTGTCCTACCCTGATACTACCTCTTATTATAACCTTAGATCACGTGGTCCTGTACCAACTCAATCAGAAGTAATCCTAACCCTGATACTGTTACCTCTTATTATAACCTTAGATCACGTGGTCCTGTACCAACTCAATCAGAGTAATCCTAACCCTGATACTGTTACCTCTTATTATAACCTTAGATCACGTGGTCCTGTACCAACTCAATCAGAGTAATCCTAACCCTGATACTGTTACCTCTTATTATAACCTTAGATCACGTGGTCCTGTACCAACTCAATCAGAGTAATCCTAACCCTGATACTGTTACCTCTTATTATAACCTTAGATCACGTGGTCCTGTACCAACTCAATCAGAGTAATCCTAACCCTGATACTGTTACCTCTTGATTATAACCTTAGATCACGTGGTCCTGTACCAACTCAATCAGAGTAATCCTAACCCTGATACTGTTACCTCTTATTATAACCTTAGATCACGTGGTCCTGTACCAACTCAATCAGAGTAATCCTAACCCTGATACTGTTACCTCTTATTATAACCTTAGATCACGTGGTCCTGTACCAACTCAATCAGAGTAATCCTAACCCTGATACTGTTACCTCTTATTATAACCTTAGATCACGTGGTCCTGTACCAACTCAATCAGAGTAATCCTAACCCTGATACTGTTACCTCTTATTATAACCTTAGATCACGTGGTCCTGTACCAACTCAATCAGAGTAATCCTAACCCTGATACTGTTACCTCTTATTATAACCTTAGATCACGTGGTCCTGTACCAACTCAATCAGAGTAATCCTAACCCTGATACTGTTACCTCTGATTATAACCTTAGATCACGTGGTCCTGTACCAACTCAATCAGAGTAATCCTAACCCTGATACTGTTACCTCTTATTATAACCTTAGATCACGTGGTCCTGTACCAACTCAATCAGAAGTAATCCTAACCCCTGATACTGTTACCTCTTATTATAACCTTAGATCACGTGGTCCTGTACCAACTCAATCAGAGTAATCCTAACCCTGATACTGTTACCTCTTATTATAACCTTAGATCACGTGGTCCTGTACCAACTCAATCAGAGTAATCCTAACCCTGATACTGTTACCTCTTATTATAACCTTAGATCACGTGGTCCTGTACCAACTCAATCAGAGTAATCCTAACCCTGATACTGTTACCTCTTATTATAACCTTAGATCACGTGGTCCTGTACCAACTCAATCAGAGTAATCCTAACCCTGATACTGTTACCTCTGATTATAACCTTAGATCACGTGGTCCTGTACCAACTCAATCAGAGTAATCCTAACCCTGATACTGTTACCTCTTATTATAACCTTAGATCACGTGGTCCTGTACCAACTCAATCAGAGTAATCCTAACCCTGATACTGTTACCTCTTATTATAACCTTAGATCACGTGGTCCTGTACCAACTCAATCAGAGTAATCCTAACCCTGATACTGTTACCTCTTATTATAACCTTAGATCACGTGGTCCTGTACCAACTCAATCAGAGTAATCCTAACCCTGATACTGTTACCTCTGATTATAACCTTAGATCACGTGGTCCTGTACCAACTCAATCAGAGTAATCCTAACCCTGATACTGTTACCTCTTATTATAACCTTAGATCACGTGGTCCTGTACCAACTCAATCAGAGTAATCCTAACCCTGATACTGTTACCTCTTCAGAGTAATTATAACCTTAGATCACGTGGTCCTGTACCAACTCAATCAGAGTAATCCTAACCCTGATACTGTTACCTCTGATTATAACCTTAGATCACGTGGTCCTGTACCAACTCAATCAGAGTAATCCTAACCCTGATACTGTTACCTCTTATTATAACCTTAGATCACGTGGTCCTGTACCAACTCAATCAGAGTAATCCTAACCCTGATACTGTTACCTCTTATTATAACCTTAGATCACGTGGTCCTGTACCAACTCAATCAGAGTAATCCTAACCCTGATACTGTTACCTCTTATTATAACCTTAGATCACGTGGTCCTGTACCAACTCAATCAGAGTAATCCTAACCCTGATACTGTTACCTCTTATTATAACCTTAGATCACGTGGTCCTGTACCAACTCAATCAGTTACCTCTTATTATAAGTAATCCTAACCCTGATACTGTTACCTCTTATTATAACCTTAGATCACGTGGTCCTGTACCAACTCAATCAGAGTAATCCTAACCCTGATACTGTTACCTCTTATTATAACCTTAGATCACGTGGTCCTGTACCAACTCAATCAGAGTAATCCTAACCCTGATACTGTTACCTCTTATTATAACCTTAGATCACGTGGTCCTGTACCAACTCAATCAGAGTAATCCTAACCCTGATACTGTTACCTCTTATTATAACCTTAGATCACGTGGTCCTGTACCAACTCAATCAGAGTAATCCTAACCCTGATACTGTTACCTCTTGATTATAACCTTAGATCACGTGGTCCTGTACCAACTCAATCAGAGTAATCCTAACCCTGATACTGTTACCTCTGATTATAACCTTAGATCACGTGGTCCTGTACCAACTCAATCAGAGTAATCCTAACCCTGATACTGTTACCTCTTATTATAACCTTAGATCACGTGGTCCTGTACCAACTCAATCAGAGTAATCCTAACCCTGATACTGTTACCTCTTATTATAACCTTAGATCACGTGGTCCTGTACCAACTCAATCAGAGTAATCCTAACCCTGATACTGTTACCTCTTATTATAACCTTAGATCACGTGGTCCTGTACCAACTCAATCAGAGTAATCCTAACCCTGATACTGTTACCTCTTATTATAACCTTAGATCACGTGGTCCTGTACCAACTCAATCAGAGTAATCCTAACCCTGATACTGTTACCTCTTATTATAACCTTAGATCACGTGGTCCTGTACCAACTCAATCAGAGTAATCCTAACCCTGATACTGTTACCTCTGATTATAACCTTAGATCACGTGGTCCTGTACCAACTCAATCAGAGTAATCCTAACCCTGATACTGTTACCTCTTATTATAACCTTAGATCACGTGGTCCTGTACCAACTCAATCAGAAGTAATCCTAACCCTGATACTGTTACCTCTTATTATAACCTTAGATCACGTGGTCCTGTACCAACCTTAGATCAATCAGAGTAATCCTAACCCTGATACTGTTACCTCTGATTATAACCTTAGATCACGTGGTCCTGTACCAACTCAATCAGAGTAATCCTAACCCCTGATACTGTTACCTCTTATTATAACCTTAGATCACGTGGTCCTGTACCAACTCAATCAGAGTAATCCTAACCCTGATACTGTTACCTCTTATTATAACCTTAGATCACGTGGTCCTGTACCAACTCAATCAGAGTAATCCTAACCCCTGATACTGTTACCTCTTATTATAACCTTAGATCACGTGGTCCTGTACCAACTCAATCAGAGTAATCCTAACCCTGATACTGTTACCTCTTATTATAACCTTAGATCACGTGGTCCTGTACCAACTCAATCAGAGTAATCCTAACCCTGATACTGTTACCTCTTATTATAACCTTAGATCACGTGGTCCTGTACCAACTCAATCAGAGTAATCCTAACCCTGATACTGTTACCTCTTATTATAACCTTAGATCACGTGGTCCTGTACCAACTCAATCAGAGTAATCCTAACCCTGATACTGTTACCTCTTATTATAACCTTAGATCACGTGGTCCTGTACCAACTCAATCAGAAGTAATCCTAACCCTGATACTGTTACCTCTTATTATAACCTTAGATCACGTGGTCCTGTACCAACTCAATCAGAGTAATCCTAACCCTGATACTGTTACCTCTTATTATAACCTTAGATCACGTGGTCCTGTACCAACTCAATCAGAGTAATCCTAACCCTGATACTGTTACCTCTTATTATAACCTTAGATCACGTGGTCCTGTACCAACTCAATCAGAGTAATCCTAACCCTGATACTGTTACCTCTTATTATAACCTTAGATCACGTGGTCCTGTACCAACTCAATCAGAGTAATCCTAACCCTGATACTGTTACCTCTGATTATAACCTTAGATCACGTGGTCCTGTACCAACTCAATCAGAGTAATCCTAACCCTGATACTGTTACCTCTTATTATAACCTTAGATCACGTGGTCCTGTACCAACTCAATCAGAGTAATCCTAACCCTGATACTGTTACCTCTTATTATAACCTTAGATCACGTGGTCCTGTACCAACTCAATCAGAGTAATCCTAACCCTGATACTGTTACCTCTTATTATAACCTTAGATCACGTGGTCCTGTACCAACTCAATCAGAGTAATCCTAACCCTGATACTGTTACCTCTTATTATAACCTTAGATCACGTGGTCCTGTACCAACTCAATCAGAGTAATCCTAACCCTGATACTGTTACCTCTTATTATAACCTTAGATCACGTGGTCCTGTACCAACTCAATCAGAAGTAATCCTAACCCTGATACTGTTACCTCTTATTATAACCTTAGATCACGTGGTCCTGTACCAACTCAATCAGAGTAATCCTAACCCTGATACTGTTACCTCTTATTATAACCTTAGATCACGTGGTCCTGTACCAACTCAATCAGAGTAATCCTAACCCTGATACTGTTACCTCTTATTATAACCTTAGATCACGTGGTCCTGTACCAACTCAATCAGAAGTAATCCTAACCCTGATACTGTTACCTCTTATTATAACCTTAGATCACGTGGTCCTGTACCAACTCAATCAGAGTAATCCTAACCCTGATACTGTTACCTCTGATTATAACCTTAGATCACGTGGTCCTGTACCAATCTCAATCAGATAGTAATCCTAACCCTGATACTGTTACCTCTGATATTATAACCTTAGATCACGTGGTCCTGTACCAACTCAATCAGAGTAATCCTAACCCTGATACTGTTACCTCTTATTATAACCTTAGATCACGTGGTCCTGTACCAACTCAATCAGAGTAATCCTAACCCTGATACTGTTACCTCTTATTATAACCTTAGATCACGTGGTCCTGTACCAAGCTCAATCAGAGTAATCCTAACCCTGATACTGTTACCTCTGATTATAACCTTAGATCACGTGGTCCTGTACCAACTCAATCAGAGTAATCCTAACCCTGATACTGTTACCTCTTATTATAACCTTAGATCACGTGGTCCTGTACCAACTCAATCAGAGTAATCCTAACCCTGATACTGTTACCTCTTATTATAACCTTAGATCACGTGGTCCTGTACCAACTCAATCAGAGTAATCCTAACCCTGAACTGAAAGGAAATTACCTCCATACTTAACATCTGTGAAACCTACGTGATGCATGGACTGATATAAAAACAAAAGTTTTTGTACCCACAGATGGCAGTATGATGTGTGTTTTTTTTTTAATAAAGCCACAAAGGGCTATCTGCTTAGCCCACCGAGGAGAATCGAACCCCTGATTTTAGCGTTGTAAATCCGGAGACATACCGCTGTACTAGCGGGGGGAAAGCAGTATGATGCATAAATATTTCTTTTTATATTTTAGATAATTTATTCTTAATGTTTATAAAAAAAACAAACTCTTCTTAGGATTCTTCAGAAAATGTTACGTTGTTATTGACTTGTCATTGCCCCTCAAATGTTTCACCACTGTCATTACGATTAATAAATCTGTGTCAAACATTTCACCATGTAGTAATATTACTTCTGGACCGTTTCTTTTTCCACTTGTCAACTTCTTCGGTCTTATCATGAAGTCCATTTGACCATTACACGAAAATACAGAGAAATACCTATTACATCAAACGAAAATTTTTTTATGATGACAAAATATGTTTTTCCCTGAAAGAGTACAGTGTGGGATTCAACTAATCTAAGTAACCGATAACTTTGTAATATAATTGAAACTAAACAATTTGCTTTCATTCCACTGTATTTTGGGAAAGCAGATAATGGAGAAATAAATTTTAAAATCAGTTTTAAGGAACGATTGTATCAATCTATAAAATGATGATTCAGCCGATTTGCTGTTCGTTTTTGCCAATCGTGGATAGTAAGGAAGTGATTTCATATTGCCATAGTTTTCACCCTTCAACGTTTAAAGAATACATTTTACGTTAACCGAATTTATAGCATAATTTTATTTTTACAAAATTAATACACCAGAAACTTCACTATCTTACGTGTAAAGATGAACTTATCTTACTGATACTATGCCCCAAATGAAATATAAATCGGTTTCTTCATCGAACTGAGGTAATTAAATTAAAGAATAGTTGATATCTTAGATTGGCTATAACTTGTTCTGCTCACAGCCAAGGAATTACATCATCCTATAGTTTTAGAAGTAAAACTATATATACAGGAAATCTCTTAAATATCAGAATATCCGGGAAAGAACTATTGACTGTGAAAGAGTTACAGTTAATTCAGAATATAAATGTTAATTCAAGTCTGAAAAAAATGTCGAACATAAAGATGAAATCTGAAACTTGCCCTATTCGAGAGCTGGATAAAGTATCAAGGAATTTTAACAACATGTACATCAAAAGAGAACTATAGCAGAAGGAAGTAGTTTAGATAAGTGGAAGTTGACTGATTCAGTAATGATAATATTATGTTTTTTGTAGTAATATCAGTAAGTAGTGTGTTACACACAACACGTGAAAGATTTGTTTTAATCACATTTTGGAAGTCACATGGGCTGCGTAAGTTAAAAAATAATACCGGAACATGGCCAGTCAACAACAAAAGATCGTCTTACTCATTGGTCACTGAAGTGGTTGAATTATGTGACAACAGCCCATCTGGTTTTGATGTAGAGTAATTTATGATAGCTTCATTTTAATATTAAAGTATTAACTAACAGTCGTTGTTAGCTGATAATAATATAAGCATATTTATCAAAATTAATAAAATTGATAGTTATATATATATATATGTTCGACCTTAAAAATGAAAATTTCGAGAGCCGGTGCAGAAGGACAAGATTAATTTCCCACAGACAATAACAAAAGTTATGAATTATTAACATAACAGTGTTAATAGCTTATTTATAGTAACGCCATGAAATGTAGACAAACAGATTCTTGTCATTAATCCTATGAAATCGACATAACTCTATCAAGCATTATCATTTTAGCTAAATGCTTAATATAACATCTCCTGATGCTAATCGTTCTTTGATCAGCATAATTTTCTAAAATATAGTAAAATTGTGCAGAAAAGTTGGCAGAGAATAATTATTAACCGTCCACTGCTGTGATTCCTTTGAAAACTTGAGATAGAAACAGCTAATCTAGTTTGCTTGACAAAACAAATACTTTTGTATCTGTACGTCCTTTTATCATGCGGGTTTGTTGCTTCAAATCAGCCGTCATTCATCCTAATGACGATAAACCAAAAACAGTCCACTTTTATTCGTAGGTGAAGCTGTATGTTAAAAATGTAAGACCGATAACTCACTTGACGTTTCACGAAGGCATGTGCAGATATTTTCGTGAAGTTAAAGCGCTTTTAGCGAAATAATTTCGCATATGTGGCTTGTATCTATATCAAATTATTAACATTATTTACTGGTAAAGAATTCAAGTGTTTATATACTGCGTTGTACGGTATCTAGGCGTACTCTAACGGCATACAATATGACTGTATTTTAATTTCTATACTTGGATAGATAGAACGTATAGAGATTGTATTCTATGATACAATCTCTGAACCTTCTTTAGAACGATAAAATTAATTTATTTTCTAAATTGTAACATAAACGCTATTATTCTATAAACACGACTGTTTGAAACTTAAGACACCGATTAACAAAATAATTTTTTCCTTTCATAAGACAAACAAAAACGTTTCGCTAAAACTCTCACTGATATCTCAGATTTTCAGAAACATTAATGTTGTTATAAATTCCACGAAACGTCTCTGTGCACTATATGTTCTGTAAAGAACATTAACTATTGTGATGGTCAGGTAGAAACATACTGATAACACTGTCCGTTAGGGGAAGTGTGTGTGTTTTTTTATAGCAAAACCACAAAGGGCTATCTGCTCAGCCCACCGAGGGAATCGAACCCCTAATTTTAGCGTTGTAAATCCGGAGACATTAGAGTGAAGTACGTATGAATTAATTATTGCTTCTTTGTTTTGAATTTCGCCCAAAGACTACACAAGGGCTATCTGCACTTGCTGTCCCTATTTTACCATGTAAGACTGAAGGGAAGGAAATTAGTCATCGCTACCCACAGATAACTCTTAGGCTACTCTTTTACCAACAAATAGTGGAACTGGTTGAAACATTATAACTCCCCACAGTTAAAAGGGCAGTATATTTGGTGTGATGGGATTCGAACCCACGACCCTCCTATTACGAATGAATTAATGAACATTTTATTATGGAAATGCATAACAACTTTTAATATAAAGTTTGAGTTTTCCTGATATAAAACAAACGACACAAACAAAACGTAACTATGTTTTTATGTATATTATATAATTCCTTTACTTTGTTTTCTTACATTGCCATATCTCAGTAACTGAACATTCCCGTCACACTAAACATGTTCGCCTTTTCAACCATGGGAACGTTATAATGTGATGACCAATCCCACTATTTATTAGTAAACGTGTAGCCTAAAAGTAGGCGTTGGGTGGTGATGGCGAGCTGTCTTTCTTCTAGTCTTAGCGCAAAATAAGAATGACTAGCTCAGTTTGTCCTCGTGTAGGACCGAGAATTTCAAACAAACCAAACAAGTGGATTTGTTTGATGTTGTTTGCTTATGACTGGTAGATTCGTTTTTTATTGTTTGCCTATGAGTGGTACATTTTTATAATATTGTTGGTTTATAATAATATTAAAAAATTAAAGATAAGAAAGGTCAAAACAAGCGTAAAAGTAATAACTTAGGTCGGTTCGTTTTACTTAGGGGAAAATGAAGCTTTTTTAATCATTGTTTATATTAATGTTATGATTATTAATGCCCCAGCAGTTTTGCTTAATTCTAATAGCTTATAACGTTAAAATTTTGATACCCACAGTAGGTGAAACACAGGTATACATTGTGTAAAATTCTATATAGAACAGCAAACAAAAGCAACATAAGCTTATTACAGCTTCATAAATAAAAAAAATGAAGTTCATTTGCTCCATAATATATTTTTTGAAAATTTGGAAATCTAAATTGTATATCTTCGTACCTGTTGTTCAAAAGCAATGAGAAAATTTTTCCATTTCTCTAATGGTACCAACAGTATTTGTTTAATTACTAAAATAAGCACTTTAGTTGCTCATTTAATTATCTTAGTTTCGTCTCAACTTCTTTTCTTGCGGGGCCCGGCATGGCCTAGTGCGTAAGACGTGCGACTCGTAATCCGAGGGTCGCGGGTTCGCGCCGCGTCGCGCCAAACATGCTCGCCCTCCCAGCCGTGGGGTGTATAATGTGACGGTCAATCTCACTATTCGTTGGTAAAGAGTAGCCCAAGAGTTGGCGGTGGGTGGTGATGACTAGCTGCCTTCCCTCTAGTCTTACACTGCTAAATTAGGGACGGCATACACAGACAGCTTCGAATAGGTTTGTGCAAAATTCAAAAACAAACAATTCTCTTCTCCCAACGACTTATCGATGACTTTAGTGACTCAAATCGCTAATATCTGATGAAGGTTCTATACGATAAACAAAGTTCACATACACCGCTGTGTAGCTTTGTATTAAATAAACAACGTGATCTGATGCCCTTATATTTCACATTTCATACCAATACGTTTTTAATGTGTAAAAATTTTAAGCTCTTAGACAATACATATTACTAAGAAAACTAATTACTTATATTAACTCAAAGAAACTGGAAACTCTTTAAATGTTCAACAATTTTAAAAACAGTAAAGTTCACAATGCAGCTTCTTACAAAAAGTTAACAAAGCAGTGACGATATGGTGTGATTGTTATTAAAAGACCAGAATATACATTCGTATATCATGTGAGATAATGTTCACATTAAGACATTACATAAGTCAAGAATATTGAAACTCCTCGACCACTCTTTTCCCCATGAAAGAGCAAATATGTTTGATACAATAAGGATTTCAATCAGCGATCCTCAGATATCTGAGTCGAGTGGCATGGCCTGGTGGTGAAATTGATTAACTTTATTATTAGAAAGTGAAACTTTCAAACACTTCCGTATTTAAATGTTAATAATCTTACTTATTTATACTAACATGAACATCAAAATTAGGTGAGCTATTACTAATTACACTCCGCCAGTACGATTTTATGTGTCCAAATGTCATTCATTTTTAGCTCGCTGTCCAATCTTGCTGCGCTTCCGCTTTCTATTCTTCCTACGAAAATTGTTTGTCTTGCTGTTCGTGTTCCTCTTCTTAACCTATATCTTATGTTAGGGTCACTGTCAGAAACCAAGCCTAAGTCTGGGTCTTTTCTAAACATATTCTTCATCTATCTTTCATTATCATTATATATTTCGGAATATTTTTTCTTATCAAAACCACTTTATTCCACGTATGTCAAGAGCTCTTCTGTTTTTTTCTTATTTCCGTAACCACAATAATCATTGTGGATGTTTCAGTTATTTTGTTGCTTTCTTTTTTTTAGTTTTCTACAGTGTAGACCGTAATCACCAAAAGTAGAATGAAATTCTGTAAAAAATAAATATAAAAATTCATTTTTTAATGAAACTATGACCATTAAAACCAAGTTACACAGCTTTTATCGTGAGGAAATTCTGTGGACCCAAAGTTATTTCACAGAGACAAACAGTTACACCAACACACACAAACTATTACGATGTAAATTAGCTTATTTCCTAACGTTTTCCCATAAAGTTTTAATATTTTATTGCGAAATGTTCATACATAAAACAGATTAAGTATAAAATAAATGGCATTATTCATGTTTAGATTAAATCGTTTAGCCTATTTTGTATTAATAACTGTAGGGCCTGGCGTGGCCTAGCGCGTTAAGGCGTGCGTGCTTGTAATCTGAGGGGTCGCGGAGTCGCGCCAACATGCTCGCCCTCCCAGCCGTGGGGCGTTATAATGTGACGGTCAATCCCTTTTCGTTTGTAAAAAAAGTAGCCCAAGAGTTGGCGGTGGGTGGTGATGACTAGCTGCCTCCCTCTAGTCTTACACTGCTAAATTAGGGACGGCTAGCACAGATAGCCCTCGAGTAGCTTTGTGTGAAATTCAAAACAAACAAATTAATAACTGTAATATAAATGACTGATTAATTTAGTGAATTTAGTCAACAGAAAGATTATTTTACTGGTGTTGTGACATTTTCCGCTCGAGGAGCTGGGTGGGAATTTCAACACAATTTTCTTGTTTGTTGTTTTCTATGATGAGAACGTTTCTTAAAGTATTGTTTCACTGGAAATTCTGTTATACTGAAATTCTAAGAATTATGTTATCAATTTATATCTCACAAACAGTGTAATGAGATCAGGTCTCTAATGAACAAAAAATTAATTTTGGTCTATTTATCTCATATTATTTTGTCACTTCTCATACTGGTATGATACCATGCTACAAATAAAACTATTTGTCTTTGGTGAGCTGTGCTAGAGTTCAACCGATAATTAACTTACAGAATAAACTGTAAAAACACTTACCACTGACTTCAACTTCATTAGACTGCAATAACCTAAAAGACATTGATATCAGCTGTAAGTTAGTTGGTTATGTTAATCGTTGTTCTTCATATTTACGAACTTATATAACGTATTGTTATTACTCAATCATAGTGAAGGCCACAGCTCTGAGTTACGAAACTGTGAAAACCCAGATTACTACTTACTTTTTTTAATTATACAAAGGTCATACTTTATAATTGGTTTTTCTTCAGATGTATTGACAAACGAATTTAAAACATAAATCAACGCTACAAACTTTATAGAAATGTTTTTAGTTTTTTCTGATACTAATGTACTTTCGAAGGACGATATTCTGTTGAATAAGCCTGATGGTGTTTATATAACTTCGTCCAAAAGTAAAATACAGAGTTATTTGTTTCCCTTCATTACACTCAGAATAATTTGCGTAAAATGTAATTTCTTTCTTTTATTTTACACATTATTATTATTTATATATTTGTCAGCCACTCCAAACGAGATTAGATTAGGTTAGGTACAGTTACGTTACGTTATGTGAAACTTTCTAAATAAGTTTATTTAAGGCTATTTAGGTGAAAATTTACCATTTTACCTAAATTAGCATGCCACAAGGTGCGTTCAATAATTACTTCTTAATGATTTATTGTCTCTATGTTTTACAGTACAGACTACTAAATATACGGAAGACTCAACAGAAAGACCGATGTGGTTTTACTATAATAAAACACAACTGAATATAAATAAACTTTCCAAACGCTAATTTTTATTGTCAGGTGTTTTATTTAATAATATTTTTTCATTGGTATAGTATGTATGATTAACAATTAATGTTCCTATTAAATAAGTTTCCTTATTTTTATTATTGTTTCAATCAAAAGCTGTAAACAGGTCTGAAATCGATGCGAAGAATATTTAATGTATTTTACTATCTTGTTTCCGTGTAATTGGTACGTGCTTCGTATGGAATGTTCTATTCTTCTTTTTAGGATAGTTACACTATCTTTACCGATTATAATATCTGTAATATAATTAATTTATAATGTCTACAAGTTATCGTGTCTCGAATATATCGCTAGATTTCTTATCAAATTCTGATCCTTATTGGTTTATTAGATCAGAAGCTAAGGAATTTAATAATACTGTTTGACTTTTAACAGTTTTGATGACTCCCATTAAATTGAACAACAACATGTCACACTGTTTTCAAATATCGCATCAAAAACTGTAACCATGCAGGAAATATGGAAGTGTTACCGTAAAGTAAAGACAAAGACATTGTTCTACAACACTGTTTCAGTTCATTATTGAAAAGGAAACGTTGAAAAATATGTTTAATAGAAGTATTTTATGTTTGGACTGGAATTGACAAAAATGGAGAAATCTATAAACTTAAGTTTTGTTTTTTAAATGTTCTGAAACCATGAATTGTATTTGATAAATAAATATTTCATTTCAAAAGATTTTCTGGAACATAGTGCTGTCTAGTGTGATTCAAACAGTATAAAAGGGAAAGAAAAAGTTTATATTTGTGTATGTACCCGTGAACTAAAAAAAGATTTTGATTTAAGATTATGATAAACTCCCATCTAATAAAGATTTCTGACTGTAGTTGATAGTAAAGAGTGAATATAATTATTCTTACCGCCACTTCTTTCATTTCTTAAAATAAAAATAGATGGCCAGATGTCACGGTATTCTTAAAAAAACTGTATTATCAAAGAAAGTTTGACTGTCACCAAGCCAACTTCATATCCCGTAAACTCACTTTGAAGATAAGCTAATTAAATATTAAAACTGATCTATTAATTTCACGTGAGTGTGTAATTATTTGTGATTTAGATAATGTGATTACTGAACAAAATAATGATGAGTTAAAAATAACTTGCTTGTTTGATCAAAAGCGGAAACAGAACTTTGCTAGATATGATCTCTCAATACTGTGAACGAAAAATAATAAAACTTGGGAAGAGCTGGTTCATCTATTAGAAAAATGCTGAAAATGGTCTACTTTAAAGG
>NW_027467782.1:68481992-68509803 GCF_004210375.1 Tachypleus tridentatus | reverse complement strand
AACTCTATATTCTTACTTGTAGTATTCCATACCAGTGGTTTCAGAAATGATATTCATTATCACCAGAAAAGTCACTGATATTGAAATCTCACAGAATAATGTTCAGAATGTTTCATCGATAAAATCTATGTTATTCTTACTTGCAGTCATTCTTCCATACCAGTGGTTTCAGAAATGATATTCATATCACCCATCTGGTGAAATGAAAAATTTATAAAATGTTACATCGATAAAATTCTATATTTTTACTTGAAGTATTCCATACCAGTGATTTCAGAAATGATATTCATATCACCAGAAAAGTCACTGATATTGAAATCTGATAGAGTAAAGTTCAGAATGTTTCATCGATAAAATTCTATATATTCTTACTTGCAGTATTCCATACCAGTGGTTTCAGAAATGATATTCATATCACCCATCTGGTGAAATGAAAAATGTATAAAATGTTTCATCGATAAAACTCTATATTCTTACTTGCAGTATTCCATACCAGTGGTTTCAGAAATGATATTCATATCCACCCATCTAGTGAAATAAAAAAAATTTATGAAATGTTTCATCGATAAAACTCTATATTCTTACTTGTAGTATTCCATACCAGTGGTTTGAGAAATGATATTCATATCACTAGAAAAGTCACTGATATTGAAATCTGATAGAGTAAAGTTCAGAATGTTTCATCGATAAAATTCTATATTCTTACTGCATATTCCATACCAGTGGTTTCAGAAATGATATTCATATCACCCATCTGGTGAAATGAAAAATTTATGAAATGTTTCATCGATAAAACTCTATATTCTTACTTGCAGTATTCCATACCAGTGATTTCAGAAATGATATTCATATCACAAGAAAAGTCACTGATATTGAAATCTGATAGAGTAAAGTTCAGAATGTTTCATCGATAAAACTCTATATTCTTACTTGCAGTATTCCATACCAGTGGTTTCAGAAATGATATTCATATCACCCATCTGGTGAAATGAAAAAGTTATGAAATGTTTCATCGATAAAACTCTATATTCTTACTTGCAGTATTCCATACCAGTGGTTTCAGAAATGATATTCATATCACCCATCTGGTGAAATGAAAAATTTATAAAATGTTTCATCGATAAAACTCTATATTCTTACTTGCAGTATTCCATACCAGTGGTTTCAGAAATGATATTCATATCCACCCATCTAGTGAAATGAAAAATTTATAAAATGTTTCATCGATAAAACTCTATATTCTTACTTGCAGTATTCCATACCAGTGGTTTCAGAAATGATATTCATATCACCAGAAAAGTCACTGATATTGAAATCTGATAAAGTTCAGAATGTTTCATCGATAAAGTTCTATATTCTTACTTGCAGTATTCCATACCAGTGATTTCAGAAATGATATTCATATCACCAGAAAAGTCACTGATATTGAAATCTGATAGAGTAAAGTTCAGAATGTTTCATCGATAAAATTCTATATTCTTACTTGCAGAATTCCATACCAGTGGTTTCAGAAATGATATTCATATCACCCATCTGGTGAAATGAAAATGTATAAAATGTTTCATCGATAAAACTCTATATTCTTACTTGCAGTATTCCATACCAGTGTTTCAGAAATGATATTCATATCCACCCATCTAGTGAAATAAAAAAATTTATGAAATGTTTCATGGATAAAACTCTATATTCTTACTTGTAGTATTCCATACCAGTGGTTTGAGAAATGATATTCATATCACTAGAAAAGTCACTGATATTGAAATCTGATAGATTAAAGTTCAGAATGTTTCATCGATAAAATTCTATATTCTTACTTGCATATTTCCATACCAGTGGTTTCAGAAATGATATTCATATCACCCATCTGGTGAAATGAAAAATTTATGAAATGTTTCATGGATAAAACTCTATATTCTTACTTGCACTATTCCATACCAGTGATTTCAGAAATGATATTCATATCACAAGAAAAGTCACTGATATTGAAATCTGATAGAGTAAAGTTCAGAATGTTTCATCGATAAAACTCTATATTCTTACTTGTAGTATTCCATACCAGTGGTTTCAGAAATAATATTCATATCACCCATCTGGTGACATGAAAAAGTTATGAAATGTTTCATCGATAAAACTCTATATTCTTACTTGCAGTATACCATACCAGTGGTTTCAGAAATGATATTCATATCACCCATATGGTGAGATGAAAAATTTATAAAATGTTTCATCGATAAAACTCTATATTCTTACTTGCAGTATTCCATACCAGTGGTTTCAGAAATGATATTCATATCCACCCATCTAGTGAAATGAAAAATTTATAAAATGTTTCATCGATAAAACTCTATATTCTTACTTGCAGTATTCCATACCAGTGGTTTCAGAAGATATTCATATCACCAGAAAAAGTCACTGATATTGAAATCTGATAAAAGTTCAGAATGTTTCATCGATAAGTTCTATATTCTTACTTGCAGTATTCCATACCAGTGGTTTCAGAAATGATATTCATATCACCCATCTGGTGAAATGAAAAATTTATAAAATGTTTCATCGATAAAATTCTATATTCTTACTTGCAGTATTCCATACAAGTGGTTTCAGAAATGATATTCATATCACCCATCTAGTGAAATAAAAAATTTATGAAATGTTTCATCGATAAAACTCTATATTCTTACTTGCAGTATTCCATACCAGTGGTTTCAGAAATGATATTCATATCACCAGAAAAGTCACTGATATTGATTTCTGATAAAGTTCAGAACATTAACATGAGTGTCTCTTGTTCTTTGTAACAAGTGTTATATTAACATATTCGATTGTTTCTCTTGTTCTTTGTAACAAGTGTTACATTAACATGATGGTCTCAGAAATGTTCTTTGTAACAAGTTTTACATTTGACATGATTGTTTTTTGTTCTTTGTAACAAGTGTTATATTAACATGAGTGTCTCTTGTTCTTTGTAACAAGTGTTATATTAACATGAGTGTCTCTTAGTTGTTTGTAACAAGTGTTATATTAACATGATTGTTTCTTGTTCTTTGTAACAAGTGTTACATTAACATGAGTGTCTCTTGTTCTTTGTAACAAGTGTTTATATTAACATGATTGTCTCTTGTTCTTTGTAAGAAGTGTTACATTAACATGAGTGTGTTTCTTGTTCTTTGTAACAAGTGTTACATTAACATGATTGTTTCTTGTTCTTTGTAACAAGTGTTATATTGACATGATTGTTTCTTGTTCTTTTGTAACAAATGTTACATTAACATGAGTGCTCTCTTGTTCTTTGTAACAAGTGTTATATTAACATGAGTGTCTCTTGTTCTTTGTAACAAGTGTTATATTAACATGAGTTTCTCTTGTTCTTTGTAACAAGTGTTACATTAACATGATTGTTTCTTGTTCTTTGTAACTTGTGTTATATTAACATGATTGTTCTTGTTCTTTGTACAAGTGTTACATTAACATGATTGTCTCTTGTTCTTGTTAACAAGTGTTACATTAACATGAGTGTCTCTTGTTCTTTGTAACAAGTGTTATATTAACACGACTTCTCTCGTTCTTTGTAATAAGTGTTACATTAACATGAGTGTCTCTTTGTTCTTTGTAACAAGTGTTACATTAACATGAGTGTTTCTTGTTCTTTGTAACAAGTGTTACATTAACATGAGTGTCTCTTGTTCTTTGTAACAAGTGTTATATTAACATGATTGTTGTTTCTTGTTCTTTGTAACAAGTGTTACATTAACATGAGTGTCTTTAGTTCTTTTGTAACAAGTGTTATATTAATATGATTGTCTCTTGTTCTTTGTAACAAGTGTTATTTTAACATGATTGTTTCTTGTTCTTTGTAACAAGTGTTACATTAACATGAATGTCTCTTGTTCTTTGTAACAAGTGTTACATTAACACGAGTGTTCTCAAGTGTTACATTAACACAGTTCTTTCTTGTTCTTTGTAATGAGTGTTACATTAACATGAGTGTCTTTTGTTCTTTGTAACAAGTGTTACATTAACACGAGTGTCTCTTGTTCTTTGTAACAAGTGTTATATTAACATGATTGTTTCTTTGTAACATTGTTACATTAACATGAGTGTCTTTTGTAACAAGTGTTACATTAACATGATTGTTTCTTGTTCTTTGTAACAAGTGTTATATTAACACGAGTTTTTTGTGTCTTTTTTTTTTTTGTAACAAGTGTTACATTAACATGAGTGTTTCTTGTTCTTTGTAACAAGTGTTACATTAACATGAGTGTTTCTTGTTCTTTGTAACAAGTGTTACATTAACATGAGTGTTTCTTGTTCTTTGTAACAAGTGTTACATTAACATGAGTGTTTCTTGTTCTTTTTGTAACAAGTGTTATATTGACATGATTGTTTCTTGTTCTTTGTAACAAGTGTTACATTGACATGAGATGTTCATATTAACAAGTGTTATTAACATGAGTCTCTAGTTCTTTGTAACAAGTGTTATATTAACATGAATTTCTTTTGTTCTTTGTAACAAGTGTTACATTAACATGAGTGTCTCTTTTCTTTGTAACAAGTGTTACATTTACATGATTGTTTCTTGTTCTTTGTAACAAGTGTTAAATTAACATGAGTGTCTCTTGTTCTTTGTAAGAAGTGTTACATTGACATGATTGTTTCTTGTTCTTTGTAACAAGTGTTACATTAACATGAGTGTTTCTTGTTCTTTGTAACAAGTGTTACATTAACATGAGTGTTTCTTGTTCTTTGTAACAAGTGTTACATTAACATGAGTTGTCTTCTTGTTCTTTGTAACAAGTGTTATATTAACAGAATGTCTCTTGTTCTTTGTAACAAGTGTTACATTAACATGAGTGTATCTTGTTCTTTGTAACAAGTGTTACATTAACGCAGGTCTTGTTCTGTAACAAGTGTTATATTAACTTGATTGTTTGTTCTTTTTGTAAGTGTTATATTAACATGATTGTCTCTTGTTCTTTGTAACAAGTGTTATATTAACATGACTTCTCTCGTGTAATAGTGTTATATTAACTTGTTCTTTGTAACAAGTGTTATATTAACATGAGTGTTTTGTTCTTTGTAACAAGTTGTTGAGTGTCTTTTGTTTTTTGTAACAAGTGTTATATTAACACGACTTCTTCTCTTGTTCTTTGTAATAAGTGTTATATTAACATGATTGTCTCTTGTTCTTTGTAACAAGTGTTACATTAACATGAGTGTTTTTTGTTCTTTGTAACAAGTGTTACATTAACTTGAGTATTCTTGTTCTTGTTCTTCGTAACAAGTGTTATATTAACATGAGTGTCTTTTTCTTTGTTCTTTGTAACAAGTGTTACATTAACATGAAAAGGTTACATTAACATAGTTTCTTTAGTTGTTATATGTGAGTGTTTCTTGTAACGTGTTATATTAACATGATTGTCTCTTTTTTTTTGTAACAAGTGTTAAATTGACATGATTGTTTCTTGTTCTTTGTAACAAGTGTTACATTAACATGAGTGTTTCTTGTTCTTTGTAACAAGTGTTACATTAACATGATTGTTTCTTGTTCTTTGTAACAAGTGTTACATTAACATGAGTGTTTCTTGTTCTTTGTAACAAGTGTTACATTAACATGAGTGTTTCTTGTTCTTTGTAACAAGTGTTATATTAACATGAGTGTTTCTTGTTCTTTATATTACAAATGTTATATTAACATGAAATTGTCTCTTGTTCTTTGTAACAAGTGTTACATTAACATGAGTGTCTTGTTCTTTGTAACAAGTGTTAAATTGACATGAGTGTCTCTTGTTCTTTTGTAACAAGTGTTACATTAACATGAGTGTCTCTTGTTCTTTTAGTAACAAGTGTTACATTAACATGAGTGTTTCTTTTTTTTTTAACAAGTGTGTTACATTAACATGAGTGTCTCTTGTTCTTTGTAACAAGTGTTACATTAACATGAGTGTCTCTTGTTCTTTGTAACAAGTGTTATATTAACATAGTGTTCTCTCTTTGTTTTGTAACAAGTGTTATATTAACATGAGTTTCTCTTGTTCTTTGTAACAAGTGTTATATTAACATGAGTGTCTCTTGTTCTTTGAAACAAGTGTTACATTAACATGAGTTGTCTTAGTTCTTTGTAACAAGTGTTACATTAACGTGAGTGTTTTGTTCTTTGTAACAAGTGTTATATTAACATGAGTGTCTCTTGTTCTTTGTAACAAGTGTTATATTAACATGAGTGTTTCTTGTTCTTTGTAACAAGTGTTACATTAACATGAGTGTCTTTTGTTCTTTGTAACAAGTGTTACATTAACATGAGTGTCTTTTGTTCTTTGTAACAAGTGTTACATTAACATGATTGTCTCTTTTTCTTTTGTAACAAGTGTTATATTGACATGATTGTTTCTTGTTCTTTGTAACAAGTGTTATATTAACATGAGTGTCTCTTTGTAATGAGTGTTATATTAACATGAGTGTTCTTGTTCTTTGTAACAAGTGTTACATGTAACTTTTAGTTCTCTTTTTTTTTACAAGTGTTATATTAACATGAACAAGTGTTACATTAACATGAGATTCTCTTGTTCTTTGTAACAAGTGTTATATTAACATGAATTCTCTTGTTCTTTGTAACAAGTGTTACATTAACATGAGTGTCCTTTCTTTTTTGTAACAAGTGTTATATTAACACGAGGTGTCTCTCGTTCTTTGTAACAAGTGTTACATTAACACGAGTGTCTTTTTATTCTTTGTAACAAGTGTTACATTAACATGAGTGTCTCTTGTTCTTTGTAACAAGTGTTATATTAACATGAGTTCTCTTGTTCTTTTTGTAACATGTTATATTAACATGAGTTCTCTTGTTCTTTGTAACAAGTGTTATATTGACATGATTGTCTCTCTGTTCTTTGTAACAAGTGTTTATATTAACATGAGTTCTCTTGTTCTTTGTAACAAGTGTTACATATTAACATGAGTTGTCTTGTTCTTTGTAACAAGTGTTACATTGATGTATTGTTTCTTTTAACATTTTACTTTGTCCTTGTAACAAGTGTTACATTAACATAGTGTCTCTTGTTCTTTGTAACAAGTGTTACATTAACACGATTGTTTCTTGTTTTTTTGTAACAAGTGTTACATTAACATGAGTGTCTCTTTTGTTCTTTGTAACAAGTGTTATATTAACATGAGTGTTTCTTGTTCTTTCGTAACAAGTGTTACATTAACATGATTGTTTCATTGTTTTTGTACGAATGTTACATTAACATCAGTGTCTCTTGTTCTTTGTAAAAAGTGTTACATTAACATGAGTTGTCTTGTTCTTTGTAACAAGTGTTATATTAACATGAAAGTGTTTCTTGTTCTTTGTAACAAGTGTTATATTAACATGAATGTCTTTCTTGTTCTTTGTAACAAGTGTTACATTAACATGAGTGTTTTTTGTTCTTTGTAACAAGTGTTACATTAACATGAGTGTCTCTTGTTCTTTGTAACAAGTGTTACATTAACATGAGTGTCTTTAGTTCTTTGTAACAAGTGTTATATTGACATGAGTGTTTCTTGTTTGTCTTTTGTAACAAGTGTTACATTAACATGAGTGTCTTGTTCTTTGTAACAAGTGTTATATTAACATGAGTGTCTCTTGTTCTTTGTAACAAGTGTTATATTAACATGAGTGTGTCTCTTGTTCTTTGTAACAAGTGTTACATTAACATGATTGTTTCTAGTTCTTTTGTAACAAGTGTTATATTAACATGAGTACTTCTTTGTAACAAGTCTCTTTGTTCTTTGTTCTTTGTAACAAGTGTTAGATTGATGATTGTCTCTTGTTCTTTGTAACAAGTGTTATATTGACATGATTGTCTCTTGTTTCTTGTAACAAGTGTTATATTAATTATGAGTATTCATACCGTTGTTTTTTGTAACAAGTGTTAAATTAACATGATGTACTCTTGTTCTTTTGTAACAAGTGTTATATTCTTACGTGTTTCTATTCCATACCAGTGGTTTCAGAAATGATATTCATATCACCCATCTGTGACATGAAAAGTTTATAAAGTGTTTTCATCGATAAAACTCTTATATTCTTACTTGCAGTATTCCATACCAGTGGTTTCAGAAATGATATTCATATCACCCATCTGGTGAAATGAAAAATTTATTAAAATGTTTCGTCGATAAAACTCTATATTCTTACTTGCAGTATTCCATACCAGTGGTTTCAGAAATGATATTCATATCACCCATCTAGTGAAATGAAAAATTTATGAAATGTTTCATCGATAAAACTCTATATTCTTACTTGCAGTATTCCATACCAGTGGTTTCAGAAATGATATTCATATCACCAGAAAAGTCACTGGTATTGAAATCTGATAAAGTTATTCAGAATGTTTCATCGATAAAAATCTATATTCTTACTTGCAGTATTCCATACCAGTGGTTTCAGAAATGATATTCATATCACCCATCTGGTGAAATGAAAAAGTTATAAAATGTTTCATCGATAAAACTCTATATTCTTACTTGCAGTATTCCATACCAGTGGTTTCAGAAATGATATTCATATCACCCATCTGGTGAAATGAAAAAGTTATAAAATGTTTCATCGATAAAACTCTATATTCTTACTTGCAGTATTCCATACCAGTGGTTTCAGAAATGATATTCATATCACCCATCTGGTGAAATGAAAAAATTTATAAAATGTTTCATCGATAAAACTCTATATTCTTACTTGCAGTATTCCATACCAGTGGTTTCAGAAATGATATTCATATCACCCATCTGGTGAAATGAAAATTTATAAAATGTTTCATAGTGGTTTCAGAAATGATATTCATATCACCATCTGATATTGAAATGAAATGATAAAATGTCAGAATGTTTCATCGATAAAACTCTATATTCTTACTTGCAGTATTCCATACCAGTGGTTTCAGAAATGATATTCATATCACCCATCTGGTGAAATGAAAAATTATAAAATGTTTCATCGATAAAACTCTATATTCTTACTTGCAGTATTCCATACCAGTGGTTTCAGAAATGATATTCATATCACCCATCTGGTGAAATGAAAAAGTTATAAAATGTTTCATCGATAAAACTCTATATTCTTACTTGCAGTATTCCATACCAGTGGTTTCAGAAATGATATTCATATCACCCATCTAGTGAAATGAAAAATTTATAAAATGTTTCATCGATAAAACTCTATATTCTTACTTGCAGTATTCCATACCAGTGGTTTCAGAAATGATATTCATATCACCCATCTAGTGAAATGAAATTTTATAAAATGTTTCGTCGATAAAACTCTATATTCTTACTACCAGTATTCGATACCAGTCGTTTCAGAAATGATATTCATATCACCAGAAAAGTCACTGATATTGAAATCTGATAGAGTAAATTTTCAGAATGTTTCATCGATAAAACTCTATATTCTTACTTGCAGTATTCCATACCAGTGGTTTCAGAAATGATATTCATATCACCCATCTGGTGAAATGAAAAATTTATAAAATGTTTCATCGATAAAACTCTATATTCTTACTTGCAGTATTCCATACCAGTGGTTTCAGAAATGATATTCATATCACCAGAAAAGTCACTGATATTGAAATCTGATAGAGTAAAGTTCAGAATGTTTCATCGATAAAACTCTATATTCTTACTTGCAGTATTCCATACCAGTGGTTTCAGAAATGATATTCATATCACCCATCTGGTGAAATGAAAAATTTATAAAATGTTTCGTCGATAAAACTCTATATTCTTACTTGCAGTATTCCATTTCAGTGGTTTCAGAAATCATATTCACATCACCCATCTGGTGAAATGAAAAAAAAATTAAATGTTTCATCGATAAAACTCTATATTCTTACTTGCAGTATTCCATACCAGTGGTTTCAGAAATGATATTCATATCACCAGAAAAGTCACTGATATTGAAATCTGATAGAGTAAAGTTCAGAATGTTTCATCGATAAAACTCTATATTCTTACTTGCAGTATTCCATACCAGTGGTTTCAGAAATGATATTCATATCACCCATCTGGTGAAATGAAAAAAATTATAAAATGTTACATCGATAAAACTCTATATTCTTACTTGCAGTATTCCATACCAGTGGTTTCAGAAATGATATTCATATCACCCATCTGGTGACATGAAAAAAGTATAAAATGTTTCATCGATAAAACTCTATATTCTTACTTGCAGTATTCCATACCAGTGGTTTCAGAAATGATATTCATATCACCCATCTGGTGAAATGAAAAATTTATAAAATGTTTCATCGATAAAACTCTATATTCTTACTTGCAGTATTCCATACCAGTGGTTTCAGAAATGATATTCATATCACCAGAAAAGTCACTGATATTGAAATCTGATAGAGTAAAGTTCAGAATGTTTCATCGATAAAACTCTATATTCTTACTTGCAGTATTCCATACCAGTGGTTTCAGAAATGATATTCATATCACCCATCTGGTGAAATGAAAAATTTATAAAATGTTTCATCGATAAAACTCTATATTCTTACTTGCAGTATTCCATACCAGTGGTTTCAGAAATGATATTCATATCACCCATCTGGTGAAATGAAAAATTTATAAAATGTTTCATCGATAAAACTCTATATTCTTACTTGCAGTATTCCATACCAGTGGTTTCAGAAATGATATTCATATCACCAGAAAAGTCACTGATATTGAAATCTGATAGAGTAAAGTTCAGAATGTTTCATCGATAAAACTCTATATTCTTACTTGCAGTATTCCATACCAGTGGTTTCAGAAATGATATTCATATCACCCATCTGGTGAAATGAAAAATTTATAAAATGTTTCATCGATAAAACTCTATATTCTTACTTGCAGTATTCCATACCAGTGGTTTCAGAAATGATATTCATATCACCCATCTAGTGAAATGAAAAATTTATGAAATGTTTCATCGATAAAACTCTATATTCTTACTTGCAGTATTCCATACCAGTGGTTTCAGAAATGATATTCATATCACCCATCTAGTGAAATGAAAAATTTATAAAATGTTTCATCGATAAAACTCTATATTCTTACTTGCAGTATTCCATACCAGTGGTTTCAGAAATGATATTCATATCACCCATCTGGTGAAATGAAAAAATTTATAAAATGTTTCATCGATAAAACTCTATATTCTTACTTGCAGTATTCCATACCAGTGGTTTCAGAAATGATATTCATATCACCAGAAAAGTCACTGATATTGAAATCTGATAGAGTAATGTTCAGAATGTTTCATCGATAAAACTCTATATTCTTACTTGCAGTATTCCATACCAGTGGTTTCAGAAATGATATTCATATCACCCATCTGGTGAAATGAAAAATTTATATAAAATGTTTCATCGATAAAACTCTATATTCTTACTTGCAGTATTCCATACCAGTGGTTTCAGAAATGATATTCATATCACCAGAAAAGTCACTGATATTGAAATCTGATAGAGTAAAGTTCAGAATGTTTCATCGATAAAACTCTATATTCTTACTTGCAGTATTCCATACCAGTGGTTTCAGAAATGATATTCATATCACCCATCTGGTGAAATGAAAAATTTATAAAATGTTTCATCGATAAAACTCTATATTCTTACTTGCAGTATTCCATACCAGTGGTTTCAGAAATGATATTCATATCACCCATCTGGTGAAATGAAAAAATTTATAAAATGTTTCATCGATAAAACTCTATATTCTTACTTGCAGTATTCCATACCAGTGGTTTCAGAAATGATATTCATATCACCAGAAAAGTCACTGATATTGAAATCTGATAGAGTAAAGTTTCATCGATAAAACTCTATATTCTTACTTGCAGTATTCCATACCAGTGGTTTCAGAAATGATATTCATATCACCCATTTATAAAATGTTTCATCGATAAAACTCTATATTCTTACTTGCAGTATTCCATACCAGTGGTTTCAGAAATGATATTCATATCACCCATCTGGTGAAATGAAAAATTTATAAAATGTTTCATCGATAAAACTCTATATTCTTACTTGCAGTATTCCATACCAGTGGTTTCAGAAATGATATTCATATCACCCATCTGGTGAAATGAAAAATTTATAAAATGTTTCATCGATAAAACTCTATATTCTTACTTGCAGTATTCCATACCAGTGGTTTCAGAAATGATATTCATATCACCCATCTGGTGAAATGAAAAATTTATAAAATGTTTCATCGATAAAACTCTATATTCTTACTTGCAGTATTCCATACCAGTGGTTTCAGAAATGATATTCATATCACCCATCTGGTGAAATGAAAAATTTATAAAATGTTTCATCGATAAAACTCTATATTCTTACTTGCAGTATTCCATACCAGTGGTTTCAGAAATGATATTCATATCACCCATCTGGTGAAATGATAAAAAGTATAAAATGTTTCATCGATAAAACTCTATATTCTTACTTGCAGTATTCCATACCAGTGGTTTCAGAAATGATATTCATATCACCCATCTGGTGAAATGAAAAATTTATAAAATGTTTCATCGATAAAACTCTATATTCTTACTTGCAGTATTCCATACCAGTGGTTTCAGAAATGATATTCATATCACCCATCTGGTGAAATGAAAAATTTATAAAATGTTTCATCGATAAAACTCTATATTCTTACTTGCAGTATTCCATACCAGTGGTTTCAGAAATGATATTCATATCACCAGAAAAGTCACTGATATTGAAATCTGATAGAGTAAAGTTCAGAATGTTTCATCGATAAAACTCTATATTCTTACTTGCAGTATTCCATACCAGTGGTTTCAGAAATGATATTCATATCACCCATCTGGTGAAATGAAAAATTTATAAAATGTTTCATCGATAAAACTCTATATTCTTACTTGCAGTATTCCATACCAGTGGTTTCAGAAATGATATTCATATCACCCATCTAGTGAAATGAAAAATTTATAAAATGTTTCATCGATAAAACTCTATATTCTTACTTGCAGTATTCCATACCAGTGGTTTCAGAAATGATATTCATATCACCAGAAAAGTCACTGATATTGAAATCTGATAGAGTAAAGTTCAGAATGTTTCATCGATAAAACTCTATATTCTTACTTGCAGTATTCCATACCAGTGGTTTCAGAAATGATATTCATATCACCCATCTGGTGAAATGAAAAATTTATAAAATGTTTCATCGATAAAACTCTATATTCTTACTTGCAGTATTCCATACCAGTGGTTTCAGAAATGATATTCATATCACCAGAAAAGTCACTGATATTGAAATCTGATAGAGTAAAGTTCAGAATGTTTCATCGATAAAACTCTATATTCTTACTTGCAGTATTCCATACCAGTGGTTTCAGAAATGATATTCATATCACCCATCTGGTGAAATGAAAAATTTATAAAATGTTTCATCGATAAAACTCTATATTCTTACTTGCAGTATTCCATACCAGTGGTTTCAGAAATGATATTCATATCACCAGAAAAGTCACTAATATTGAAATCTGTTAAAGTTCAGAATGTTTCATCGATAAAACTCTATATTCTTACTTGCAGTATTCCGTACCAGTGGTTTCAGAAATGATATTCATATCACCCATCTGGTGAAATGAAAAATTTATAAAATGTTTCATCGATAAAACTCTATATTCTTACTTGCAGTATTCCATACCAGTGGTTTCAGAAATGATATTCATATCACCAGAAAAGTCACTGATATTGAAATCTGATAGAGTAAAGTTCAAAATGTTTCATCGATAAAACTCTATATTCTTACTTGCAGTATTCCATACCAGTGGTTTCAGAAATGATATTCATATCACCCATCTGGTGAAATGAAAAATTTATAAAATGTTTCATCGATAAAACTCTATATTCTTACTTGCAGTATTCCATACCAGTGGTTTCAGAAATGATATTCATATCACCCATCTGGTGAAATGAAAAAATTTATAAAATGTTTCATCGATAAAACTCTATATTCTTACTTGCAGTATTCCATACCAGTGGTTTCAGAAATGATATTCATATCACCAGAAAAGTCACTGATATTGAAATCTGATAGAGTAAAGTTCAGAATGTTTCATCGATAAAACTCTATATTCTTACTTGCAGTATTCCATACCAGTGGTTTCAGAAATGATATTCATATCACCCATCTGGTGAAATGAAAAATTTATAAAATGTTTCATCGATAAAACTCTATATTCTTACTTGCAGTATTCCATACCAGTGGTTTCAGAAATGATATTCATATCACCCATCTGGTGAAATGAAAAATTTATAAAAATGTTTCATCGATAAAACTCTATATTCTTACTTGCAGTATTCCATACCAGTGGTTTCAGAAATGATATTCATATCACCAGAAAAGTCACTGATATTGAAATCTGATAGAGTAAAGTTCAGAATGTTTCATCGATAAAACTCTATATTCTTACTTGCAGTATTCCATACCAGTGGTTTCAGAAATGATATTCATATCACCCATCTGGTGAAATGAAAAATTTATAAAATGTTTCATCGATAAAACTCTATATTCTTACTTGCAGTATTCCATACCAGTGGTTTCAGAAATGATATTCATATCACCCATCTGGTGAAATGAAAAAAGTTATAAAATGTTTCATCGATAAAACTCTATATTCTTACTTGCAGTATTCCATACCAGTGGTTTCAGAAATGATATTCATATCACCCATCTGGTGAAATGAAAAAAGTTATAAAATGTTTCATCGATAAAACTCTATATTCTTACTTGCAGTATTCCATACCAGTGGTTTCAGAAATGATATTCATATCACCAGAAAAGTCACTGATATTGAAATCTGATAGAGTAAAGTTCAGAATGTTTCATCGATAAAACTCTATATTCTTACTTGCAGTATTCCATACCAGTGGTTTCAGAAATGATATTCATATCACCCATCTGGTGAAATGAAAAATTTATAAAATGTTTCATCGATAAAACTCTATATTCTTACTTGCAGTATTCCATACCAGTGGTTTCAGAAATGATATTCATATCACCCATCTGGTGAAATGAAAAATTTATAAAATGTTTCATCGATAAAACTCTATATTCTTACTTGCAGTATTCCATACCAGTGGTTTCAGAAATGATATTCATATCACCAGAAAAGTCACTGATATTGAAATCTGATAGAGTAAAGTTCAGAATGTTTCATCGATAAAACTCTATATTCTTACTTGCAGTATTCCATACCAGTGGTTTCAGAAATGATATTCATATCACCCATCTGGTGAAATGAAAAATTTATAAAATGTTTCATCGATAAAACTCTATATTCTTACTTGCAGTATTCCATACCAGTGGTTTCAGAAATGATATTCATATCACCCATCTAGTGAAATGAAAAATTTATAAAATGTTTCATCGATAAAACTCTATATTCTTACTTGCAGTATTCCATACCAGTGGTTTCAGAAATGATATTCATATCACCCATCTGGTGAAATGAAAAATTTATAAAATGTTTCATCGATAAAACTCTATATTCTTACTTGCAGTATTCCATACCAGTGGTTTCAGAAATGATATTCATATCACCCATCTGGTGAAATGAAAAATTTATAAAATGTTTCATCGATAAAACTCTATATTCTTACTTGCAGTATTCCATACCAGTGGTTTCAGAAATGATATTCATATCACCAGAAAAGTCACTGATATTGAAATCTGATAGAGTAAAGTTCAGAATGTTTCATCGATAAAACTCTATATTCTTACTTGCAGTATTCCATACCAGTGGTTTCAGAAATGATATTCATATCACCCATCTGGTGAAATGAAAAATTTATAAAATGTTTCATCGATAAAACTCTATATTCTTACTTGCAGTATTCCATACCAGTGGTTTCAGAAATGATATTCATATCACCCATCTGGTGAAATGAAAAATTTATGAAATGTTTCATCGATAAAACTCTATATTCTTACTTGCAGTATTCCATACCAGTGGTTTCAGAAATGATATTCATATCACCAGAAAAGTCACTGATATTGAAATCTGATAGAGTAAAGTTCAGAATGTTTCATCGATAAAACTCTATATTCTTACTTGCAGTATTCCATACCAGTGGTTTCAGAAATGATATTCATATCACCCATCTGGTGAAATGAAAAATTTATAAAATGTTTCATCGATAAAACTCTATATTCTTACTTGCAGTATTCCATACCAGTGGTTTCAGAAATGATATTCATATCACCCATCTGGTGAAATGAAAAATTTATAAAATGTTTCATCGATAAAACTCTATATTCTTACTTGCAGTATTCCATACCAGTGGTTTCAGAAATGATATTCATATCACCCATCTGGTGAAATGAAAAATTTATAAAATGTTTCATCGATAAAACTCTATATTCTTACTTGCAGTATTCCATACCAGTGGTTTCAGAAATGATATTCATATCACCAGAAAAGTCACTGATATTGAAATCTGATAGAGTAAAGTTCAGAATGTTTCATCGATAAAACTCTATATTCTTACTTGCAGTATTCCATACCAGTGGTTTCAGAAATGATATTCATATCACCCATCTGGTGAAATGAAAAAAAGTTATAAAATGTTTCATCGATAAAACTCTATATTCTTACTTGCAGTATTCCATACCAGTGGTTTCAGAAATGATATTCATATCACCCATCTGGTGAAATGAAAAATTTATAAAATGTTTCATCGATAAAACTCTATATTCTTACTTGCAGTATTCCATACCAGTGGTTTCAGAAATGATATTCATATCACCCATCTGTCACTGAATTGAAATCTGATAAAAGAATGTTTCATCGATAAAACTCTATATTCTTACTTGCAGTATTCCATACCAGTGGTTTCAGAAATGATATTCATATCACCCATCTGGTGAAATGAAAAAAGTTATAAAATGTTTCATCGATAAAACTCTATATTCTTACTTGCAGTATTCCATACCAGTGGTTTCAGAAATGATATTCATATCACCCATCTGGTGAAATGAAAAAATTATAAAATGTTTCATCGATAAAACTCTATATTCTTACTTGCAGTATTCCATACCAGTGGTTTCAGAAATGATATTCATATCACCCATCTGGTGAAATGAAAAATTTATAAAATGTTTCATCGATAAAACTCTATATTCTTACTTGCAGTATTCCATACCAGTGGTTTCAGAAATGATATTCATATCACCAGAAAAGTCACTGATATTGAAATCTGATAGAGTAAAGTTCAGAATGTTTCATCGATAAAACTCTATATTCTTACTTGCAGTATTCCATACCAGTGGTTTCAGAAATGATATTCATATCACCCATCTGGTGAAATGAAAAAATTTATAAAATGTTTCATCGATAAAACTCTATATTCTTACTTGCAGTATTCCATACCAGTGGTTTCAGAAATGATATTCATATCACCCATCTGGTGAAATGAAAAAAAGTTATAAAATGTTTCATCGATAAAACTCTATATTCTTACTTGCAGTATTCCATACCAGTGGTTTCAGAAATGATATTCATATCACCCATCTGGTGAAATGAAAAATTTATAAAATGTTTCATCGATAAAACTCTATATTCTTACTTGCAGTATTCCATACCAGTGGTTTCAGAAATGATATTCATATCACCAGAAAAGTCACTGATATTGAAATCTGATAGAGTAAAGTTCAGAATGTTTCATCGATAAAACTCTATATTCTTACTTGCAGTATTCCATACCAGTGGTTTCAGAAATGATATTCATATCACCCATCTGGTGAAATGAAAAATTTATAAAATGTTTCATCGATAAAACTCTATATTCTTACTTGCAGTATTCCATACCAGTGGTTTCAGAAATGATATTCATATCACCCATCTAGTGAAATGAAAAAGTTATAAAATGTTTCATCGATAAAACTCTATATTCTTACTTGCAGTATTCCATACCAGTGGTTTCAGAAATGATATTCATATCACCCATCTGGTGAAATGAAAAAATTTATAAAATGTTTCATCGATAAAACTCTATATTCTTACTTGCAGTATTCCATACCAGTGGTTTCAGAAATGATATTCATATCACCCATCTGGTGAAATGAAAAATTTATAAAATGTTTCATCGATAAAACTCTATATTCTTACTTGCAGTATTCCATACCAGTGGTTTCAGAAATGATATTCATATCACCAGAAAAGTCGATAAAACTCTATATTCTGATATTGAAATGATATTCATATCACCCATCACTGGTATTGAAATCTGATAAAATTCAGAATGTTTCATCGATAAAACTCTATATTCTTACTTGCAGTATTCCATACCAGTGGTTTCAGAAATGATATTCATATCACCCATCTGGTGAAATGAAAAAATTTATAAAATGTTTCATCGATAAAACTCTATATTCTTACTTGCAGTATTCCATACCAGTGGTTTCAGAAATGATATTCATATCACCAGAAAAGTCACTGATATTGAAATCTGATAGAGTAAAGTTCAGAATGTTTCATCGATAAAACTCTATATTCTTACTTGCAGTATTCCATACCAGTGGTTTCAGAAATGATATTCATATCACCCATCTGGTGAAATGAAAAATTTATAAAATGTTTCATCGATAAAACTCTATATTCTTACTTGCAGTATTCCATACCAGTGGTTTCAGAAATGATATTCATATCACCCATCTGGTGAAATGAAAAATTTATAAAATGTTTCATCGATAAAACTCTATATTCTTACTTGCAGTATTCCATACCAGTGGTTTCAGAAATGATATTCATATCACCAGAAAAGTCACTGATATTGAAATCTGATAGAGTAAAGTTCAGAATGTTTCATCGATAAAACTCTATATTCTTACTTGCAGTATTCCATACCAGTGGTTTCAGAAATGATATTCATATCACCCATCTGGTGAAATGAAAAATTTATAAAATGTTTCATCGATAAAACTCTATATTCTTACTTGCAGTATTCCATACCAGTGGTTTCAGAAATGATATTCATATCACCCATCTGGTGAAATGAAAAATTTATGAAATGTTTCATCGATAAAACTCTATATTCTTACTTGCAGTATTCCATACCAGTGGTTTCAGAAATGATATTCATATCACCAGAAAAGTCACTGATATTGAAATCTGATAGAGTAAAGTTCAGAATGTTTCATCGATAAAACTCTATATTCTTACTTGCAGTATTCCATACCAGTGGTTTCAGAAATGATATTCATATCACCCATCTGGTGAAATGAAAAATTTATAAAATGTTTCATCGATAAAACTCTATATTCTTACTTGCAGTATTCCATACCAGTGGTTTCAGAAATGATATTCATATCACCCATCTGGTGAAATGAAAAATTTATCAAATGTTTCATCGATAAAACTCTATATTCTTACTTGCAGTATTCCATACCAGTGGTTTCAGAAATGATATTCATATCACCCATCTGGTGAAATGAAAAATTTATAAAATGTTTCATCGATAAAACTCTATATTCTTACTTGCAGTATTCCATACCAGTGGTTTCAGAAATGATATTCATATCACCAGAAAAGTCACTGATATTGAAATCTGATAAAGTTCAGAATGTTTCATCGATAAAACTCTATATTCTTACTTGCAGTATTCCATACCAGTGGTTTCAGAAATGATATTCATATCACCCATCTGGTGAAATGAAAAATTTATAAAATGTTTCATCGATAAAACTCTATATTCTTACTTGCAGTATTCCATACCAGTGGTTTCAGAAATGATATTCATATCACCCATCTGGTGAAATGAAAAATTTTATGAAATGTTTCATCGATAAAACTCTATATTCTTACTTGCAGTATTCCATACCAGTGGTTTCAGAAATGATATTCATATCACCAGAAAAGTCACTGATATTGAAATCTGATAGAGTAAAGTTCAGAATGTTTCATCGATAAAACTCTATATTCTTACTTGCAGTATTCCATACCAGTGGTTTCAGAAATGATATTCATATCACCCATCTGGTGAAATGAAAAATTTATAAAATGTTTCATCGATAAAACTCTATATTCTTACTTGCAGTATTCCATACCAGTGGTTTCAGAAATGATATTCATATCACCCATCTAGTGAAATGAAAAATTTATAAAATGTTTCATCGATAAAACTCTATATTCTTACTTGCAGTATTCCATACCAGTGGTTTCAGAAATGATATTCATATCACCAGAAAAGTCACTGATATTGAAATCTGATAAAAAGTTCAGAATGTTTCATCGATAAAACTCTATATTCTTACTTGCAGTATTCCATACCAGTGGTTTCAGAAATGATATTCATATCACCCATCTGGTGAAATGAAAAATTTATAAAATGTTTCATCGATAAAACTCTATATTCTTACTTGCAGTATTCCATACCAGTGGTTTCAGAAATGATATTCATATCACCAGAAAAGTCACTGATATTGAAATCTGATAGAGTAAAGTTCAGAATGTTTCATCGATAAAACTCTATATTCTTACTTGCAGTATTCCATACCAGTGGTTTCAGAAATGATATTCATATCACCCATCTGGTGAAATGAAAAATTTATAAAATGTTTCATCGATAAAACTCTATATTCTTACTTGCAGTATTCCATACCAGTGGTTTCAGAAATGATATTCATATCACCCATCTGGTGAAATGAAAAATTTATGAAAATGTTTGTTTCATCGATAAAACTCTATATTCTTACTTGCAGTATTCCATACCAGTGGTTTCAGAAATGATATTCATATCACCCATCTGGTGAAATGAAAAATTTATAAAATGTTTCATCGATAAAACTCTATATTCTTACTTGCAGTATTCCATACCAGTGGTTTCAGAAATGATATTCATATCACCAGAAAAGTCACTGATATTGAAATCTGATAGAGTAAAGTTCAGAATGTTTCATCGATAAAACTCTATATTCTTACTTGCAGTATTCCATACCAGTGGTTTCAGAAATGATATTCATATCACCCATCTGGTGAAATGAAAAAATGTTATAAAATGTTTCATCGATAAAACTCTATATTCTTACTTGCAGTATTCCATACCAGTGGTTTCAGAAATGATATTCATATCACCCATCTGGTGAAATGAAAAAATTATAAATGTTTCATCGATAAAACTCTATATTCTTACTTGCAGTATTCCATACCAGTGGTTTCAGAAATGATATTCATATCACCAGAAAAGTCACTGATATTGAAATCTGATAGAGTAAAGTTCAGAATGTTTCATCGATAAAACTCTATATTCTTACTTGCAGTATTCCATACCAGTGGTTTCAGAAATGATATTCATATCACCCATCTGGTGAAATGAAAAATTTATAAAATGTTTCATCGATAAAACTCTATATTCTTACTTGCAGTATTCCATACCAGTGGTTTCAGAAATGATATTCATATCACCCATCTGGTGAAATGAAAAATTTATAAAATGTTTCATCGATAAAACTCTATATTCTTACTTGCAGTATTCCATACCAGTGGTTTCAGAAATGATATTCATATCACCCATCTAGTGAAATGAAAAATTTATAAAATAAAATGTTTCATCGATAAAACTCTATATTCTTACTTGCAGTATTCCATACCAGTGGTTTCAGAAATGATATTCATATCACCAGAAAAGTCACTGATATTGAAATCTGATAAAGTTTAAAATGTTTCATCGATAAAACTCTATATTCTTACTTGCAGTATTCCATACCAGTGGTTTCAGAAATGATATTCATATCACCCATCTGGTGAAATGAAAAATTTATAAAATGTTTCATCGATAAAACTCTATATTCTTACTTGCAGTATTCCATACCAGTGGTTTCAGAAATGATATTCATATCACCCATCTGGTGAAATGAAAAATTTATAAAATGTTTCATCGATAAAACTCTATATTCTTACTTGCAGTATTCCATACCAGTGGTTTCAGAAATGATATTCATATCACCAGAAAAGTCACTGATATTGAAATCTGATAGAGTAAAGTTCAGAATGTTTCATCGATAAAACTCTATATTCTTACTTGCAGTATTCCATACCAGTGGTTTCAGAAATGATATTCATATCACCCATCTGGTGAAATGAAAAAATTTATAAAATGTTTCATCGATAAAACTCTATATTCTTACTTGCAGTATTCCATACCAGTGGTTTCAGAAATGATATTCATATCACCCATCTAGTGAAATGAAAAATTTATGAAATGTTTCATCGATAAAACTCTATATTCTTACTTGCAGTATTCCATACCAGTGGTTTCAGAAATGATATTCATATCACCAGAAAAGTCACTGATATTGAAATCTGATAGAGTAAAGTTCAGAATGTTTCATCGATAAAACTCTATATTCTTACTTGCAGTATTCCATACCAGTGGTTTCAGAAATGATATTCATATCACCCATCTGGTGAAATGAAAAATTTATAAAATGTTTCATCGATAAAACTCTATATTCTTACTTGCAGTATTCCATACCAGTGGTTTCAGAAATGATATTCATATCACCAGAAAAGTCACTGATATTGAAATCTGATAGAGTAAAGTTCAGAATGTTTCATCGATAAAACTCTATATTCTTACTTGCAGTATTCCATACCAGTGGTTTCAGAAATGATATTCATATCACCCATCTGGTGAAATGAAAAATTTATAAAATGTTTCATCGATAAAACTCTATATTCTTACTTGCAGTATTCCATACCAGTGGTTTCAGAAATGATATTCATATCACCCATCTGAGTGAAATGAAAAATTTATAAAATGTTTCATCGATAAAACTCTATATTCTTACTTGCAGTATTCCATACCAGTGGTTTCAGAAATGATATTCATATCACCCAAAAGTCACTGATATTGAAATCTGAAAAATTTTCAGAATGTTTCATCGATAAAACTCTATATTCTTACTTGCAGTATTCCATACCAGTGGTTTCAGAAATGATATTCATATCACCCATCTGGTGAAATGAAAAAATTTATAAAATGTTTCATCGATAAAACTCTATATTCTTACTTGCAGTATTCCATACCAGTGGTTTCAGAAATGATATTCATATCACCCATCTGGTGAAATGAAAAAAAAAGTTAAAATGTTTCATCGATAAAACTCTATATTCTTACTTGCAGTATTCCATACCAGTGGTTTCAGAAATGATATTCATATCACCCATCTGGTGAAATGAAAAAATTTATAAAATGTTTCATCGATAAAACTCTATATTCTTACTTGCAGTATTCCATACCAGTGGTTTCAGAAATGATATTCATCTCACCCATCTGGTGAAATGAAAAATTTATAAAATGTTTCATCGATAAAACTCTATATTCTTACTTGCAGTATTCCATACCAGTGGTTTCAGAAATGATATTCATATCACCAGAAAAGTCACTGATATTGAAATCTAATAAAGTTCAGAATGTTTCATCGATAAAACTCTATATTCTTACTTGCAGTATTCCATACCAGTGGTTTCAGAAATGATATTCATCTCACCCATCTGGTGAAATGAAAAAATTTATAAAATGTTTCGTCGATAAAACTCTATATTCTTACCTGCAGTATTCCAAACCAGTGGATTCAGAAATGATATTCATATCACCAGAAAAATCACTGATATTGAAATCTGATAGTGTTCAGAATGTTTCATCGAGAAAACTCTATATTTTTATTTGCAGTGTTCCATACCAGTGGTTTCAGAAATGATATTCATATCACCCATCTGGTGAAATGAAAAAATAGAGTAAAGTATAAAATGTTTCATCGATAAAACTCTATATTCTTACTTGCAGTATTCCATACCAGTGGTTTCAGAAATGATATTCATATCACCCATCTGGTGAAATGAAAAATTTATAAAATGTTTCATCGATAAAACTCTATATTCTTACTTGCAGTATTCCATACCAGTGGTTTCAGAAATGATATTCATATCACCAGAAAAGTCACTGATATTGAAATCTGATAGAGTAAAGTTCAGAATGTTTCATCGATAAAACTCTATATTCTTACATATCACCCATCTGCAGTATTCCCATACCAGTGGTTTCAGAAATGATATTCATATCACCCATCTGGTGAAATGAAAAATTTATAAAATGTTTCATCGATAAAACTCTATATTCTTACTTGCAGTATTCCATACCAGTGGTTTCAGAAATGATATTCATATCACCAGAAAAGTCACTGATATTGAAATCTGATAGAGTAAAGTTCAAATGTTTCATCGATAAAACTCTATATTCTTACTTGCAGTATTCCATACCAGTGGTTTCAGAAATGATATTCATATCACCCATCTGGTGAAATGAAAAATTTATAAAATGTTTCATCGATAAAACTCTATATTCTTACTTGCAGTATTCCATACCAGTGGTTTCAGAAATGATATTCATATCACCCATCTGGTGAAATGAAAAATTTATAAAATGTTTCATCGATAAAACTCTATATTCTTACTTGCAGTATTCCATACCAGTGGTTTCAGAAATGATATTCATATCACCCATCTGGTGAAATCTGAAAACAAATGTTTCATCGATAAAACTCTATATTCTTACTTGCAGTATTCCATACCAGTGGTTTCAGAAATGATATTCATATCACCCATCTGGTGAAATGAAAAAATTTATAAAATGTTTCATCGATAAAACTCTATATTCTTACTTGCAGTATTCCATACCAGTGGTTTCAGAAATGATATTCATATCACCCATCTGGTGAAATGAAAAATTTATAAAATGTTTCATCGATAAAACTCTATATTCTTACTTGCAGTATTCCATACCAGTGGTTTCAGAAATGATATTCATATCACCAGAAAAGTCACTGATATTGAAATCTGATAGAGTAAAGTTCAGAATGTTTCATCGATAAAACTCTATATTCTTACTTGCAGTATTCCATACCAGTGGTTTCAGAAATGATATTCATATCACCCATCTGGTGAAATGAAAAATTTATAAAATGTTTCATCGATAAAACTCTATATTCTTACTTGCAGTATTCCATACCAGTGGTTTCAGAAATGATATTCATATCACCCATCTAGTGAAATGAAAAAATTATAAAATGTTTCATCGATAAAACTCTATATTCTTACTTGCAGTATTCCATACCAGTGGTTTCAGAAATGATATTCATATCACCAGAAAAGTCACTGATATTGAAATCTGATAGAGTAAAGTTCAGAATGTTTCATCGATAAAACTCTATATTCTTACTTGCAGTATTCCATACCAGTGGTTTCAGAAATGATATTCATATCACCCATCTGGTGAAATGAAAAATTTATAAAATGTTTCATCGATAAAACTCTATATTCTTACTTGCAGTATTCCATACCAGTGGTTTCAGAAATGATATTCATATCACCCATCTAGTGAAATGAAAAATTTATGAAATGTTTCATCGATAAAACTCTATATTCTTACTTGCAGTATTCCATACCAGTGGTTTCAGAAATGATATTCATATCACCAGAAAAGTCACTGATATTGAAATCTGATAGAGTAAAGTTCAGAATGTTTCATCGATAAAACTCTATATTCTTACTTGCAGTATTCCATACCAGTGGTTTCAGAAATGATATTCATATCACCCATCTGGTGAAATGAAAAATTTATAAAATGTTTCATCGATAAAACTCTATATTCTTACTTGCAGTATTCCATACCAGTGGTTTCAGAAATGATATTCATATCACCCATCTGGTGAAATGAAAAATTTATAAAATGTTTCATCGATAAAACTCTATATTCTTACTTGCAGTATTCCATACCAGTGGTTTCAGAAATGATATTCATATCACCCATCTGGTGAAATGAAAAATTTATAAAATGTTTCATCGATAAAACTCTATATTCTTACTTGCAGTATTCCATACCAGTGGTTTCAGAAATGATATTCATATCACCAGAAAAGTCTGATAAATGAAATCTGAAGAGTATGTTCAAAATGTTTCATCGATAAAACTCTATATTCTTACTTGCAGTATTCCATACCAGTGGTTTCAGAAATGATATTCATATCACCCATCTGGTGAAATGAAAAATTTATAAAATGTTTCATCGATAAAACTCTATATTCTTACTTGCAGTATTCCATACCAGTGGTTTCAGAAATGATATTCATATCACCAGAAAAGTCACTGATATTGAAATCTGATAAAGTTCAGAATGTTTCATCGATAAAACTCTATATTCTTACTTGCAGTATTCCGTACCATTGGTTTCAGAAATGATATTCATATCACCCATCTGGTGAAATGAAAAAAGTTATAAAATGTTTCATCGATAAAACTCTATATTCTTACTTGCAGTATTCCATACCAGTGGTTTCAGAAATGATATTCATATCACCCATCTGGTGAAATGAAAAATTTATAAAATGTTTCATCGATAAAACTCTATATTCTTACTTGCAGTATTCCATACCAGTGGTTTCAGAAATGATATTCATATCACCCATCTGGTGAAATGAAAAATTTATGAAATGTTTCATCGATAAAACTCTATATTCTTACTTGCAGTATTCCATACCAGTGGTTTCAGAAATGATATTCATATCACCCATCTGGTGAAATGAAAAATTTATAAAATGTTTCATCGATAAAACTCTATATTCTTACTTGCAGTATTCCATACCAGTGGTTTCAGAAATGATATTCATATCACCCATCTGGTGAAATGAAAAATTTATAAAATGTTTCATCGATAAAACTCTATATTCTTACTTGCAGTATTCCATACCAGTGGTTTCAGAAATGATATTCATATCACCAGAAAAGTCACTGATATTGAAATCTGATAGAGTAAAGTTCAGAATGTTTCATCGATAAAACTCTATATTCTTACTTGCAGTATTCCATACCAGTGGTTTCAGAAATGATATTCATATCACCCATCTGGTGAAATGAAAAATTTATAAAATGTTTCATCGATAAAACTCTATATTCTTACTTGCAGTATTCCATACCAGTGGTTTCAGAAATGATATTCATATCACCCATCTAGTGAAATGAAAAAAATATAAAATGTTTCATCGATAAAACTCTATATTCTTACTTGCAGTATTCCATACCAGTGGTTTCAGAAATGATATTCATATCACCAGAAAAGTCACTGATATTGAAATCTGATAAAAAGTTCAGAATGTTTCATCGATAAAACTCTATATTCTTACTTGCAGTATTCCATACCAGTGGTTTCAGAAATGATATTCATATCACCCATCTGGTGAAATGAAAAATTTATAAAATGTTTCATCGATAAAACTCTATATTCTTACTTGCAGTATTCCATACCAGTGGTTTCAGAAATGATATTCATATCACCAGAAAAGTCACTGATATTGAAATCTGATAGAGTAAAGTTCAGAATGTTTCATCGATAAAACTCTATATTCTTACTTGCAGTATTCCATACCAGTGGTTTCAGAAATGATATTCATATCACCCATCTGGTGAAATGAAAAATTTATAAAATGTTTCATCGATAAAACTCTATATTCTTACTTGCAGTATTCCATACCAGTGGTTTCAGAAATGATATTCATATCACCCATCTAGTGAAATGAAAAATTTATGAAATGTTTCGTCGATAAAACTCTATATTCTTACTTGCAGTATTCCATACCAGTGGTTTCAGAAATGATATTCATATCACCAGAAAAGTCACTGATATTGAAATCTGAAAAAGTTCAGAATGTTTCATCGATAAAACTCTATATTCTTACTTGCAGTATTCCATACCAGTGGTTTCAGAAA
>NW_027467782.1:68456472-68481492 GCF_004210375.1 Tachypleus tridentatus | reverse complement strand
ATTTATTATACCTTAAAACGGCTGGTATATGAAACATATAGCACAATGTGACTAAATAAACTGTAAGTGTACAATATAACTATAGCTGTAATTTATTATATCTCAGAATAGCTGGTACTGATATATGAAACATATAGCACAATGTGACTAAATAAACTGTAAGTGTACATTATAACTATAGCTGTAATTTATTATATCTCAGAACGGCTGGTATTGGTATATAAAACATATATACACAATGTGACTTTAATTAAACTGTAAGTGTACATTATAACTATAGCTGTAATTTATTATACCTTAGAACGGCTGGTATATGAAACATATAGCACAATGTGACTAAATAAACTGTAAGTGTACATTATAACTATAGCTGTAATTTATTATATCTCAGAACAGCTGGTATTAGCACAATTATATGAAACATATAGCAAAATGTGACATATAGCACAATTTAAATAAACTGTAAGTGTACATTATAACTATAGCTGTAATTTATTATATCTCAGAACGGCTGGTATTGGTATATGAAACATATAGCACAATGTGACTAAATAAACTGTAAGTGTACATTATAACTATAGCTGTAATTTATATATACCTTAGAACGGCTGGTATATGAAATATATAGCACAATGTGACTAGATAAAATTGTAAGTGTACTTAAAAATATAACTATAGCTGTAATTTATTATATCTATAGAACGGCTGGTATTGGTATATGAAACATATAGCACAATGTGACTAAATAAACTGTAAAAAGTGTACATTATAACTATAGCTGTAATTTATTATATACCTTAGAACGGCTGGTATATGAAACATATAGCACAATGTGACTAAATAAACTGTAAGTGTACAATATAACTATAGCTGTAATTTATTATACCTCAGAACAGCTGGTATTGGTATATGAAACATATAGCACAATGTGACTAAATAAACTGTAAGTGTACATTATAACTATAGCTGTAATTTATTATACCTTAGAACGGCTGGTATATGAAACATATAGCACAATGTGACTAAATAAACTGTAAGTGTACAATATAACTATAGCTGTAATTTATTATATCTCAGAATGGCTGGTATTGGTATATGAAACATATAGCACAATGTGACTAAATAAACTGTAAGTGTACATTATAACTATAGCTGTAATTTATTATACCTTAGAACGGCTGGTATATGAAATATATAGCACAATGTGACTAGATAAACTGTAAGTGTACAATATAACTATAGCTGTAATTTATTATATCTCAGAACGGCTGGTATTGGTATATGAAACATATAGCACAATGTGACTAAATAAACTGTAAGTGTACATTATAACTATAGCTGTAATTTATTATACCTTAGAACGGCTGGTATATGAAAAATATAGCACAATGTGACTAAATAAACTGTAAGTGTACAATATAACTATAGCTGTAATTTATTATATCTCAGAATAGCTGGTATTGGTATATGAAACATATAGCACAATGTGACTAAATAAACTGTAAGTGTACATTATAACTATAGCTGTAATTTATTATATCTCAGAACGGCTGGTATTGGTATATAAAACATATAGCACAATGTGACTTTAATTAAACTGTAAGTGTACATTATAACTATAGCTGTAATTTATTATACCTTAGAACGGCTGGTATATGAAACATATAGCACAATGTGACTAAATAAACTGTAAGTGTACATTATAACTATAGCTGTAATTTATTATATCTCAGAACAGCTGGTATTGGTACATGAAACATATAGCAAAATGTGACTTTAAATAAACTGTAAGTGTACATTATAACTATAGCTGTAATTTATTATACCTCAGAACGGCTGGTATTGGTATATGAAACATATAGCACAATGTGACTTTAAATAAACTGTAAGTGTACATTATAACTATAGCTGTAATTTATTATACCTCAGAACGGCTGGTATTGGTATATGAAACATATAGCACAATGTGACTTTAAATAAACTGTAAGTGTACATTATAACTATAGCTGTAATTTATTATATCTCAGAACGGCTGGTATTGGTATATGAAACATATAGCACAATGTGACTAAATAAACTGTAAGTGTACATTATAACTATAGCTGTAATTTATTATACCTTAGAACGGCTGGTATATGAAACATATAGCACAATGTGACTAGATAAACTGTAAGTGTACAATATAACTATAGCTGTAATTTATTATATCTCAGAACGGCTGGTATTGGTATATGAAACATATAGCACAATGTGACTAAATAAACTGTAAGTGTACATTATAACTATAGCTGTGAATTAATTATATCTCAGAATAGCTGGTATTGGTATATGAAACATATAGCACAATGTGACTAAATAAACTGTAAGTGTACATTATAACTATAGCTGTAATTTATTATATCTCAGAACGGCTGGTATTGGTATATAAAACATATAGCACAATGTGACTTTAATTAAACTGTAAGTGTACATTATAACTATAGCTGTAATTTATTATACCTTAGAACGGCTGGTATATGAAACATATAGCACAATGTGACTAAATAAACTGTAAGTGTACAATATAACTATAGCTGTAATTTATTATATCTCAGAACGGCTGGTATTGGTATATGAAACATATAGCACAATGTGACTAAATAAACTGTAAGTGTACATTATAACTATAGCTGTAATTTATTATATCTCAGAACAGCTGGTATTGGTACATGAAACATATAGCAAAATGTGACTTTAAATAAACTGTAAGTGTACATTATAACTATAGCTGTAATTTATTATACCCTCAGAACGGCTGGTATTGGTATATGAAACATATAGCACAATGTGACTTTAAATAAACTGTAAGTGTACATTATAACTATAGCTGTAATTTATTATATCTCAGAACGGCTGGTATTGGTATATGAAACATATAGCAAAATGTGACTAAATAAACTGTAAGTGTACATTATAACTATAGCTGTAATTTATTATACCTAGAACGGCTGGTATATGAAACATATAGCACAATGTGACTAGATAAACTGTAAGTGTACAATATAACTATAGATGTAATTTATTATATCTCAGAACGGCTGGTATTGGTATATGAAACATATAACACAATGTGACTAAATAAACTGTAAGTGTACATTATAACTATAGCTGTAATTTATTATATCTCAGAACAGCTGGTATTGGTATATGAAACATATAGCACAATGTGACTAAATAAACTGAAAGTGTACATTATAACTATAGCTGTAATTTATTATATCTCAGAACGGCTGGTATTGGTATATAAAACATATAGCACAATGTGACTTTAATTAAACTGTAAGTGTACATTATAACTATAGCTGTAATTTATTATATCTCAGAACGGCTGGTATTGGTATATGAAACATATAGCACAATGTGACTAAATAAACTGTAAGTGCACATTATAACTATAGCTGTAATTTATTATACCTCAGAACAGCTGGTATTGGTATATGAAACATATAGCACAATGTGACTAAATAAACTGTAAGTGTACATTATAACTATAGCTGTAATTTATTGTATCTCAGAACGGCTGGTATGGGTATCAACACTTTACTAATAAAGCAGAGAACAACGTTTCGACCTTCTCAGGTCATCTTCAGGTGAACAATGTATATGTGCAAGCTGAACACCTGTAATATACGTTCGGGCTTACTCCGTTACTAGTACTACTACCATAATGTCTTAACACTGGTACTACCATCATAACGTTGTAACCCTTGTAATTGTTACTAGTGTTAAGACATTATGGTAGTAGTACCCAATATTGAAGTAACACAGGGTTAACACATTACGCTAGTACTACTATCGTAACGTGTTAACATCTGTTAACCATGTAACCCTGTGTTACATCGGTATTAGTGCTACTACCATAATGTGTTAACTTCCTGTGTTACATCGGTATTAGTGCTACTAACATAATGTGTTAACTTCTGTGTTACATCGGTATTAGTGCTACTACCATAATGTGTTAACTTCTGTGTTACATCGGTATTAGTGCTACTACCATAATGTGTTAACTCCTGTGTTACATCGGTATTAGTGCTACTACCATAATGTGTTAACTCCTGTGTTACATCGGTATTAGTGCTACTACCATAATGTCTTAACCAAGTATTACTATCATAACGTGTTAACCCCTGTGTTACTTCAATATTAGAACTATTACTATAATATCTTAACACCAATGACGGCGAGTTATTAAAAACGCAGTATTTAACAGTGTATATATATTATTCAGTAGTCGAAACTGAAATCTAAAACTTCAAACTAAAAAATATCTCTCCAAAACTAGATTTCAACCTGAAATAGGTCTTGAAAATATTTCATGTTTCAACCTGAAATATGTCTTGAAAATATGTCTTATGTTCCAACCTGAAATGTGTCTTGAAAATATGTTTTATGTTTCAACCTGAAATATGTCTTGAAAATATGTCTTATGTTTCAACCTGAAATATGTCTTGAAAATATGTCTTATGTTTCAACCTGAAATATGTCTTGAAAATATGTCTTATGTTTCAATCTGAAATATGTCTTGAAAATATGTTTTATGTTTCAACCTGAAATGTGTCTTGAAAATATGTCTTATGTTTCAACCTGAAATGTGTCTTGAAAATATGTCTTTATGTTTCAACATGAAATGTGTCTTGAAAATATGTCTTATGTTTCAACCTGAAATGTGTTTTGAAAATATGTTTTAACCTGAAATGTGTCTTGAAAATATGTCTTATGTTTGAACCTGAAACGTGTCTTGAAAATATGTCTTACGTTTCAACCTGAAATATGTCTTGAAAATATGTCTTATGTTGCAACCTGAAATGTGTCTTGAAAATATGTCTTATGTTTCAACCTGAAATATGTCTTGAAAATATGTCTTATGTTTCAACCTGAAATATGTCTTGAAAATATGTCTTATGTTTCAACCTGAAATGTGTTTTGAAAATATGTTTTATGTTTCAACCTGAAATGTGTCTTGAAAATATGTCTTATGTTTCAACCTGAAATATGTCTTGAAAATATGTCTTATGTTTCAACCTGAAATGTGTCTTGAAAATATGTCTTATGTTTGAACCTGAAACGTGTCTTGAAAATATGTCTTACGTTTCAACCTGAAATGTGTCTTGAAAATATGTCTTATGTTTGAACCTGAAATATGTCTTGAAATATGTCTTATGTTTCAACCTGAAATATGTCTTGAAAATATGTCTTACGTTTCAACCTGAAATATGTCTTGAAAATATGTCTTATGTTGCAACCTGAAATGTGTCTTGAAAATATGTCTTATGTTTCAACCTGAAATATGTCTTGAAAATATGTCTTATGTTTCAACCTGAAATATGTCTTGAAAATATGTCTTATGTTTTCAACCTGAAATGTGTTTTGAAAATATGTTTTATGTTTCAACCTGAAATGTGTCTTGAAAATATGTCTTATGTTTCAACCTGAAATGTGTCTTGAAAATATGTCTTATGTTTGAACCTGAAACTGTGTCTTGAAAATATGTCTTACGTTTCAACCTGAAATGTGTCTTGAAAATATGTCTTATGTTTGAACCTGAAATATGTCTTGAAATATGTCTTATGTTTCAACCTGAAATATGTCTTGAAAATATGTCTTATGTTTCAACCTGAAATATGTCTTGAAAATATGTCTTATGTTTGAACCTGAAACGTGTCTTGAAAATATGTCTTACGTTTCAACCTGAAATGTGTCTTGAAAATAAGTCTTAAGTTTGAACCTGAAATATGTCTTGAAAATATGTCTTATGTTGCAACCTGAAATGTGTCTTGAAAATATGTCTTATGTTTCAACCTGAAATGTGTTTTGAAAATATGTTTTAACCTGAAATGTGTCTTGAAAATATGTCTTATGTTTGAACCTGAAACGTGTCTTGAAAATATGTCTTTCGTTTCAACCTGAAATGTGTCTTGAAAATATGTCTTATATTTGAACCTGAAACGTGTCTTGAAAATATGTCTTACGTTTCAACCTGAAATATGTCTTGAAAATATGTCTTATGTTTCAACCTGAAATGTGTTTTGAAAATATGTTTTAACCTGAAATGTGTCTTGAAAATATGTCTTATGTTTGAACCTGAAACGTGTCTTGAAAATATGTCTTTCGTTTCAACCTGAAATGTGTCTTGAAAATATGTCTTATATTTGAACCTGAAATATGTCTTGAAATATGTCTTATGTTTGAACCTGAAATATGTCTTGAAAATATGTCTTATGTTTCAACCTGAAATATGTCTTGAAAATATGTCTTATGTTTCAACCTGAAATGTGTTTTGAAAATATGTTTTAACCTGAAATGTGTCTTGAAAATATGTCTTATGTTTGAACCTGAAACGTGTCTTGAAAATATGTCTTTCGTTTCAACCTGAAATGTGTCTTGAAAATATGTCTTATATTTGAACCTGAAACGTGTCTTGAAAATATGTCTTACTGTTTCAACCTGAAATATGTCTTGAAAATATGTCTTATGTTTCAACCTGAAATATGTCTTGAAAATATGTCTTATGTTTCAATCTGAAATATGTCTTGAAAATATGTTTTATGTTTCAACCTGAAATGTGTCTTGAAAATATGTCTTATGTTTCAACCTGAAATGTGTCTTGAAAATATGTCTTTATGTTTCAACATGAAATGTGTCTTGAAAATATGTCTTATGTTTCAACCTGAAATGTGTTTTGAAAATATGTTTTAACCTGAAATGTGTCTTGAAAATATGTCTTATGTTTGAACCTGAAACGTGTCTTGAAAATATGTCTTACGTTTCAACCTGAAATGTGTCTTGAAAATATGTCTTATGTTTGAACCTGAAATATGTCTTGAAAATATGTCTTATGTTTCAAAATGAAATATGTCTTGAAAATATGTCATGTTTCAACCTGAAATATGTCTTGAAAATATGTCTTACGTTTCAACCTGAAATATGTCTTGAAAATATGTCTTATGTTGCAACCTGAAATGTGTCTTGAAAATATGTCTTATGTTTCAACCTGAAATATGTCTTGAAAATATGTCTTATGTTTCAACCTGAAATATGTCTTGAAAATATGTCTTATGTTTCAACCTGAAATGTGTTTTGAAAATATGTTTTATGTTTCAACCTGAAATGTGTCTTGAAAATATGTCTTATGTTTCAACCTGAAATGTGTCTTGAAAATATGTCTTATGTTTGAACCTGAAACGTGTCTTGAAAATATGTCTTACGTTTCAACCTGAAATGTGTCTTGAAAATATGTCTTATGTTTGAACCTGAAATATGTCTTGAAATATGTCTTATGTTTCAACCTGAAATATGTCTTGAAAATATGTCTTATGTTTCAACCTGAAATATGTCTTGAAAATATGTCTTATGTTTGAACCTGAAACGTGTCTTGAAAATATGTCTTACGTTTCAACCTGAAATGTGTCTTGAAAATAAGTCTTAAGTTTGAACCTGAAATATGTCTTGAAAATATGTCTTATGTTGCAACCTGAAATGTGTCTTGAAAATATGTCTTATGTTTGAACCTGAAATGTGTTTTGAAAATATGTTTTAACCTGAAATGTGTCTTGAAAAATATGTCTTATGTTTGAACCTGAAACGTGTCTTGAAAATATGTCTTCTGTTTCAACCTGAAATGTGTCTTGAAAATATGTCTTATATTTGAACCTGAAACGTGTCTTGAAAATATGTCTTACTGTTTCAACCTGAAATGTGTCTTGAAAATATGTCTTATGTTTCAACCTGAAATATGTCTTGAAAATATGTCTTATGTTTCAATCTGAAATATGTCTTGAAAATATGTTTTATGTTTCAACCTGAAATGTGTCTTGAAAATATGTCTTATGTTTCAACCTGAAATGTGTCTTGAAAATATGTCTTTCGTTTCAACCTGAAATGTGTCTTGAAAATATGTCTTATATTTGAACCTGAAACGTGTCTTGAAAATATGTCTTACGTTTCAACCTGAAATATGTCTTGAAAATATGTCTTATGTTTCAACCTGAAATGTGTTTTGAAAATATGTTTTAACCTGAAATGTGTCTTGAAAATATGTCTTATGTTTGAACCTGAAACGTGTCTTGAAAATATGTCTTTCGTTTCAACCTGAAATGTGTCTTGAAAATATGTCTTATATTTGAACCTGAAATATGTCTTGAAATATGTCTTATGTTTGAACCTGAAATATGTCTTGAAAATATGTCTTATGTTTCAACCTGAAATATGTCTTGAAAATATGTCTTATGTTTCAACCTGAAATGTGTTTTGAAAATATGTTTTAACCTGAAATGTGTCTTGAAAATATGTCTTATGTTTGAACCTGAAACGTGTCTTGAAAATATGTCTTTCGTTTCAACCTGAAATGTGTCTTGAAAATGTCTTATATTTGAACCTGAAACGTGTCTTGAAAATATGTCTTACGTTTCAACCTGAAATATGTCTTGAAAATATGTCTTATGTTTCAACCTGAAATATGTCTTGAAAATATGTCTTATGTTTCAATCTGAAATATGTCTTGAAAATATGTTTTATGTTTCAACCTGAAATGTGTCTTGAAAATATGTCTTATATTTCAACCTGAAATATGTCTTGAAAATATGTCTTATGTTTCAACCTGAAATATGTCTTGAAAATATGTCTTATGTTTCAACCTGAAATATGTCTTGAAAATATGTCTTATGTTTCAATCTGAAATATGTCTTGAAAATATGTTTTATGTTTCAACCTGAAATGTGTCTTGAAAATATGTCTTATGTTTCAACCTGAAATGTGTCTTGAAAATATGTCTTATGTTTCAACCTGAAATATGTCTTGAAAATATGTCTTATGTTTCAACCTGAAATGTGTCTTGAAAATATGTCATGTTTGAACCTGAAATATGTCTTGAAAATATGTCTTACGTTTCAACCTGAAATATGTCTTGAAAATATGTCTTATGTTTGAACCTGAAATATGTCTTGAAAATATGTCTTATGTTTCAACCTGAAATATGTCTTGAAAATATGTCTTATGTTTCAACCTGAAATATGTCTTGAAAATATGTCTTATGTTTCAACCTGAAATATGTCTTGAAAATATGTCTTATGTTTCAACCTGAAATGTGTCTTGAAAATATGTTTTATGTTTCAACCTGAAATATGTCTTGAAAATATGTCTTATGTTTCAACCTGAAATATGTCTTGAAAATATGTCTTATGTTTCAACCTGAAATGTGTCTTGAAAATATGTCTTATGTTTCAACCTGAAATATGTCTTGAAATATGTCTTATGTTTCAACCTGAAATATGTCTTGAAAATATGTCTTATGTTTCAACCTGAAATATGTCTTGAAAATATGTCTTATGTTTGAACCTGAAACGTGTCTTGAAAATATGTCTTACGTTTCAACCTGAAATGTGTCTTGAAAATATGTCTTAAGTTTGAACCTGAAATATGTCTTGAAAATATGTCTTATGTTGCAACCTGAAATGTGTCTTGAAAATATGTCTTATGTTTCAACCTGAAATATGTCTTGAAATATGTCTTATGTTTGAACCTGAAATATGTCTTGAAAATATGTCTTATGTTTCAACCTGAAATATGTCTTGAAAATATGTCTTATGTTTCAACCTGAAATGTGTTTTGAAAATATGTTTGAACCTGAAATGTGTCTTGAAAATATGTCTTATGTTTGAACCTGAAACGTGTCTTGAAAATATGTCTTACGTTTCAACCTGAAATGTGTCTTGAAAATATGTCTTATGTTTGAACCTGAAATATGTCTTGAAAATATGTCTTATGTTTCAAAATGAAATATGTCTTGAAAATATGTCATGTTTCAACCTGAAATATGTCTTGAAAATATGTCTTACGTTTGAACCTGAAATATGTCTTGAAAATATGTCTTATGTTGCAACCTGAAATGTGTGTTGAAAATATGTCTTGAAAATATGTCTTATGTTTCAACCTGAAATATGTCTTGAAAATATGTCTTATGTTTCAACCTGAAATGTGTTTTGAAAATATGTTTTATGTTTCAACCTGAAATGTGTCTTGAAAATATGTCTTATGTTTGAACCTGAAACGTGTCTTGAAAATATGTCTTACGTTTCAACCTGAAATGTGTCTTGAAAATATGTCTTATGTTTGAACCTGAAATATGTCTTGAAATATGTCTTATGTTTCAACCTGAAATATGTCTTGAAAATATGTCTTATGTTTCAACCTGAAATATGTCTTGAAAATATGTCTTATGTCTGAACGTGAAACGTGTCTTGAAAATATGTCTTACGTTTCAACCTGAAATGTGTCTTGAAAATATGTCTTAAGTTTGAATCTGAAATATGTCTTGAAAATATGTCTTATGTTTCAACCTGAAATATGTCTTGAAATATGTCTTATGTTTGAACCTGAAATATGTCTTGAAAATATGTCTTATGTTTCAACCTGAAATATGTCTTGAAAATATGTCTTATGGTTTGAAAATATTTGATGTTGAATTCAGATAAATGTTTCTTCTTTTCGCTGGTAATTCACAATTTTAATTTTACTTTACTTGTCTTTAGAATTACAATGGTTTTGACAGTTTGTTTGGTTTTCTGTATTGAACTAATAACCTGCAGTATTCTAAGTGCTTATACAGCATGTGTCCAACCGTTTCAGTTAATTATCTGTTACTAATCAGTTGCTGCACAGACACATCAACTCACAAGTACTAGAAGTTAGAGGTAATCAAAGCTTTATTTTAAAATATAATTCATTTAAACAAATTAGCTATGAAAAATGAAAACTTCAGTGTAAATGAGATATGTACAAGCCAATGACTAAGTTTGCAGTAAAATGCAAAAAAATTAAAAACATCATTTTAGGCTTAGAGTTTAATTTTATCGTTGAATTTTGTGTTTCATAAGGAATTTATTGGGTTGAGGAATAATTCGTGAGCGTTTTTCAAGTTAAAAATGTATTCATAAATGAAACGCATTCGCAAAATATTTCATGTCATTTGGTAGATAAATTTTTTGCTCTAATAGATGGTGTGTTTGATTTTCATATTCTTTAATTTTGCTTTCATTTTCAGCTCATTAAATGGAATGTCAAGTGGACAAAATCGAGCATTTTCGACACCATCTGCTTTTCGCATTTAATTTCTTGCAATTTCGTTTAAAACAATGCATACTATATACCTAGGTATTACATGAAATAAAGTATCATAATAAATGTTTTGGTGTAATGTGTTCATGCATTGAAGTATTGTATAGTCTTGCATGTAATGCTTGAATGAAATTATTTAAAACGCTCACGAATTATTCCTCAACCTAATATTTTAAATGAAATTTGATAGTTACCATTGAAAGTTCTTTAGAAACAGATATTTTAAGATTAATTTGTGACGAGTAATGATATTTAAATTCAAAATTGTATTTAAATTGGATTAGAATTACACAGTTATTAGTTTACTATTGGGCAAGGTGGGTTAAGGCGTTTTAAAGAGGCTAGTAACCAGGATGTACGATTTATTGTGCAGGTTAGAGGAGAAATTGAAAGGATTTAAGGATTGAGTTGCCGAGTTGGAAAGTGAGAAATGTAAACTACTTGAAGTGGTGACAGGTCTGTAACTTAAAAGTTCTATATGTGAATAGTACAGTTGAATGTAAGGAAAGGTGGAACTTACTTGTGAATACAAAACATCGATAAGGGTATTTGAAGAAGTGGTCACAACTTGATCTTGTCAGGGTTATTGCCAAGTATAAATTGTGGGATGATATACAACATAATAGGTCACATTGAGGATATGACCTACCTTCTTTATATATATATATATATATATATAAACAACGCCACTAAACCTGTGACATGTTATTGTCAGTGATATTGAGGATATGGCTCACCTTCTTTATCAGACATATAAATAACGCTACTAAACGTGTCACATGGTATTGTTAGTAATATTGAGGATATAACTTACCTTTGTTACAGATAAATATACAACGCTACTGTACCTGTCATACGATATTTTCAGTGATATTGAGCATATGGCTTACCTTCCTTACAGATATACAAATAAAAATAGTAAACATGTCAGTGATATTGAGGATATGACTTACCTGTGTTACAGATATGTAAACAACTCATCTACCTGTGGCATGGTATTTTCAGTGAGATTTATGATTTGGCTTACCTTCGTCAGAGATATATAAACAACGCCACTAAACCTGAAATATGTTATTGTCAGTGATGTTGAGGATACGGCCTACCTTTTACAGACATATAAATAACTCTGCTAAACCTGTGACATGGTGTTGTCTGTGATATTGAGGATATGAGTTACCTTCCTTAGATATATATATATATATAAGGCTACTAAACCTATTACATGTTATTATCAATGATATTGAGGATATCACTTACCTTTGTTACAGATATGGAAACAACATTACTGAACCTCTGACATGGTATTGTCAGTGATATTGAGGACATGAGTTACCTTCCTTACAGATATATAAACAACGCTACTAAACGTGTGACATCGTATTGTCAGTGATATTGAGGACATGAGTTACCTTCCTTACAGATATATAAACAACGCTACTAAACGTGTGTCATGGTATTGTTAGTGGTATTGAGGACATGAGTTACCTTCCTTACAGATATATAAACAACGCTACTAAACGTGTGACATGGTATTGTTAGTGGTATTGAGGACATGAGTTACCTTCCTTACAGATATATAAACAACGCTACTAAACGTGTGACATGGTATTATCAGTGATATTGAGGACATGAGTTACCTTCCTTACAGATATATAAATAATGCCACAAAACGTGTGACATGGTATTGTTAGTGATATTGAGGATATGAGTTACCTTCCTTACAGATGTATAAACAACAATACTAAACGTGTGACATGGTATTGTTAGTGGTATTGAGGATATGAGTTATCTTCCTTACAGTTGTATATATATATATATATATATATATAAACCTATTATATGTTATTGTTAGTGATATAGGTGATATGGTTTACCTTTCTTAGAGATATAAGCAACGCTACCTGTGACACGCAATTATAAGTGATATTGAGGATATGAGTTACCTTCCTTACAGATATATATGTAACGCCACTAATCCTGTGATATGGTATTGTCAAAGACACTGACGATATGACATACCTTCCTTACGTATATATATATGTATATAACTTTACTAAACCTATTACATGTTATTGTCAGTGATATGAGGGATATGACTTACCTTCCATACAGATATATAAATAACGCTACTAAAACTGTCACATGTTTTTTGTCAGTGATATTTAGGATGTAACGTACCTTTGTTACAGATATATAAAAGACGCTACTAAATGTCGGAGGTTATTATCAGTGATACTGAGGATATGACTTACCTTTCTTAGAGTGATATAAATAACGCTACTAAACCTATTACAGTATATGTCTTGATTATAGAATATACATAAATTGGCTATTTTGTTAGATATATTTATAGTTAATTAAAATAATCCATTTTTTCACCTGGTCTTCAATGATCTCTCTTATAAATAGTAATAAAGAGAAATTATATAAATAACTGTGACTGACTGGTCGACTTTATAGTACTGCAACAAACCTAAGAATGTGCGAAGAACAGTCAGTAGTTCCACCACCAAGACCACGTTTCTCACTTGCACCAATGGGCTTCAAGTGTGGAAACAAGTTCATGATGAAGTTACCACCCGATCTACAAGACTGCAGCTAACAGTTTCCACGTATACCACCAACATAGTTCATCAGTTTTTTTTGTTTTTTTTTTCTCAGCTACTTCCGGGCACGGTCTGGGTAGATTATTCGGCGCCCAGGCCGTGAAAGTGGGTTTTCTCAGGGTACTCCCGTTTCCCCACAGCAAAATCTCTGGCATCGGACCTGTAGGTCCCAGCCTCATTCTGAAAAGAGCCGTTTACCCAGTCACAGGATATCTAATTAATCACAGTAAATTTCAAAATCAATTCGCCAGCCGTCAGTGTACTCCGTCCTCGAGCCAAGGTCTGGCAAACTTCACTTTCGCTGCTTTCGTCCAGTTCTCCCGTCCTTCCTCTCACTCACAAATACAGCACTCCATTTTTTGAAATGTTAAAATAAAGTAAAATCCCAAGGATATTTTAAAACATACCTCACGTAAGGGGACGAAGAGGAACCACAACGTTCCTGAACACCCCAGTTGGAGAGAGAACTCTTCTGATTTCTCTCTCTCTAAACTGAACCCCTGCCACGTTAGTTTAGTTTAGTTAACGAATATTGTAGACTGCAAGATGTCTCAGATTATGTTATTTGTTGTGAACAAGTATTACAGATTTCACACACCTCAGAATGTGCTATATTGTATTAACGAATATTGTAGACTGCAAGATGTCTCAGATTATGTTATTTGTTATGAACGAGTATTACAGATTTCACACACCTCAGAATGTGCTATGTTGTATTAACGAATATTGTAGACTTCAACACACCTCATAATGTGCTATGTGTTATCAACTAGTATAACAGATTTTAACACACCTCAGAATGTGCTATATGTTATCAACTAGTACAACAGATTTCAACACACCACAGAATGTGCTATGTGTTATCAACTAGTACAACAGATTTCAACACACCTCAGAATGTGCTATATGTTATCAACTTGTACAACAGATTTCAACACACTACAGAATGTGCTATGTGTTATCAAGTAGTACAAAAGATTTCAACACACCACAGAATGTGCTGTGTGTTATCAACTAGTACAACAGATATCAACACACCTCAGAATGTGCTATGTGTTATCAACTAGTACAACAGTTTTCAACACACCACAGAATGTGCTATGTGTTATCAACTAGTATAACAGATTTCAACACACCTCAGAATGTGCTATGTGTTATCAACTAGTATAACAGATTTCAACACACCTCAGAATGTGCTATCTGTTATCAACTAGTATAACAGATTTCAACACACTTCAGAATGTGCTATATGTTATCAACTAGTACAACAGATTTCAACACACCACAGAATGTGCTGTGTGTTATCAACTAGTACAACAGATTTCAGAAACACACGTCAGAATGTGCTATGTGTTATAAACTTGTGTAACAGATTTCAACACACCTCAGAATGTGCTATAAAGTGTACAAGAGATTTATCAACTAGTATAACAGTTTTCAACACACCACAGAATGTGCTATGTGTTTATCAACTAGTATAACAGATTTCAACACACCTCAGAATGTGCTATATGTTATCAACTAGTATAACAGATTTCAACACACCTCAGAATGTGCTATGTGTTATCAACTAGTACAACTAGATTTCAACACACCACAGAATGTGCTATATGCTATATTTATCAACTAGTACAACAGATTTCAATACACTTCAGAATGTGCTGTGTGTTATCAACTAGTACAACAGATTTCAACACACCACAGAATGTGTTGTGTGTTATCAACTAGTACAACAGATTTCAACACACCACAGAATGTGCTGTGTGTTATCAACTAGTACAACAGATTTCAACACACCTCAGAATGTGCTATGTGTTATCAAATAGTACAACAGTTTTCAACACACCACAGAATGTGCTATGTTTTATCAACTTGTGTAACAGATTTCAACACACCTCAGAAGGTGCTATGTGTTATGAAGTAGTACAAGAGATTTCAACACACATCAGAATGTACTATATGTTATCAACTAGTACAACAGTTTTCAACACACCCCAGAATGTGCTATCTGTTATCAACTAGTACAACAATTTTCAACACAATTCAGAATGTGCTATGTTTTATCAACTAGTGTAACAGATTTCAACATACCACAGAACGTGCTCTGTGTTATCAACTAGTAAAACAGATTTCAACACACCACAGAATGTGCTATGTGTTATCAACTAGTGTAACAGATTTCAACACACCTCAGAATGTGCTATGTGTTATAAACTGGTGTAACAGATTTCAACACACCTCAGAATGTGCTATATGTTATCAACTAGTATAACAGATTTCAACACACCTCAGAATGTGCTATGTATTATAAACTAGTATAACAGATTTCAACACACCTCAGAATGTGCCATGTGTTATCAACTAGCATAACAGATTTCAACACACCTCAACCTATACTGTCACACCAATAACTTTGTATTGATAAATATACTTTCACACCAATAACGTTATATATATATCAATATACTGTCACACCAATAACTTGAAGTATGTAAATTATCTGTCACACCAATAACTTTATATACATAAATATACTGTCACATCAATAACTTTTATACATAAATATACTGTCACAACAATTACTTTATATACGTAAATACACTGTCACGACAATAACTTTGTGTACGTAAATATACCGTCACACCAATATCTTTATATTCGTAAATATACTGTCTTATCAATAACTTTATATACGTAAATATACTGTCACACCAATAACTTTGTGCACGTAAATATACTGTAACATCAATAACTTTATATACATAAATATACTGTGTCACCAATAACTATATATACATAAATATACTGTCACACCAATACCTTTTGTGTACGTAAATATATTGTGACACCAATTATTTATATACATAAATACACTGTCACACCAATGGCTTTTGTTTATATACATCACAAATACACTGGGGTATCTGTCACCAATAACTTTATTGTATATGCTGTCCCATCAATACTTTTTTATATAGTATGTTGTCTTTATGCACCAATAACTTTGTAAATATTCTGCATAACTATATGTCACACCAATAACTTTTACATAAATATTTTGTTCATAATATATACTGTCATACCAATGGCTTTATATACATAAATATACTGTCACATCAATTACCTTTATATTGTGACACCAATAACGTAACTTTGTAATATGTTGTCACACCAATAACTTTATATGCATAAATATACTGTCACAACAGTGCACAACCAATAACTTTATATATGTAAATATTCTGTCACACCAATAACTTTATATATAAAAATATACACCAAATAATACTGTAACACCAATAACTTTATATGCATAAAATATGCTGTCGCAATAATAACTTTACTGTGCGTAAAATATACTGTCACACCAATAACTTTTATACATAAATGTCTGTAAATATATTGTCACATCAATAACTTGGCTTTAAATTTAAATTTACGTCACACCAAAATATACTGTCACACCAATAACTTTATGTTCATAAGTATACTGTCGCATCAATAACTTTATATACATAAATATACTGTCACGTTAATAACTTTTTATGCATAAATATACTGTCACAACAATAACTTTATACTGTACATGCATAACTTTATATACAATATACTGTCACAATAATAACTTTAAGTACGTACATACCGTCACACCAAAATATACTGTCTGTCAACAATAACTTTATATACGTAAATATGCTGTCACACCAATAACTTTTTATAAATATCGTAAATATACTGTCACATGAATAACTTTATATACTGTAAATATAACTGTTCACACCACCAATAACTATGAATAACTTTATATACGTAAAATATACTGTTACACCAATAACTATGTGTACGTAAATATACCGTCACACCAATAACATTATAGTCGTAAATATATTGTCTCATCATTAACTTTAGTTACGTAAATATACTGTCACACCAATAACTTTATGTACATAAATATACTGTCACACCAATAACTTTATATAGATAAATATACTGTCACACCAATAACTTTATATACATAAGTATTCTCTTACACCAATAACTTTATTTACGTAAATATATTGTCACATCAATAACTCTGTGTTCGTAAATATACTGTTACATCAATAAATTTATATACAAATAATATACTGTCACACCAATAACTTAATATACATAAAAGTACTGTGACACCAATAACATTGTTGTCGTAAATATACTGTTACACCTATAACTTTATATACGTAAATATACTGTCACACCAATATTTATATGCAAAAACGGCTCGTTTGGGCTGAGAAAACACTTTTACATAGAAGAGCGAACAACGTTTCGACCTTCTTCGGTCATCGTCAGGTTCACAAAGAAAGAGGTAACTGACCGGAAGCTAACCACATGTTTGAAAGGGGTTGTGTAACTGTGTGTCGTAATGTAGAGGGCGGTATTAGATGTTTGAATATATAATTTTATTTATTTTATTATATTAATATAGGTATAAAGGCGTTCCTTTATATTGGTTTATTTTGGGTTTAAGTTGTTGTATAAGTAAGGCTTCTTTAATTTTGCGTTTGTTTATGTTTGTTTCTTTATTTAGTATTTGAGTGTTTTCTATGGTTATGTTGTGTTTATTTGACTTGCAGTGTTCGAAAACGTGTGAAGGTGATTTTTTATGTTCTTTGAATCTGGATTCCATTTTTCTACTTGTTTCTCCAATATAAAAGTCGTGGCAGTTATTACATTGTATTTTATAAATAATGTTGGTGTGGTGTTTGTCAGTGTAGTTTTTACATAGTATAGACCTCAGTTTTGTGCCGGGTTTTTGAATAAATTTGGTATTAATTGGAATGTCATATTTTGTTACAAATTTTTGCCAAATGTTGGTTATTTGTTTGCTGATGTCAGGAATATATGGTATACAGCAGTATATGGTTTCTTGGTTTTTTGATTCGTGAGCTAAATTTACTTTAGTTGGTTGATTTTGCTTTCTGTCTAGGTGGGTGCGTATAATGTTTTCTACGGTTTGTGGAGGAAACTTATTGATGTTGGTGAAGTATTGTTTTATTTTTTCTAATTCATCGTTAATTTTATATGGTGAGCATAGTTTTATGGCTGTCACACCAATAACTTTGTGTATGTAAATATACTGTCACACCAATAACTTTATATACATAAATATACTGTCACACCAATAACTTTATATACATAAATATACTGTCACACCAATAACTTTATATACATAAATATACTATCACACCAATACCTTTGTGTACGTAAATATATTGTAACACCAATATTTTATATACATAAATACACTGTCACACCAATAACTTTGTGTATGGAAATATACTGTCACACCAATAACTTTATATTCATAAGTATACTGTCACACCAATAACTTTATATACATAAATATACTGTCCCATCAATAACTTTATATACGTAAATATACTGTCACACCAATAACTTTATATACATAAATATACTGTCACAACAGTAACTTTATATACGTAAATATACTGTCACACCAATAACTTTATATACGTAAATATACTGTAACACCAATAACTTTATATACATAAATATACTGTCACACCAATAACTTTATATACGTAAATATACTGTAACACCAATAACTTTATATACATAAATATACTGTCACACCAATAACTTTATATACATAAATATACTTTCACACCAATAACGTTATATATATAAATATACTGTCACACCAATAACTTTATATATTTAAATATATTGTCACATCAATAACTTTATATACATAAATATACTGTCACACCAATAAATTTGTGTACATAAAAAAATACTGTCACACCAATAACTTTATATACATAAATATACTGTTACAACAATAACTTTATATACGTAAATATACTGTCACACCAATAACTTTATATTCATAAGTATACTGTTATATCAATAACTTTATATACATCAATATACTGTTACAACAATTACTTTATATACGTAAATACACTGTCACAACAATAACTTTGTGTACGTAAATATACTGTAAGACCAATAAATATACTGTGACACGAATAATTTTGTGTACATAAATATACTTTCACACCAATAACTCTATATACATAAATACACTGTCACAAAAATAACTTTATGTACATAAATATACTGTCACAAAAATAACTTTATATACGTAAATATACTGTCACAACAATAACTTTATATACGTAAATATACTGTCACACCAATAACTTTATATACATAAGTATTCTGTCACACCAATAACTTTATATACATAAGTATTCTGTCACACCAATAACTTTATTTACGTAAATATACTGTCACATCAATAACTTTGTGTACGTAAATATACTGTTACATCAATAACTTTATATACAAATAATATACTGTCACACCAATAACTTTATATACATAAATGTACTGTCACACCAATAACTTTGTGTACGTAAATATACTGTCACACCTATAACTTTATATATACATAAATATACTGTCACACCAATAACTTTGTGTATGTAAATATACTGTCACACCAATAACTTTATATACATAAATATACTGTCACATCAATAACTTTATATACATAAATATACTGTCACACCAATAACTTTATGTACATAAATATACTGTCACAACAATAACTTTATATACGTAAATATACTGTCACAACAATAACTTTATGTACGTAAATATACCGTCACACCAATAACTTTTTAGTCGTAAATATATTGTCACATCAATAACTTTATATACGTAAATATACTGTCACACCAATAACTTTATGTACATAAATATACTGTCACACCAATAACTTTATATACATAAATATACTGTCACAAAAATAACTTTATGTATATAAATATACTGTCACACCAATAACTTTATATACATAAATTTACTGTCACAAAAATAACTTTATATACGTAAATATACTGTCACACCAATAACTTTATGTACATTAAAACACTGTCACAAAATAACTTTGTGTACGTAAATATACTGTCACACCTATAACTTTATATATATATCAATATACTGTCACACCAATAACTTTGTGTATGTAAATTATCTGTCACACCAATAACTTTATATACATAAATATACTGTCACATCAATAACTTTTTATACATAAATATACAGTCACAACAATTACTTTATATACGTAAATACACTGTCACGACAATAACTTTGTGTACGTAAATATACCGTCACACCAATATCTTTATATTCGTAAATATACTGTCACATCAATAACTTTATATACGTAAATATACTGTCACACCAATAACTTTATATACGTAAATATACTGTAACATCAATAACTTTATATACATAAATATACTGTGTCACCAATAACTATATATACATAAATATACTGTCACACCAATAACCTTGTGTACGTAAATATACTGTCACACCAATAACTTTATATACATAAATATACTGTCACACCAATAACTTTATATTCATAAATATACTGTCACACCAATAACTTTATATACATAAATATACTGTCACATCAATAACTTTATATACATAAATATACTGTCACACCAATAACTTTATATACATAAATATACTGTCACACCAATAACTTTATATATATAAATATACTGTCACACCAATAACTTTATATACATAAATATACTGTCACACCAATCACATCAATATACTTCAAATATACACTGTCACAGCAATAACTTTGTATATGTAAATATACTGTCACACCAATAACTTAATATTCATAAATATACTGTCACACCAATAACTTTATATACATAAGTATTTTGTCACACCAATAACTTTATATACGTAAATATACTGTCACATCAATAACTTTGTGTACGTAAATATACTGTTACACCAATAACTTTATATACAAATAATATAATATACTGTCACACCAATAACTTTATATACATAAATATACTGTCACACCAATAACTTTATATATATAATATACTGTCACATTGTTGTCGTAAATATACTGTCACACCAATAACTTTATATACATAAATATACTGTCACACCAATAACTTTTTATATGCATAAATATACTGTCACAACAAATACTTTATCTTTATATTCAAATAATGTACTGTCACACCAATAACTTTATATACATAAATATACTGTCACACCAATAACTTTATATACGTAAAATATACAGTCACACCAATAACTTTATATACGTAAATATACTAAATATCACACATAAACTTTATATACATAAATATACTGTCACACCAATAACTTTATATTCGTAAATATACTGTCTTATCAATAACTGTAACATCAATATATACGTAAATATACTGTCACACCAATAACTTGTGTCACATCAATACTTTATATACATAAATGTAAATATATTGTGACACCAATAATTTATATACATAAATACACTGTCACACCAATAACTTTGTGTATGCAAATATACTGTCACACCAATAACTTTATATACATAAATATACTGTCCCATCAATAACTTTATATACGTAAATATACTGTCACACCAATAACTTTATGTACATAAATATACTGTCACAACAGTAACTTTATATACGTAAATATACTGTCACACCAATAACTTTATATACGTAAATATACAGTAACACCAATAACTTTATATACATAAATATATTTTCACACCAATAACGTTATATATATAAATATACTGTCACACCAATAACTTTATATACGTAAATATATTGTGACTCCAATAACTTCAAATACACTGTCACAGCAATAACTTTGTGTATGTAAGTATACTGTCACACCAATAACTTTATATTCATAAATATACTGTCACACCAATAACTTTATATACATAAGTATTCTGTCACACCAATAACTTTATATACGGAAATATACTGTCACATGAATAACTTTGTGTACGTAAATATACTGTTATATCAATTACTTTATATACAAATAATATACTGTCACACCAATAACTTTATATACATAAATGTACTGTCACACCAATAACATTGTTGTCGTAAATATACTGTCACACCTATAACTTTATATACATAAATATACTGTCACACCAATAAATTTATATGCATAAATATACTGTCACAACAATAACTTTATATTCAAATAATGTACTGTCACACCAATAACTTTATATACATAAATATACTGTCACACCAATAACTTTGTGTACGTAAATATACAGTCACACCTATAACTTTATATACGTAAATATACTATCACACCAATAAATTTAAATACATACATATACTGTCACACCAATAACTTTGTGTACGTAAATATACTGTCACATCAATAACTTTATATACAAATAATATACTGTGACACCAATAACATTATGTACATAAAAAAATACTGTCACACCAATAACTTTATATACATAAATATACTGTTACAACAATAAATTTATATACGTAAATATACTGTCACAAGAATAACTTTATGTACGTAAATATACCGTCACACCAATAACTTTATAGTCGTAAATATATTGTCTCATCAATAACTTTATTTACGTAAATATACTGTCACACCAATAACTTTATATACGTAAATATACTGTCACATCAATAACTTTATATACGTAAATATACTGTCACACCAATAACTTAATATACGTAAATATACTGTCACATCAATAACTTTATATACAAATAATATAATGTCACACCAATAACTTTATGTACATAAAAAAATACTGTCACACCAATAACTTTATATACATAAATATACTGTCACACCAATAACTTTATATACATAAATATACTGTCACAACAATAACTTTATGTACATAAATATACTGTCACACCAATAACTTTATATACATAAATATACTGTCTCATCAATAACTTTAGTTACGTAAATATACTGTCACACCAATAACTTTATGTACATAAATATACTGTCACACCAATAACTTTATATAGATAAATATACTGTCACACCAATAACTTTATATACGTAAATATACTGTCACACCAATAACTTTATATACATAAATATACTGTCACACCAATAACTTTATATACGTAAATATATTGTCACACCAATAACTTTGTGTATGTAAATATACTGTCACACCAATAACTTTATATACATAAATATACTGTCACAACAATAACTTTATATACGTAAATATACTGTCACACCAATAACTTTATATACGTAAATATACTGTCACACCAATAACTCAATATACTGTTCAATAACTTTATACGTAAATATACAATAATTTATGTGACAGTCATACACCAATACTGTCACACCTTTATATACATAAATATACTGTCACACAATAACTTTATATACATAAATATACTGTCACACCAATAACTTTATATACGTAAATATACTGTCACACCAATAACTTTATATACATAAATATACTGTCACACCAATAACTTTATATACATAAATATACTGTCACACCAATAACTTTATATACATAAATATACTGTCACACCAATAACTTTATATACGTAAATATACTGTCACACCAATAACTTTATATACTGTACCAATAAATATACTGTCACACCAATAACTTTATATACGTAAATATACTGTCACACCAATAACTTTATATACATAAATATACTGTCACACCAATAACTTTATATACATAAATATACTGTCACACCAATAACTTTATATATATAAATATACTGTCACACCAATAACTTTATATTATAAATATACTGTCACACCAATAACTTTATATACGTAAATATACTGTCACACCAATAACTTTATATACGGAAATATACTGTCACACCAATAACTTTATATACATAAATATACTGTTACACCAATAACTTTATATACGTAAATATACTGTCACACCAATAACTTTATGTACGTAAATATACTGTCACACCAATAACTTTATATACATAAATATACTGTCACACCAATAACTTTATATACATAAATATACTGTCACACCAATAACTATTATATGTGTCACAATATACTGTCACACCAATACACCAATAACTTTATATACATAAATATACTGTCACACCAATAACTTTATATACATAAATATACTGTCACACCAATAACTTTATATACGTAAATATACTGTCACACCAATAACTTTATATACATAAATATACTGTCACACAATAACTTTATGTACATAAATATACTGTCACACCAATAACTTTATATACGTAAATATACTGTCACACCAATAACTTTATTACATAAATATACTGTCACACCAATAACTTTATATACGTAAATATACTGTCACATCAATAACTTTATATATATAAATATA
>NW_027467782.1:68419194-68455972 GCF_004210375.1 Tachypleus tridentatus | reverse complement strand
CAAAGTAATGTGTTCTTCTTCTCTTTTCAATTCAAACGGCCCTTTTCAGGGCCACCACATCTTGAAAGGAGAAAGTCACATCGAATCTATTTCACTATTAACAGTTCAAGCATGCTTTCTCTATAACCATGCTTATAACGTGCAGTAGAAATACACACATTATTAGAGAGTTTTGTTCCATTCCCACCTCTATGCTCTCAGTGAGTATTTTTCGTTTGTAGTTAAGTGAATGAAGACAGACAAACAAACAAACGTATACACACCAGCCAATACATGTCGTCACCGAAAGGTACAAGATAATTATGATAATAACAAGAAAATAACAGCTACTCATTATTTAAGAAAGCAAAAAGAGAGAATGACAGAGGGTTAATAGATACACGGAAATAGTTATTTCATTTAGAGTGACATCCATTACATGTTTAATATCCATGCGCTTGGGAGAAAACGAAATAGTGTCTGAGGGACAGAGAAATTGTCTCTATTAAGGAGCATAAATCATATTAGTTATTGATAACTAGTAAATCTAATAGTAAGGCACACTATTCAGCCGTATATGCATGTGCATACGGAATAGATTTCTCCATTACATTTGTGAAAGGCTCAGTACACTTCACTAACTAGTAAGGAGGCATACAATTTATATGGGTGATTAAACTAAAATGTAATTAAATGCAGTACTAATTGAAATTAAACTAAAGTTACGAATCATTAAGTATAATTTGAAAACGAGCATATCTATAACAGCCCAGGGGAAGAAATAAATAAAGTCGCACTACATTACTTTCTTTTCTCGAACGTTCGTTAGACTACAAATCTGAGCATGAAACGTTTTTAAGAAATTTTTTACCATTTCACTCGCTCGATATAACAAGTGTTGTTACGAACGGAATGAGTGTTTTGTTTGTTTTCTGTAACGACTTATATGGCAAACTCTTTATCAGGAGATGGTGGCCCTGAAAGGGCCGTTGATTTTGTGATATCACACAAAATTGGAAAAGAAGCAGCTTACTTATTTCTTTCCTGCCACCTTCTTGGAAGCAGCCTTTTTAGGGGCGGCTTTGGCCTTCTTGGGGGCTTTCGGTTTACTGGCTGCAGGTTTCTTTGCTGGCTTCGCCACTTTCTTTGGTTTTGCCTTTGCCTTGGGTTTTTTAGCAGCTGTCTTTGCTTTCTTCTCAGCTACTTTCTTGGGCTTACTCGGGGCTTTACTTTTCTTTGCAGTCGTTCCTTCTTTCTTCTTTGGTTTTCACCACCTTCTCTTTGCTCTTTTGAGCACTCAGCTTGAAGGAACCCGTAGCTCCTTTTCCTTTAGTCTGTGTGAGAATGCCACTATTCACTGCTGATCGAAGATACTTCTTGATAAAGGGTTCATCCGCTCCACGTCGAGTTTATAGTTGGCAGCAATGTACTTTTTGATAGCCTGGAGAGAAGAACCTCCGCGTTCTTTGAGAGAAGTAATGGCAGTGATTACCATTTCGGATACCTTAGGATGTACGGGTGCCGTTCTCGGTTTTCGCTTTTGTTTGCTCACCTTCTTAGGAGAAGAGGAGCCGTGGTAGGCGCCGTCGCATCAGCCATTTTAAAGCTTTTTTATTTATTAATCTTTCTACTCGGTTGAAAAATACGAGCACAAGCACGTGAAGACCTTAAGTAAAGAGAGCGGCCGTAATTGAGAGCTTCATCTAACTGAGAGAAGTCAGCTGGGGTCGCCATTTCTCGCGTCTGAACGTATCATCCGGCTGTGTTTGTTCACAAAATTCTGGGTTCCTTTTGAGAAGTTTCAATTTCCAAAATTTTTCCTAAGGTCTACTAAACGAAAGTTCGATCTTTCTTCTATAGATACGTCTATCCACGATTCGTCAATGGTGGCATTTTTTACCATAAAACGTGCACCAGTGCGAATGAAAGCTTCTTTAGGATACAGAAGTTTTCTAATCGTTTCTCAAGTCACATCATAGAGTGTTTCAAGTAAACAAAACATTTCACATCGAATATCTATATCACACACCCTCAAATGAAAGTAGAGTATTTGTAAGAGAGCATTATATCATCGGAATATCACGTTAGAAACGAGGCAGTCTCTAACACGTCGTCATTTCATGTTGGGTAGTGCTAAGTGCAGAAGCTTGTTCCACGCTACAAAGAAATTCTCCCGAACAACAGAGAAAAGTAGTTTCTATTCCTTATTCAGAAATTGTTTTCGATCCTTATTATCGTAAACAGTGCATTACAAAGAATATTCAAACAGCAAAACGATTACAGGCCACCCTAAGCCAGTTTGCTTTCAAACTGGTGAGAGTTCGTGACAAATGAGAAACGAAACTAGTGTTCGTCGATACAATCATATAACACATATTCGATTTCAATAAGATGCCTTGAATCGTTAATTTATTTCTTTTTATACTTCCTCTGAAAGTTGATTAATATATATAATATTTATATATAGAAATAACGATGCAGTTTTGAAACGCAGTGTTCTTGGCTTCGTCGACCTTTCTGACATCATTAATTAAGGAATATTTTATTGTAGAGTCACATTTTTCGGAGATAGAAAACTTTAGAGTGATATCTAATAAGCTTGCAACTTTCATCTTTTGAATAGAAATTAACAATTGAGCAAGACATTCATTCGTCTCTCTAAGTGTATGTGTACTCAATAAGCGTAACGCTTCTTCATTGGCGAGTGTTATTTCTATTAATAAGATAACAGGATTTACCTAACATATTTTATCTACCTGTTTCTCTAAATGATGTATAAAGTAACATGCACACAGAGTAAACTTGGAAATGAACACTAACCAAACAATTCCTAATTACGCACTACCAGTTCTTATAACATAAGTTATTTCACTAAAGTTAATTTGCAAAGCATAATGTTTATCCTTAACTTAACAGATATATATATAACGTTTCCGAGTGAGGGAGGTAGAAATCGTATTGTGTGAAAGGAGTTAGCTAGTAAGGAATTTGTGTACTTGTACGTGTACTTGAGAGAATTATAAGAAGTACGAAAATGTGGTATCTCTTCATTGGGAGGTGGTGGCCCTGAAAGGGCCGTTTTTTTTATTATAAAGTGAATATTTAACCTCCGAATCCGTACAGAGTGCGACCCTGTCGTTTCAGAGCATACACTACGTCCATGGCGGTCACAGTCTTTCTTTTGGCGTGCTCCGTGTAGGTAACAGCATCACGGATTACGTTTTCAAGAAAACTTTCAAAACACCTCGGGTTTCTTCGTAGATGAGACCAGAGATGCGCTTTACACCGCCTCTGCGAGTCTAGACGTCTGATGGCTGGTTTCGTGATACCCTGGATATTGTCTCTGAGAACCTTACGATGACGTTTTGCTCCACCTTTACCGAGACCCTTGCCACCTTTTCCTCTTCCAGACATGGCGTAAATGTAGGAATATTAAAGAATAATCTCTGCTCGAACAGCTCAAAAAACGAAAACAACCACTATCGGTAACACTATATAATCTTAGCGCGGCCCTCTCGGAAAGCTCCTCGTCGCTTAACGTTGAACAGCAAAACTGTGACCATAGAAACTGAAAATATTTATTGAGAACTAAATAATAACCATCAAAGAAATGTGTTGGATCATATTATTATTATTTATTTTTACCGAAAACAACTTCCATCTAGATATTTACGAGGTTACTTGGTGGACTGGACAAAATGTACATGTACTTCTCGAAAGGAAATATGTCCTAGCAGAGTAACTATGTAAAATAAAATTAAAAAATAAATAAAAATAAAATAAAGATTCTTACACATATCTTTCAGACGATAAGAAAGTACCATCAGTAAGAATTATATTTCATTCGAATATTGGTAACGTATTGCTATACCGTTTTGTTTGAGTATTACAATCAATTTTGCTTCAGAAACCAAAAGTGGTGCAAACTAGGATTGAGAATCACAACTCTTTGTCCAATGGCGTCTCGACTCTGCGTCCTGTCAATGATTGGTGGAACACGACCAATGAGAAGCTCTCTCGAACGGAAAGCGCAAAGTTTGAAAAGATAAACAAAAAGCGCCTTCGAACGATGATCATTCTTAGCACGGAAGTCGAAGAGTGTAGTAGGATTGTAGTTCTACGTACGTTTGTAATATAGCACGGACAAAACGAAATTATGGCTCGCACGAAACAAACTGCAAGAAAATCCACGGGCGGAAAAGCACCAAGAAAACAACTGGCCACTAAAGCTGCCCGAAAGAGCGCTCCAGCAACAGGAGGTGTAAAGAAACCTCATCGTTACAGGCCAGGAACAGTAGCCCTCCGTGAAATCCGTCGATACCAGAAGTCAACTGAGCTGCTCATTCGAAAACTACCTTTCCAGAGACTGGTGAGAGAAATTGCCCAGGACTTCAAGACTGACCTTAGATTCCAGAGCTCTGCTGTCATGGCTCTTCAGGAGGCCAGTGAAGCGTACTTGGTGGGTCTCTTCGAAGACACTAACCTGTGTGCCATTCACGCAAAGAGGGTGACCATCATGCCGAAAGACATCCAACTCGCACGTAGAATTCGAGGGGAACGAGCCTAAATGGAGAGAGAGGTATTGTAACTTACCCTCGCCAATAAACAAACGGCCCTTTTCAGGGCCACCACATCCTGAACAAAGAGTATGCCATTCGCACACATCATGACTACATGTACTATGTTAGTAACATACATCTTTTCAAGTTGAATTTGCACGTAAAAATGCAAGGAGTTGTAGTTTAGCAGCAACCGTCTTTTCTCTTACGAAAGTTTGTGAGTTAAGTATTCTTTCGTTTTACTTTATCAAGGAACCTTTTAAATTATTACACTTACTCGACGTGCATGAAACAGTTTTCAAAAATCCCTGCATGTTCGATATTTAGTCTAGTTATGTGCCTGGAGAGAAGTATAAAATTTCATATTACGAAGTTGGTGTGTTTTCTTGTTCTCCTTCGAAATATATTATTGTGCTGCAGAAAATGTCGTATTGGTTTGTTTTCATTTTCTCTTTCCGTGTAACGACATCTATGAAGGTAGGTACATTCCTTTCAGGTTAAGAATATTGAAAAGAAATGGCAATAGCTTACGAACTACACATACTCAGCTTACTTAGAAAGACGAACATCGTCTGGTTACGACAGTGAACACTGTCAACAACGTATCGTTATGCTGGTATAAGAGAAAACCTAACTGTGACGATCTACTTATATAGTAAGTACTATAATGAATCGTATTAAAACGTTTTTGTTTTATGATTATTTATGTATTATGGAAGGTGGGATAATAAGGTTTGTCGTACACAAGAGACACGCCTTTTGTTGCGTGTTCTGTGAAAATTATTAACACGAGATGTATGGCGAAGGAACTGTACTATCTCTCCATCAGGAGGTGGTGGCCCTGAAAGGGCCGTTTTATATATTGTTAATATTTACCGACTTACTTCTTTTCGGTCTTCTTGGGCAATAAGACAGCCTGAATGTTTGGCAGAACGCCTCCCTGGGCGATAGTAACACCCTGTAGCAACTTGTTGAGTTCTTCGTCATTACGAATGGCAAGTTGCAAGTGACGAGGATGATCCTAGTCTTCTTGTTATCACGTGCAGCGTTACCTGCTAACTCCAAAACTTCAGCAGCCAGGTACTCCAAGACAGCAGCGAGGTAGACGGGTGCTCCAGCTCCTACTCGCTCGGCATAGTTTCCTTTTCGAAGGAGACGATGTATACGCCCGACTGGAAACTGGGTCCAGCTCTGCTTGAACAGGATTTAGCCTTGGCCTTCACTTTGCCACCTTTGCCTCGCCCAGACATTTTCCCTTAGTTTTTCTCTGAAACTAAGAACGAAAAATAGACAGTAAAACACGATACTCACTATGTGGAATGAATACGTATTGTGACTATTACGCTGTTCACTCACTTAGTTTTATCAACTTTGTAGGATTGAACGACGTATATTGAGTCGCCTGTGACGGCCGCGCTTCTCGCGACAGCTATCGAGTTCGCAAACCAAAATGCTATTGGCTACTTTTCAATCCTGCAGCGCGCAATTTAAACGCTGACTGAATTTGGTCCAAGTTTATTTTTCAACATGCCTCCACAACAAGCGTCTGGAAAAGCTGTGAAGAAGGCCGGAAAGGCCAAAAAAGCCGTACGAGCTGGAGACAAGAAAAAGCGAAAGAAGAGGAGGAAGGAGAGCTTCAGTATTTACATTTACAAGGTTCTCAAGCAGGTCCATCCCGATACTGGAATCTCCAGCAAAGCTATGTCTATCATGAATAGCTTCGTGAACGACATTTTCGAGAGAATTGCTGCCGAAGCTTCTCGTCTGGCTCACTACAACAAGCGATCAACTATCACGAGCCGGGAGATCCAAACTGCAGTGCGTCTGCTTTTACCTGGAGAATTGGCCAAACACGCCGTCTCCGAAGGGACCAAGGCTGTGACTAAGTACACCAGTTCAAAGTAATGTGTTCTTCTTCTCTTTTCAATTCAAACGGCCCTTTTCAGGGCCACCACATCTTGAAAGGAGAAAGTCACATCGAATCTATTTCACTATTAACAGTTCAAGCATGCTTTCTCTATAACCATGCTTATAACGTGCAGTAGAAATACACACATTATTAGAGAGTTTTGTTCCATTCCCACCTCTATGCTCTCAGTGAGTATTTTTCGTTTGTAGTTAAGTGAATGAAGACAGACAAACAAACAAACGTATACACACCCAGCCAATACATGTCGTCACCGAAGGTACAAGATAATTATGATAATAACAAGAAAATAACAGCTACTCATTATTTAAGAAAGCAAAAAGAGAATGACAGAGGGTTAATAGATACACGGAAATAGTTATTTCATTTAGAGTGACATCCATTACATGTTTAATATCCATGCGCTTGGGAGAAAACGAAATAGTGTCTGAGGGACAGAGAAATTGTCTCTATTAAGGAGCATAAATCATATTAGTTATTGATAACTAGTAAATCTAATAGTAAGGCACACTATTCAGCCGTATATGCATGTGCATACGGAATAGATTTCTCCATTACATTTGTGAAAGGCTCAGTACACTTCACTAACTAGTAAGGAGGCATACAATTTATATGGGTGATTAAACTAAAATGTAATTAAATGCAGTACTAATTGAAATTAAACTAAAGTTACGAATCATTAAGTATAATTTGAAAACGAGCATATCTATAACAGCCCAGGGAAGAAATAAATAAAGTCGCACTACATTACTTTCTTTTCTCGAACGTTCGTTAGACTACAAATCTGAGCATGAAACGTTTTTAAGAAATTTTTTACCATTTCACTCGCTCGATATAACAAGTGTTGTTACGAACGGAATGAGTGTTTTGTTTGTTTTCTGTAACGACTTATATGGCAAACTCTTTATCAGGAGATGGTGGCCCTGAAAGGGCCGTTGATTTTAATGATATCACACAAAATTGGAAAAGAAGCAGCTTACTTATTTCTTTCCTGCCACCTTCTTGGAAGCAGCCTTTTAGGGGCGGCTTTGGCCTTCTTAGGGGCTTTCGGTTTACTGGCTGCAGGTTTCTTTGCTGGCTTCGCCACTTTCTTTGGTTTTGCCTTTGCCTTGGGTTTTAGCAGCTGTCTTTGCTTTCTTCTCAGCTACTTTCTTGGGCTTACTCGGGGCTTTACTTTTCTTTGCAGTCGTTCCTTCTTTCTTCTTTGGTTTTCACCACCTTCTCTTTGCTCTTTTGAGCACTCAGCTTGAAGGAACCCGTAGCTCCTTTTCCTTTAGTCTGTGTGAGAATGCCACTATTCACTGCTGATCGAAGATACTTCTTGATAAAGGGTTCATCCGCTCCACGTCGAGTTTATAGTTGGCAGCAATGTACTTTTGATAGCCTGGAGAGAAGAACCTCCGCGTTCTTTGAGAGAAGTAATGGCAGTGATTACCATTTCGGATACCTTAGGATGTACGGGTGCCGTTCTCGGTTTTCGCTTTTGTTTGCTCACCTTCTTAGGAGAAGGAGCCGTGGTAGGCGCCGTCGCATCAGCCATTTTTAAAGCTTTTTTATTTATTAATCTTTCTACTCGGTTGAAAAATACGAGCACAAGCACGTGAAGACCTTAAGTAAAGAGAGCGGCCGTAATTGAGAGCTTCATCTAACTGAGAGAAGTCAGCTGGGGTCGCCATTTCTCGCGTCTGAACGTATCATCCGGCTGTGTTTGTTCACAAAATTCTGGGTTCCTTTTGAGAGTTTCAATTTCCAAAATTTTTCCTAAGGTCTACTAAACGAAAGTTCGATCTTTCTTCTATAGATACGTCTATCCACGATTCGTCAATGGTGGCATTTTTTACCATAAAACGTGCACCAGTGCGAATGAAAGCTTCTTTAGGATACAGAAGTTTTTCTAATCGTTTCTCAAGTCACATCATAGAGTGTTTCAAGTAAACAAAACATTTCACATCGAATATCTATATCACACACCCTCAAATGAAAGTAGAGTATTTGTAAGAGAGCATTATATCATCGGAATATCACGTTAGAAACGAGGCAGTCTCTAACACGTCGTCATTTCATGTTGGGTAGTGCTAAGTGCAGAAGCTTGTTCCACGCTACAAAGAAATTCTCCCGAACAACAGAGAAAAGTAGTTTCTATTCCTTATTCAGAAATTGTTTTCGATCCTTATTATCGTAAACAGTGCATTACAAAGAATATTCAAACAGCAAAACGATTACAGGCCACCCCTAAGCCAGTTTGCTTTCAAACTGGTGAGAGTTCGTGACAAATGAGAAACGAAACTAGTGTTCGTCGATACAATCATATAACACATATTCGATTTCAATAAGATGCCTTGAATCGTTAATTTATTTCTTTTTTATACTTCCTCTGAAAGTTGATTAATATATATAATATTTATATATAGAAATAACGATGCAGTTTTGAAACGCAGTGTTCTTGGCTTCGTCGACCTTTCTGACATCATTAATTAAGGAATATTTTATTGTAGAGTCACATTTTTCGGAGATAGAAAACTTTAGAGTGATATCTAATAAGCTTGCAACTTTCATCTTTTGAATAGAAATTAACAATTGAGCAAGACATTCATTCGTCTCTCTAAGTGTATGTGTACTCAATAAGCGTAACGCTTCTTCATTGGCGAGTGTTATTTCTATTAATAAGATAACAGGATTTACCTAACATATTTTATCTACCTGTTTCTCTAAATGATGTATAAAGTAACATGCACACAGAGTAAACTTGGAAATGAACACTAACCAAACAATTCCTAATTACGCACTACCAGTTCTTATAACATAAGTTATTTCACTAAAGTTAATTTGCAAAGCATAATGTTTATCCTTAACTTAACAGATATATATATAACGTTTCCGAGTGAGGGAGGTAGAAATCGTATTGTGTGAAAGGAGTTAGCTAGTAAGGAATTTGTGTACTTGTACGTGTACTTGAGAGAATTATAAGAAGTACGAAAATGTGGTATCTCTTCATTGGGAGGTGGTGGCCCTGAAAGGGCCGTTTTTTTGTTATAAAGTGAATATTTAACCTCCGAATCCGTACAGAGTGCGACCCTGTCGTTTCAGAGCATACACTACGTCCATGGCGGTCACAGTCTTTCTTTTGGCGTGCTCCGTGTAGGTAACAGCATCACGGATTACGTTTTCAAGAAAACTTTCAAAACACCTCGGGTTTCTTCGTAGATGAGACCAGAGATGCGCTTTACACCGCCTCTGCGAGTAGACGTCTGATGGCTGGTTTCGTGATACCCTGGATATTGTCTCTGAGAACCTTACGATGACGTTTTGCTCCACCTTTACCGAGACCCTTGCCACCTTTTCCTCTTCCAGACATGGCGTAAATGTAGGAATATTAAAGAATAATCTCTGCTCGAACAGCTCAAAAACGAAAACAACCACTATCGGTAACACTATATAATCTTAGCGCGGCCCTCTCGGAAAGCTCCTCGTCGCTTAACGTTGAACAGCAAAACTGTGACCATAGAAACTGAAAATATTTATTGAGAACTAAATAATAACCATCAAAGAAATGTGTTGGATCATATTATTATTATTTATTTTTACCGAAAACAACTTCCATCTAGATATTTACGAGGTTACTTGGTGGACTGGACAAAATGTACATGTACTTCTCGAAAGGAAATATGTCCTAGCAGAGTAACTATGTAAAATAAAATTAAAAAATAAATAAAAATAAAATAAAGATTCTTACACATATCTTTCAGACGATAAGAAAGTACCATCAGTAAGAATTATATTTCATTCGAATATTGGTAACGTATTGCTATACCGTTTTGTTTGAGTATTACAATCAATTTTGCTTCAGAAACCAAAAAGTGGTGCAAACTAGGATTGAGAATCACAACTCTTTGTCCAATGGCGTCTCGACTCTGCGTCCTGTCCAATGATTGGTGGAACACGACCAATGAGAAGCTCTCTCGAACGGAAAGCGCAAAGTTTGAAAAGATAAACAAAAAGCGCCTTCGAACGATGATCATTCTTAGCACGGAAGTCGAAGAGTGTAGTAGGATTGTAGTTCTACGTACGTTTGTAATATAGCACGGACAAAACGAAATTATGGCTCGCACGAAACAAACTGCAAGAAAATCCACGGGCGGAAAAGCACCAAGAAAACAACTGGCCACTAAAGCTGCCCGAAAGAGCGCTCCAGCAACAGGAGGTGTAAAGAAACCTCATCGTTACAGGCCAGGAACAGTAGCCCTCCGTGAAATCCGTCGATACCAGAAGTCAACTGAGCTGCTCATTCGAAAACTACCTTTCCAGAGACTGGTGAGAGAAATTGCCCAGGACTTCAAGACTGACCTTAGATTCCAGAGCTCTGCTGTCATGGCTCTTCAGGAGGCCAGTGAAGCGTACTTGGTGGGTCTCTTCGAAGACACTAACCTGTGTGCCATTCACGCAAAGAGGGTGACCATCATGCCGAAAGACATCCAACTCGCACGTAGAATTCGAGGGGAACGAGCCTAAATGGAGAGAGAGTATTGTAACTTACCCTCGCCAATAAACAAACGGCCCTTTTCAGGGCCACCACATCCTGAACAAAGAGTATGCCATTCGCACACATCATGACTACATGTACTATGTTAGTAACATACATCTTTTCAAGTTGAATTTGCACGTAAGAAATGCAAGGAGTTGTAGTTTAGCAGCAACCGTCTTTTCTCTTACGAAAGTTTGTGAGTTAAGTATTCTTTCGTTTTACTTTATCAAGGAACCTTTTAAATTATTACACTTACTCGACGTGCATGAAACAGTTTTCAAAAATCCCTGCATGTTCGATATTTAGTCTAGTTATGTGCCTGGAGAGAAGTATAAAATTTCATATTACGAAGTTGGTGTGTTTTCTTGTTCTCCTTCGAAATATATTATTGTGCTGCAGAAAATGTCGTATTGGTTTGTTTTCATTTTCTCTTTCCGTGTAACGACATCTATGAAGGTAGGTACATTCCTTTCAGGTTAAGAATATTGAAAAGAAATGGCAATAGCTTACGAACTACACATACTCAGCTTACTTAGAAAGACGAACATCGTCTGGTTACGACAGTGAACACTGTCAACAACGTATCGTTATGCTGGTATAAGAGAAAACCTAACTGTGACGATCTACTTATATAGTAAGTACTATAATGAATCGTATTAAAACGTTTTTGTTTTATGATTATTTATGTATTATGGAAGGTGGGATAATAAGGTTTGTCGTACACAAGAGACACGCCTTTTGTTGCGTGTTCTGTGAAAATTATTAACACGAGATGTATGGCGAAGGAACTGTACTATCTCTCCATCAGGAGGTGGTGGCCCTGAAAGGGCCGTTTTATATATTGTTAATATTTACCGACTTACTTCTTTTCGGTCTTCTTGGGCAATAAGACAGCCTGAATGTTTGGCAGAACGCCTCCCTGGGCGATAGTAACACCCTGTAGCAACTTGTTGAGTTCTTCGTCATTACGAATGGCAAGTTGCAAGTGACGAGGATGATCCTAGTCTTCTTGTTATCACGTGCAGCGTTACCTGCTAACTCAAAACTTCAGCAGCCAGGTACTCCAAGACAGCAGCGAGGTAGACGGGTGCTCCAGCTCCTACTCGCTCGGCATAGTTTCCTTTTCGAAGGAGACGATGTATACGCCGACTGGAAACTGGGTCCAGCTCTGCTTGAACGGGATTTAGCCTTGGCCTTCACTTTGCCACCTTTGCCTCGCCCAGACATTTTCCCTTAGTTTTTCTCTGAAACTAAGAACGAAAAATAGACAGTAAAACACGATACTCACTATGTGGAATGAATACGTATTGTGACTATTACGCTGTTCACTCACTTAGTTTTATCAACTTTGTAGGATTGAACGACGTATATTGAGTCGCCTGTGACGGCCGCGCTTCTCGCGACAGCTATCGAGTTCGCAAACCAAAATGCTATTGGCTACTTTTCAATCCTGCAGCGCGCAATTTAAACGCTGACTGAATTTGGTCCAAGTTTATTTTTCAACATGCCTCCACAACAAGCGTCTGGAAAAGCTGTGAAGAAGGCCGGAAAGGCCCAAAAAGCCGTACGAGCTGGAGACAAGAAAAAGCGAAAGAAGAGGAGGAAGGAGAGCTTCAGTATTTACATTTACAAGGTTCTCAAGCAGGTCCATCCCGATACTGGAATCTCCAGCAAAGCTATGTCTATCATGAATAGCTTCGTGAACGACATTTTCGAGAGAATTGCTGCCGAAGCTTCTCGTCTGGCTCACTACAACAAGCGATCAACTATCACGAGCCGGGAGATCAAACTGCAGTGCGTCTGCTTTTACCTGGAGAATTGGCCAAACACGCCGTCTCCGAAGGGACCAAGGCTGTGACTAAGTACACCAGTTCAAAGTAATGTGTTCTTCTTCTCTTTTCAATTCAAACGGCCCTTTTCAGGGCCACCACATCTTGAAAGGAGAAAGTCACATCGAATCTATTTCACTATTAACAGTTCAAGCATGCTTTCTCTATAACCATGCTTATAACGTGCAGTAGAAATACACACATTATTAGAGAGTTTTGTTCCATTCCCACCTCTATGCTCTCAGTGAGTATTTTTCGTTTGTAGTTAAGTGAATGAAGACAGACAAACAAACAAACGTATACACACCCAGCCAATACATGTCGTCACCGAAAGGTACAAGATAATTATGATAATAACAAGAAAATAACAGCTACTCATTATTTAAGAAAGCAAAAAGAGAGAATGACAGAGGGTTAATAGATACACGGAAATAGTTATTTCATTTAGAGTGACATCCATTACATGTTTAATATCCATGCGCTTGGGAGAAAACGAAATAGTGTCTGAGGGACAGAGAAATTGTCTCTATTAAGGAGCATAAATCATATTAGTTATTGATAACTAGTAAATCTAATAGTAAGGCACACTATTCAGCCGTATATGCATGTGCATACGGAATAGATTTCTCCATTACATTTGTGAAAGGCTCAGTACACTTCACTAACTAGTAAGGAGGCATACAATTTATATGGGTGATTAAACTAAAATGTAATTAAATGCAGTACTAATTGAAATTAAACTAAAGTTACGAATCATTAAGTATAATTTGAAAACGAGCATATCTATAACAGCCCAGGGAAGAAATAAATAAAGTCGCACTACATTACTTTCTTTTCTCGAACGTTCGTTAGACTACAAATCTGAGCATGAAACGTTTTTAAGAAATTTTTTACCATTTCACTCGCTCGATATAACAAGTGTTGTTACGAACGGAATGAGTGTTTTGTTTGTTTTCTGTAACGACTTATATGGCAAACTCTTTATCAGGAGATGGTGGCCCTGAAAGGGCCGTTGATTTTGTGATATCACACAAAATTGGAAAAGAAGCAGCTTACTTATTTCTTTCCTGCCACCTTCTTGGAAGCAGCCTTTTAGGGGCGGCTTTGGCCTTCTTGGGGCTTTCGGTTTACTGGCTGCAGGTTTCTTTGCTGGCTTCGCCACTTTCTTTGGTTTTGCCTTTGCCTTGGGTTTTAGCAGCTGTCTTTGCTTTCTTCTCAGCTACTTTCTTGGGCTTACTCGGGGCTTTACTTTTCTTTGCAGTCGTTCCTTCTTTCTTCTTTGGTTTTCACCACCTTCTCTTTGCTCTTTTGAGCACTCAGCTTGAAGGAACCCGTAGCTCCTTTTCCTTTAGTCTGTGTGAGAATGCCACTATTCACTGCTGATCGAAGATACTTCTTGATAAAGGGTTCATCCGCTCCACGTCGAGTTTATAGTTGGCAGCAATGTACTTTTGATAGCCTGGAGAGAAGAACCTCCGCGTTCTTTGAGAGAAGTAATGGCAGTGATTACCATTTCGGATACCTTAGGATGTACGGGTGCCGTTCTCGGTTTTCGCTTTTGTTTGCTCACCTTCTTAGGAGAAGGAGCCGTGGTAGGCGCCGTCGCATCAGCCATTTTTAAAGCTTTTTTATTTATTAATCTTTCTACTCGGTTGAAAAATACGAGCACAAGCACGTGAAGACCTTAAGTAAAGAGAGCGGCCGTAATTGAGAGCTTCATCTAACTGAGAGAAGTCAGCTGGGGTCGCCATTTCTCGCGTCTGAACGTATCATCCGGCTGTGTTTGTTCACAAAATTCTGGGTTCCTTTTGAGAAGTTTCAATTTCCAAAATTTTTCCTAAGGTCTACTAAACGAAAGTTCGATCTTTCTTCTATAGATACGTCTATCCACGATTCGTCAATGGTGGCATTTTTTACCATAAAACGTGCACCAGTGCGAATGAAAGCTTCTTTAGGATACAGAAGTTTTTCTAATCGTTTCTCAAGTCACATCATAGAGTGTTTCAAGTAAACAAAACATTTCACATCGAATATCTATATCACACACCCTCAAATGAAAGTAGAGTATTTGTAAGAGAGCATTATATCATCGGAATATCACGTTAGAAACGAGGCAGTCTCTAACACGTCGTCATTTCATGTTGGGTAGTGCTAAGTGCAGAAGCTTGTTCCACGCTACAAAGAAATTCTCCCGAACAACAGAGAAAAGTAGTTTCTATTCCTTATTCAGAAATTGTTTTCGATCCTTATTATCGTAAACAGTGCATTACAAAGAATATTCAAACAGCAAAACGATTACAGGCCACCCCTAAGCCAGTTTGCTTTCAAACTGGTGAGAGTTCGTGACAAATGAGAAACGAAACTAGTGTTCGTCGATACAATCATATAACACATATTCGATTTCAATAAGATGCCTTGAATCGTTAATTTATTTCTTTTTTATACTTCCTCTGAAAGTTGATTAATATATATAATATTTATATATAGAAATAACGATGCAGTTTTGAAACGCAGTGTTCTTGGCTTCGTCGACCTTTCTGACATCATTAATTAAGGAATATTTTATTGTAGAGTCACATTTTTCGGAGATAGAAAACTTTAGAGTGATATCTAATAAGCTTGCAACTTTCATCTTTTGAATAGAAATTAACAATTGAGCAAGACATTCATTCGTCTCTCTAAGTGTATGTGTACTCAATAAGCGTAACGCTTCTTCATTGGCGAGTGTTATTTCTATTAATAAGATAACAGGATTTACCTAACATATTTTATCTACCTGTTTCTCTAAATGATGTATAAAGTAACATGCACACAGAGTAAACTTGGAAATGAACACTAACCAAACAATTCCTAATTACGCACTACCAGTTCTTATAACATAAGTTATTTCACTAAAGTTAATTTGCAAAGCATAATGTTTATCCTTAACTTAACAGATATATATATAACGTTTCCGAGTGAGGGAGGTAGAAATCGTATTGTGTGAAAAGGAGTTAGCTAGTAAGGAATTTGTGTACTTGTACGTGTACTTGAGAGAATTATAAGAAGTACGAAAATGTGGTATCTCTTCATTGGGAGGTGGTGGCCCTGAAAGGGCCGTTTTTTTGTTATAAAGTGAATATTTAACCTCCGAATCCGTACAGAGTGCGACCCTGTCGTTTCAGAGCATACACTACGTCCATGGCGGTCACAGTCTTTCTTTTGGCGTGCTCCGTGTAGGTAACAGCATCACGGATTACGTTTTCAAGAAAACTTTCAAAACACCTCGGGTTTCTTCGTAGATGAGACCAGAGATGCGCTTTACACCGCCTCTGCGAGTAGACGTCTGATGGCTGGTTTCGTGATACCCTGGATATTGTCTCTGAGAACCTTACGATGACGTTTTGCTCCACCTTTACCGAGACCCTTGCCACCTTTTCCTCTTCCAGACATGGCGTAAATGTAGGAATATTAAAGAATAATCTCTGCTCGAACAGCTCAAAAAACGAAAACAACCACTATCGGTAACACTATATAATCTTAGCGCGGCCCTCTCGGAAAGCTCCTCGTCGCTTAACGTTGAACAGCAAAACTGTGACCATAGAAACTGAAAATATTTATTGAGAACTAAATAATAACCATCAAAGAAATGTGTTGGATCATATTATTATTATTTATTTTTACCGAAAACAACTTCCATCTAGATATTTACGAGGTTACTTGGTGGACTGGACAAAATGTACATGTACTTCTCGAAAGGAAATATGTCCTAGCAGAGTAACTATGTAAAATAAAATTAAAAAATAAATAAAAATAAAATAAAGATTCTTACACATATCTTTCAGACGATAAGAAAGTACCATCAGTAAGAATTATATTTCATTCGAATATTGGTAACGTATTGCTATACCGTTTTGTTTGAGTATTACAATCCAATTTTGCTTCAGAAACCAAAAAAGTGGTGCAAACTAGGATTGAGAATCACAACTCTTTGTCCAATGGCGTCTCGACTCTGCGTCCTGTCCAATGATTGGTGGAACACGACCAATGAGAAGCTCTCTCGAACGGAAAGCGCAAAGTTTGAAAAGATAAACAAAAAAGCGCCTTCGAACGATGATCATTCTTAGCACGGAAGTCGAAGAGTGTAGTAGGATTGTAGTTCTACGTACGTTTGTAATATAGCACGGACAAAACGAAATTATGGCTCGCACGAAACAAACTGCAAGAAAATCCACGGGCGGAAAAGCACCAAGAAAACAACTGGCCACTAAAGCTGCCCGAAAGAGCGCTCCAGCAACAGGAGGTGTAAAGAAACCTCATCGTTACAGGCCAGGAACAGTAGCCCTCCGTGAAATCCGTCGATACCAGAAGTCAACTGAGCTGCTCATTCGAAAACTACCTTTCCAGAGACTGGTGAGAGAAATTGCCCAGGACTTCAAGACTGACCTTAGATTCCAGAGCTCTGCTGTCATGGCTCTTCAGGAGGCCAGTGAAGCGTACTTGGTGGGTCTCTTCGAAGACACTAACCTGTGTGCCATTCACGCAAAGAGGGTGACCATCATGCCGAAAGACATCCAACTCGCACGTAGAATTCGGGGGGAACGAGCCTAAATGGAGAGAGAGGTATTGTAACTTACCCTCGCCAATAAACAAACGGCCCTTTTCAGGGCCACCACATCCTGAACAAAGAGTATGCCATTCGCACACATCATGACTACATGTACTATGTTAGTAACATACATCTTTTCAAGTTGAATTTGCACGTAAGAAATGCAAGGAGTTGTAGTTTAGCAGCAACCGTCTTTTCTCTTACGAAAGTTTGTGAGTTAAGTATTCTTTCGTTTTACTTTATCAAGGAACCTTTTAAATTATTACACTTACTCGACGTGCATGAAACAGTTTTCAAAATCCCTGCATGTTCGATATTTAGTCTAGTTATGTGCCTGGAGAGAAGTATAAAATTTCATATTACGAAGTTGGTGTGTTTTCTTGTTCTCCTTCGAAATATATTATTGTGCTGCAGAAAATGTCGTATTGGTTTGTTTTCATTTTCTCTTTCCGTGTAACGACATCTATGAAGGTAGGTACATTCCTTTCAGGTTAAGAATATTGAAAAGAAATGGCAATAGCTTACGAACTACACATACTCAGCTTACTTAGAAAGACGAACATCGTCTGGTTACGACAGTGAACACTGTCAACAACGTATCGTTATGCTGGTATAAGAGAAAACCTAACTGTGACGATCTACTTATATAGTAAGTACTATAATGAATCGTATTAAAACGTTTTTGTTTTATGATTATTTATTTATTATGTATTATGGAAGGTGGGATAATAAGGTTTGTCGTACACAAGAGACACGCCTTTTGTTGCGTGTTCTGTGAAAATTATTAACACGAGATGTATGGCGAAGGAACTGTACTATCTCTCCATCAGGAGGTGGTGGCCCTGAAAGGGCCGTTTTATATATTGTTAATATTTACCGACTTACTTCTTTTCGGTCTTCTTGGGCAATAAGACAGCCTGAATGTTTGGCAGAACGCCTCCCTGGGCGATAGTAACACCCTGTAGCAACTTGTTGAGTTCTTCGTCATTACGAATGGCAAGTTGCAAGTGACGAGGATGATCCTAGTCTTCTTGTTATCACGTGCAGCGTTACCTGCTAACTCAAAACTTCAGCAGCCAGGTACTCCAAGACAGCAGCGAGGTAGACGGGTGCTCCAGCTCCTACTCGCTCGGCATAGTTTCCTTTTCGAAGGAGACGATGTATACGCCCGACTGGAAACTGGGTCCAGCTCTGCTTGAACGGGATTTAGCCTTGGCCTTCACTTTGCCACCTTTGCCTCGCCCAGACATTTTCCCTTAGTTTTTCTCTGAAACTAAGAACGAAAAATAGACAGTAAAACACGATACTCACTATGTGGAATGAATACGTATTGTGACTATTACGCTGTTCACTCACTTAGTTTTATCAACTTTGTAGGATTGAACGACGTATATTGAGTCGCCTGTGACGGCCGCGCTTCTCGCGACAGCTATCGAGTTCGCAAACCAAAATGCTATTGGCTACTTTTCAATCCTGCAGCGCGCAATTTAAACGCTGACTGAATTTGGTCCAAGTTTATTTTTCAACATGCCTCCACAACAAGCGTCTGGAAAAGCTGTGAAGAAGGCCGGAAAGGCCCAAAAGCCGTACGAGCTGGAGACAAGAAAAAGCGAAAGAAGAGGAGGAAGGAGAGCTTCAGTATTTACATTTACAAGGTTCTCAAGCAGGTCCATCCCGATACTGGAATCTCCAGCAAAGCTATGTCTATCATGAATAGCTTCGTGAACGACATTTTCGAGAGAATTGCTGCCGAAGCTTCTCGTCTGGCTCACTACAACAAGCGATCAACTATCACGAGCCGGGAGATCCAAACTGCAGTGCGTCTGCTTTTACCTGGAGAATTGGCCAAACACGCCGTCTCCGAAGGGACCAAGGCTGTGACTAAGTACACCAGTTCAAAGTAATGTGTTCTTCTTCTCTTTTCAATTCAAACGGCCCTTTTCAGGGCCACCACATCTTGAAAAGGAGAAAGTCACATCGAATCTATTTCACTATTAACAGTTCAAGCATGCTTTCTCTATAACCATGCTTATAACGTGCGAGTAGAAATACACACATTATTAGAGAGTTTTGTTCCATTCCCACCTCTATGCTCTCAGTGAGTATTTTTCGTTTGTAGTTAAGTGAATGAAGACAGACAAACAAACAAACGTATACACACCCAGCCAATACATGTCGTCACCGAAAGGTACAAGATAATTATGATAATAACAAGAAAATAACAGCTACTCATTATTTAAGAAAGCAAAAAAGAGAGAATGACAGAGGGTTAATAGATACACGGAAATAGTTATTTCATTTAGAGTGACATCCATTACATGTTTAATATCCATGCGCTTGGGAGAAAACGAAATAGTGTCTGAGGGACAGAGAAATTGTCTCTATTAAGGAGCATAAATCATATTAGTTATTGATAACTAGTAAATCTAATAGTAAGGCACACTATTCAGCCGTATATGCATGTGCATACGGAATAGATTTCTCCATTACATTTGTGAAAGGCTCAGTACACTTCACTAACTAGTAAGGAGGCATACAATTTATATGGGTGATTAAACTAAAATGTAATTAAATGCAGTACTAATTGAAATTAAACTAAAGTTACGAATCATTAAGTATAATTTGAAAACGAGCATATCTATAACAGCCCAGGGAAGAAATAAATAAAGTCGCACTACATTACTTTCTTTTCTCGAACGTTCGTTAGACTACAAATCTGAGCATGAAACGTTTTAAGAAATTTTTTACCATTTCACTCGCTCGATATAACAAGTGTTGTTACGAACGGAATGAGTGTTTTGTTTGTTTTTCTGTAACGACTTATATGGCAAACTCTTTATCAGGAGATGGTGGCCCTGAAAAGGGCCGTTGATTTTGTGATATCACACAAAATTGGAAAAGAAGCAGCTTACTTATTTCTTTCCTGCCACCTTCTTGGAAGCAGCCTTTTAGGGGCGGCTTTGGCCTTCTTGGGGCTTTCGGTTTACTGGCTGCAGGTTTCTTTGCTGGCTTCGCCACTTTCTTTGGTTTTGCCTTTGCCTTGGGTTTTAGCAGCTGTCTTTGCTTTCTTCTCAGCTACTTTCTTGGGCTTACTCGGGGCTTTACTTTTCTTTGCAGTCGTTCCTTCTTTCTTCTTTGGTTTTCACCACCTTCTCTTTGCTCTTTTGAGCACTCAGCTTGAAGGAACCCGTAGCTCCTTTTCCTTTAGTCTGTGTGAGAATGCCACTATTCACTGCTGATCGAAGATACTTCTTGATAAAGGGTTCATCCGCTCCACGTCGAGTTTATAGTTGGCAGCAATGTACTTTTGATAGCCTGGAGAGAAGAACCTCCGCGTTCTTTGAGAGAAGTAATGGCAGTGATTACCATTTCGGATACCTTAGGATGTACGGGTGCCGTTCTCGGTTTTTTCGCTTTTGTTTGCTCACCTTCTTAGGAGAAGGAGCCGTGGTAGGCGCCGTCGCATCAGCCATTTTTAAAGCTTTTTTATTTATTAATCTTTCTACTCGGTTGAAAAATACGAGCACAAGCACGTGAAGACCTTAAGTAAAGAGAGAGCGGCCGTAATTGAGAGCTTCATCTAACTGAGAGAAGTCAGCTGGGGTCGCCATTTCTCGCGTCTGAACGTATCATCCGGCTGTGTTTGTTCACAAAATTCTGGGTTCCTTTTGAGAAGTTTCGAATTTCCAAAATTTTTCCTAAGGTCTACTAAACGAAAGTTCGATCTTTCTTCTATAGATACGTCTATCCACGATTCGTCAATGGTGGCATTTTTACCATAAAACGTGCACCAGTGCGAATGAGAAGCTTCTTTAGGATACAGAAGTTTTCTAATCGTTTCTCAAGTCACATCATAGAGTGTTTCAAGTAAACAAAACATTTCACATCGAATATCTATATCACACACCCTCAAATGAAAGTAGAGTATTTGTAAGAGAGCATTATATCATCGGAATATCACGTTAGAAACGAGGCAGTCTCTAACACGTCGTCATTTCATGTTGGGTAGTGCTAAGTGCAGAAGCTTGTTCCACGCTACAAAGAAATTCTCCCGAACAACAGAGAAAAGTAGTTTCTATTCCTTATTCAGAAATTGTTTTCGATCCTTATTATCGTAAACAGTGCATTACAAAGAATATTCAAACAGCAAAACGATTACAGGCCACCTAAGCCAGTTTGAAAGCAAACTGGTGAGAGTTCGTGACAAATGAGAAACGAAACTAGTGTTCGTCGATACAATCATATAACACATATTCGATTTCAATAAGATGCCTTGAATCGTTAATTTATTTCTTTTATACTTCCTCTGAAAGTTGATTAATATATATAATATTTATATATAGAAATAACGATGCAGTTTTGAAACGCAGTGTTCTTGGCTTCGTCGACCTTTCTGACATCATTAATTAAGGAATATTTTATTGTAGAGTCACATTTTTCGGAGATAGAAAACTTTAGAGTGATATCTAATAAGCTTGCAACTTTCATCTTTTGAATAGAAATTAACAATTGAGCAAGACATTCATTCGTCTCTCTAAGTGTATGTGTACTCAATAAGCGTAACGCTTCTTCATTGGCGAGTGTTATTTCTATTAATAAGATAACGGATTTACCCCTAACATATTTTATCTACCTGTTTCTCTAAATGATGTATAAAGTAACATGCACACAGAGTAAACTTGGAAATGAACACTAACCAAACAATTCCTAATTACGCACTACCAGTTCTTATAACATAAGTTATTTCACTAAAGTTAATTTGCAAAGCATAATGTTTATCCTTAACTTAACAGATATATATATAACGTTTCCGAGTGAGGGAGGTAGAAATCGTATTGTGTGAAAAGGAGTTAGCTAGTAAGGAATTTGTGTACTTGTACGTGTACTTGAGAGAATTATAAGAAGTACGAAAATGTGGTATCTCTTCATTAGAGGTGGTGGCCCTGAAAGGGCCGTTTTTTGTTATAAAGTGAATATTTAACCTCCGAATCCGTACAGAGTGCGACCCTGTCGTTTCAGAGCATACACTACGTCCATGGCGGTCACAGTCTTTCTTTTGGCGTGCTCCGTGTAGGTAACAGCATCACGGATTACGTTTTCCAAGAAAACTTTCAAAACACCTCGGGTTTCTTCGTAGATGAGACCAGAGATGCGCTTTACACCGCCTCTGCGAGCTAGACGTCTGATGGCTGGTTTCGTGATACCCTGGATATTGTCTCTGAGAACCTTACGATGACGTTTTGCTCCACCTTTACCGAGACCCTTGCCACCTTTTCCTCTTCCAGACATGGCGTAAATGTAGGAATATTAAAGAATAATCTCTGCTCGAACAGCTCAAAAACGAAAACAACCACTATCGGTAACACTATATAATCTTAGCGCGGCCCTCTCGGAAAGCTCCTCGTCGCTTAACGTTGAACAGCAAAACTGTGACCATAGAAACTGAAAACATTTATTGAGAACTAAATAATAACCATCAAAGAAATGTGTTGGATCATATTATTATTATTTATTTTACCGAAAACAACTTCCATCTAGATATTTACGAGGTTACTTGGTGGACTGGACAAAATGTACATGTACTTCTCGAAAGGAAATATGTCCTAGCAGAGTAACTATGTAAAATAAAATTAAAAAATAAATAAAAATAAAATAAAGATTCTTACACATATCTTTCAGACGATAAGAAAGTACCATCAGTAAGAATTATATTTCATTCGAATATTGGTAACGTATTGCTATACCGTTTTGTTTGAGTATTACAATCCAATTTTGCTTCAGAAACCAAAAAAGTGGTGCAAACTAGGATTGAGAATCACAACTCTTTGTCCAATGGCGTCTCGACTCTGCGTCCTGTCCAATGATTGGTGGAACACGACCAATGAGAAGCTCTCTCGAACGGAAAGCGCAAAGTTTGAAAAGATAAACAAAAGCGCCTTCGAACGATGATCATTCTTAGCACGGAAGTCGAAGAGTGTAGTAGGATTGTAGTTCTACGTACGTTTGTAATATAGCACGGACAAAACGAAATTATGGCTCGCACGAAACAAACTGCAAGAAAATCCACGGGCGGAAAAGCACCAAGAAAACAACTGGCCACTAAAGCTGCCCGAAAGAGCGCTCCAGCAACAGGAGGTGTAAAGAAACCTCATCGTTACAGGCCAGGAACAGTAGCCCTCCGTGAAATCCGTCGATACCAGAAGTCAACTGAGCTGCTCATTCGAAAACTACCTTCCAGAGACTGGTGAGAGAAATTGCCCAGGACTTCAAGACTGACCTTAGATTCCAGAGCTCTGCTGTCATGGCTCTTCAGGAGGCCAGTGAAGCGTACTTGGTGGGTCTCTTCGAAGACACTAACCTGTGTGCCATTCACGCAAAGAGGGTGACCATCATGCCGAAAGACATCCAACTCGCACGTAGAATTCGAGGGGAACGAGCCTAAATGGAGAGAGAGGTATTGTAACTTACCCTCGCCAATAAACAAACGGCCCTTTTCAGGGCCACCACATCCTGAACAAAGAGTATGCCATTCGCACACATCATGACTACATGTACTATGTTAGTAACATACATCTTTTCAAGTTGAATTTGCACGTAAGAAATGCAAGGAGTTGTAGTTTAGCAGCAACCGTCTTTTCTCTTACGAAAGTTTGTGAGTTAAGTATTCTTTCGTTTTACTTTATCAAGGAACCTTTTAAATTATTACACTTACTCGACGTGCATGAAACAGTTTTCAAAATCCCTGCATGTTCGATATTTAGTCTAGTTATGTGCCTGGAGAGAAGTATAAAATTTCATATTACGAAGTTGGTGTGTTTTCTTGTTCTCCTTCGAAATATATTATTGTGCTGCAGAAAATGTCGTATTGGTTTGTTTTCATTTTCTCTTTCCGTGTAACGACATCTATGAAGGTAGGTACATTCCTTTCAGGTTAAGAATATTGAAAAGAAATGGCAATAGCTTACGAACTACACATACTCAGCTTACTTAGAAAGACGAACATCGTCTGGTTACGACAGTGAACACTGTCAACAACGTATCGTTATGCTGGTATAAGAGAAAACCTAACTGTGACGATCTACTTATATAGTAAGTACTATAATGAATCGTATTAAAACGTTTTTGTTTTATGATTATTTATTTATTATGGGAAGGTGGGATAATAAGGTTTGTCGTACACAAGAGACACGCCTTTTGTTGCGTGTTCTGTGAAAATTATTAACACGAGATGTATGGCGAAGGAACTGTACTATCTCTCCATCAGGAGGTGGTGGCCCTGAAAAGGGCCGTTTTATATATTGTTAATATTTACCGACTTACTTCTTTTCGGTCTTCTTGGGCAATAAGACAGCCTGAATGTTTGGCAGAACGCCTCCCTGGGCGATAGTAACACCCTGTAGCAACTTGTTGAGTTCTTCGTCATTACGAATGGCAAGTTGCAAGTGACGAGGGATGATCCTAGTCTTCTTGTTATCACGTGCAGCGTTACCTGCTAACTCCAAAACTTCAGCAGCCAGGTACTCCAAGACAGCAGCGAGGTAGACGGGTGCTCCAGCTCCTACTCGCTCGGCATAGTTTCCTTTTCGAAGGAGACGATGTATACGCCCGACTGGAAACTGGAGTCCAGCTCTGCTTGAACGGGATTTAGCCTTGGCCTTCACTTTGCCACCTTTGCCTCGCCCAGACATTTTCCCTTAGTTTTTTCTCTGAAACTAAGAACGAAAAATAGACAGTAAAACACGATACTCACTATGTGGAATGAATACGTATTGTGACTATTACGCTGTTCACTCACTTAGTTTTATCAACTTTGTAGGATTGAACGACGTATATTGAGTCGCCTGTGACGGCCGCGCTTCTCGCGACAGCTATCGAGTTCGCAAACCAAAATGCTATTGGCTACTTTTCAATCCTGCAGCGCGCAATTTAAACGCTGACTGAATTTGGTCCAAGTTTATTTTTCAACATGCCTCCACAACAAGCGTCTGGAAAAGCTGTGAAGAAGGCCGGAAAGGCCCAAAAAGCCGTACGAGCTGGAGACAAGAAAAGCGAAAGAAGAGGAGGAAGGAGAGCTTCAGTATTTACATTTACAAGGTTCTCAAGCAGGTCCATCCCGATACTGGAATCTCCAGCAAAGCTATGTCTATCATGAATAGCTTCGTGAACGACATTTTCGAGAGAATTGCTGCCGAAGCTTCTCGTCTGGCTCACTACAACAAGCGATCAACTATCACGAGCCGGGAGATCCAAACTGCAGTGCGTCTGCTTTTACCTGGAGAATTGGCCAAACACGCCGTCTCCGAAGGGACCAAGGCTGTGACTAAGTACACCAGTTCAAAGTAATGTGTTCTTCTTCTCTTTTCAATTCAAACGGCCCTTTTCAGGGCCACCACATCTTGAAAAGGAGAAAGTCACATCGAATCTATTTCACTATTAACAGTTCAAGCATGCTTTCTCTATAACCATGCTTATAACGTGCGAGTAGAAATACACACATTATTAGAGAGTTTTGTTCCATTCCCACCTCTATGCTCTCAGTGAGTATTTTTCGTTTGTAGTTAAGTGAATGAAGACAGACAAACAAACAAACGTATACACACCCAGCCAATACATGTCGTCACCGAAAGGTACAAGATAATTATGATAATAACAAGAAAATAACAGCTACTCATTATTTAAGAAAGCAAAAAAGAGAGAATGACAGAGGGTTAATAGATACACGGAAATAGTTATTTCATTTAGAGTGACATCCATTACATGTTTAATATCCATGCGCTTGGGAGAAAACGAAATAGTGTCTGAGGGACAGAGAAATTGTCTCTATTAAGGAGCATAAATCATATTAGTTATTGATAACTAGTAAATCTAATAGTAAGGCACACTATTCAGCCGTATATGCATGTGCATACGGAATAGATTTCTCCATTACATTTGTGAAAGGCTCAGTACACTTCACTAACTAGTAAGGAGGCATACAATTTATATGGGTGATTAAACTAAAATGTAATTAAATGCAGTACTAATTGAAATTAAACTAAAGTTACGAATCATTAAGTATAATTTGAAAACGAGCATATCTATAACAGCCCAGGGAAGAAATAAATAAAGTCGCACTACATTACTTTCTTTTCTCGAACGTTCGTTAGACTACAAATCTGAGCATGAAACGTTTTAAGAAATTTTTACCATTTCACTCGCTCGATATAACAAGTGTTGTTACGAACGGAATGAGTGTTTTGTTTGTTTTCTGTAACGACTTATATGGCAAACTCTTTATCAGGAGATGGTGGCCCTGAAAGGGCCGTTGATTTTGTGATATCACACAAAATTGGAAAAGAAGCAGCTTACTTATTTCTTTCCTGCCACCTTCTTGGAAGCAGCCTTTTAGGGGCGGCTTTGGCCTTCTTGGGGCTTTCGGTTTACTGGCTGCAGGTTTCTTTGCTGGCTTCGCCACTTTCTTTGGTTTTGCCTTTGCCTTGGGTTTTAGCAGCTGTCTTTGCTTTCTTCTCAGCTACTTTCTTGGGCTTACTCGGGGCTTTACTTTTCTTTGCAGTCGTTCCTTCTTTCTTCTTTGGTTTTCACCACCTTCTCTTTGCTCTTTTGAGCACTCAGCTTGAAGGAACCCGTAGCTCCTTTTCCTTTAGTCTGTGTGAGAATGCCACTATTCACTGCTGATCGAAGATACTTCTTGATAAAGGGTTCATCCGCTCCACGTCGAGTTTATAGTTGGCAGCAATGTACTTTTGATAGCCTGGAGAGAAGAACCTCCGCGTTCTTTGAGAGAAGTAATGGCAGTGATTACCATTTCGGATACCTTAGGATGTACGGGTGCCGTTCTCGGTTTTTTCGCTTTTGTTTGCTCACCTTCTTAGGAGAAGGAGCCGTGGTAGGCGCCGTCGCATCAGCCATTTTTAAAGCTTTTTTATTTATTAATCTTTCTACTCGGTTGAAAAATACGAGCACAAGCACGTGAAGACCTTAAGTAAAGAGAGAGCGGCCGTAATTGAGAGCTTCATCTAACTGAGAGAAGTCAGCTGGGGTCGCCATTTCTCGCGTCTGAACGTATCATCCGGCTGTGTTTGTTCACAAAATTCTGGGTTCCTTTTGAGAAGTTTCGAATTTCCAAAATTTTTCCTAAGGTCTACTAAACGAAAGTTCGATCTTTCTTCTATAGATACGTCTATCCACGATTCGTCAATGGTGGCATTTTTTACCATAAAACGTGCACCAGTGCGAATGAGAAGCTTCTTTAGGATACAGAAGTTTTTCTAATCGTTTCTCAAGTCACATCATAGAGTGTTTCAAGTAAACAAAACATTTCACATCGAATATCTATATCACACACCCTCAAATGAAAGTAGAGTATTTGTAAGAGAGCATTATATCATCGGAATATCACGTTAGAAACGAGGCAGTCTCTAACACGTCGTCATTTCATGTTGGGTAGTGCTAAGTGCAGAAGCTTGTTCCACGCTACAAAGAAATTCTCCCGAACAACAGAGAAAAGTAGTTTCTATTCCTTATTCAGAAATTGTTTTCGATCCTTATTATCGTAAACAGTGCATTACAAAGAATATTCAAACAGCAAAACGATTACAGGCCACCTAAGCCAGTTTGAAAGCAAACTGGTGAGAGTTCGTGACAAATGAGAAACGAAACTAGTGTTCGTCGATACAATCATATAACACATATTCGATTTCAATAAGATGCCTTGAATCGTTAATTTATTTCTTTTTATACTTCCTCTGAAAGTTGATTAATATATATAATATTTATATATAGAAATAACGATGCAGTTTTGAAACGCAGTGTTCTTGGCTTCGTCGACCTTTCTGACATCATTAATTAAGGAATATTTTATTGTAGAGTCACATTTTTCGGAGATAGAAAACTTTAGAGTGATATCTAATAAGCTTGCAACTTTCATCTTTTGAATAGAAATTAACAATTGAGCAAGACATTCATTCGTCTCTCTAAGTGTATGTGTACTCAATAAGCGTAACGCTTCTTCATTGGCGAGTGTTATTTCTATTAATAAGATAACGGGATTTACCCCTAACATATTTTATCTACCTGTTTCTCTAAATGATGTATAAAGTAACATGCACACAGAGTAAACTTGGAAATGAACACTAACCAAACAATTCCTAATTACGCACTACCAGTTCTTATAACATAAGTTATTTCACTAAAGTTAATTTGCAAAGCATAATGTTTATCCTTAACTTAACAGATATATATATAACGTTTCCGAGTGAGGGAGGTAGAAATCGTATTGTGTGAAAAGGAGTTAGCTAGTAAGGAATTTGTGTACTTGTACGTGTACTTGAGAGAATTATAAGAAGTACGAAAATGTGGTATCTCTTCATTAGGAGGTGGTGGCCCTGAAAAGGGCCGTTTTTTTGTTATAAAGTGAATATTTAACCTCCGAATCCGTACAGAGTGCGACCCTGTCGTTTCAGAGCATACACTACGTCCATGGCGGTCACAGTCTTTCTTTTGGCGTGCTCCGTGTAGGTAACAGCATCACGGATTACGTTTTCCAAGAAAACTTTCAAAACACCTCGGGTTTCTTCGTAGATGAGACCAGAGATGCGCTTTACACCGCCTCTGCGAGCTAGACGTCTGATGGCTGGTTTCGTGATACCCTGGATATTGTCTCTGAGAACCTTACGATGACGTTTTGCTCCACCTTTACCGAGACCCTTGCCACCTTTTCCTCTTCCAGACATGGCGTAAATGTAGGAATATTAAAGAATAATCTCTGCTCGAACAGCTCAAAAAACGAAAACAACCACTATCGGTAACACTATATAATCTTAGCGCGGCCCTCTCGGAAAGCTCCTCGTCGCTTAACGTTGAACAGCAAAACTGTGACCATAGAAACTGAAAACATTTATTGAGAACTAAATAATAACCATCAAAGAAATGTGTTGGATCATATTATTATTATTTATTTTTTACCGAAAACAACTTCCATCTAGATATTTACGAGGTTACTTGGTGGACTGGACAAAATGTACATGTACTTCTCGAAAGGAAATATGTCCTAGCAGAGTAACTATGTAAAATAAAATTAAAAAAATAAATAAAAATAAAATAAAGATTCTTACACATATCTTTCAGACGATAAGAAAGTACCATCAGTAAGAATTATATTTCATTCGAATATTGGTAACGTATTGCTATACCGTTTTGTTTGAGTATTACAATCCAATTTTGCTTCAGAAACCAAAAAGTGGTGCAAACTAGGATTGAGAATCACAACTCTTTGTCCAATGGCGTCTCGACTCTGCGTCCTGTCCAATGATTGGTGGAACACGACCAATGAGAAGCTCTCTCGAACGGAAAGCGCAAAGTTTGAAAAGATAAACAAAAAAGCGCCTTCGAACGATGATCATTCTTAGCACGGAAGTCGAAGAGTGTAGTAGGATTGTAGTTCTACGTACGTTTGTAATATAGCACGGACAAAACGAAATTATGGCTCGCACGAAACAAACTGCAAGAAAATCCACGGGCGGAAAAGCACCAAGAAAACAACTGGCCACTAAAGCTGCCCGAAAGAGCGCTCCAGCAACAGGAGGTGTAAAGAAACCTCATCGTTACAGGCCAGGAACAGTAGCCCTCCGTGAAATCCGTCGATACCAGAAGTCAACTGAGCTGCTCATTCGAAAACTACCTTTCCAGAGACTGGTGAGAGAAATTGCCCAGGACTTCAAGACTGACCTTAGATTCCAGAGCTCTGCTGTCATGGCTCTTCAGGAGGCCAGTGAGGCGTACTTGGTGGGTCTCTTCGAAGACACTAACCTGTGTGCCATTCACGCAAAGAGGGTGACCATCATGCCGAAAGACATCCAACTCGCACGTAGAATTCGAGGGGAACGAGCCTAAATGGAGAGAGAGGTATTGTAACTTACCCTCGCCAATAAACAAACGGCCCTTTTCAGGGCCACCACATCCTGAACAAAGAGTATGCCATTCGCACACATCATGACTACATGTACTATGTTAGTAACATACATCTTTTCAAGTTGAATTTGCACGTAAGAAATGCAAGGAGTTGTAGTTTAGCAGCAACCGTCTTTTCTCTTACGAAAGTTTGTGAGTTAAGTATTCTTTCGTTTTACTTTATCAAGGAACCTTTTAAATTATTACACTTACTCGACGTGCATGAAACAGTTTTCAAAATCCCTGCATGTTCGATATTTAGTCTAGTTATGTGCCTGGAGAGAAGTATAAAATTTCATATTACGAAGTTGGTGTGTTTTCTTGTTCTCCTTCGAAATATATTATTGTGCTGCAGAAAATGTCGTATTGGTTTGTTTTCATTTTTCTTTCCGTGTAACGACATCTATGAAGGTAGGTACATTCCTTTCAGGTTAAGAATATTGAAAAGAAATGGCAATAGCTTACGAACTACACATACTCAGCTTACTTAGAAAGACGAACATCGTCTGGTTACGACAGTGAACACTGTCAACAACGTATCGTTATGCTGGTATAAGAGAAAACCTAACTGTGACGATCTACTTATATAGTAAGTACTATAATGAATCGTATTAAAACGTTTTTGTTTTATGATTATTTATTTATTTATGTATTATGGAAGGTGGGATAATAAGGTTTGTCGTACACAAGAGACACGCCTTTTGTTGCGTGTTCTGTGAAAATTATTAACACGAGATGTATGGCGAAGGAACTGTACTATCTCTCCATCAGGAGGTGGTGGCCCTGAAAAGGGCCGTTTTATATATTGTTAATATTTACCGACTTACTTCTTTTCGGTCTTCTTGGGCAATAAGACAGCCTGAATGTTTGGCAGAACGCCTCCCTGGGCGATAGTAACACCCTGTAGCAACTTGTTGAGTTCTTCGTCATTACGAATGGCAAGTTGCAAGTGACGAGGGATGATCCTAGTCTTCTTGTTATCACGTGCAGCGTTACCTGCTAACTCCAAAACTTCAGCAGCCAGGTACTCCAAGACAGCAGCGAGGTAGACGGGTGCTCCAGCTCCTACTCGCTCGGCATAGTTTCCTTTTCGAAGGAGACGATGTATACGCCCGACTGGAAACTGGAGTCCAGCTCTGCTTGAACGGGATTTAGCCTTGGCCTTCACTTTGCCACCTTTGCCTCGCCCAGACATTTTCCCTTAGTTTTTTCTCTGAAACTAAGAACGAAAAATAGACAGTAAAACACGATACTCACTATGTGGAATGAATACGTATTGTGACTATTACGCTGTTCACTCACTTAGTTTTATCAACTTTGTAGGATTGAACGACGTATATTGAGTCGCCTGTGACGGCCGCGCTTCTCGCGACAGCTATCGAGTTCGCAAACCAAAATGCTATTGGCTACTTTTCAATCCTGCAGCGCGCAATTTAAACGCTGACTGAATTTGGTCCAAGTTTTGGGAGTTTCAAGGTCGCCGTCAAGCAGAGCAGACGTGCAAGTCAAGAGCTGCGAGACAAGTGCATTGAAGACTAAATTATCCTGTGAAGTGCATAAAAGTTTTACTAAAAAAGGTTACCCCTTAGTCCTTATCAGGACTAGTAAAACAGTATGAAGAGAAAGAAGATAGTGACAAGATCCAACGGAAAACCCCTTTCCAACGACGAGATCATGGATATGCTGAATAGAGCTATTGAAGGACCAGCCTCTGAATCACTGAGTAGTTCGACTGAGAGTTCCGAAGGTGAAAACTCAGAAGGTGAAGAATCACGAAGACCAGAATCCCATGAAACAAACGAGACATCCAACAAGAGGAGGCTGAAGAAGAAGAAGAAAAAGGACATGGTAAGTATAGTTTCTGACTATGCTACTAACCCTAACCTTAACGACGCTAATAATAGTTCTAAAATCAAAGTATTAATAACATAACCCATGTTAACGAAGACAAAGCCACTTGCTCTAACAATAATTACTTGAATACAAACAACACCACCATCGCCACTAATTCTGAGAACACCATCACTGTCACACAAACACACAATTCTCCTAACTACAGAATCCCAACTCTGTTCATCGAAGGAGTAAACAAAACAACACGCATTCCACAGATTGTCAATCAACTGAGGTCCTATTACCCGGGCATTCAGTTTAAAGACATCAAACGTCTTCCTAATGGAAGAATCATGATTAAATGTACCGAACCTCAAGAGTTTGCGCATATTTTGGCCCACTGGCCCAAGGATGCCTTCGGTGTTCAAGCCACCATCACAACACCAAAAACAAACACACCAAAACTAACAGTCATAATCAGAGGTGTCGATTTCGACATTGAAGATCATGAAATCACTGAAGAATTAACAACTCAAGGCTTTGACATTGCATCATCGAACAGAATCATCTCATTCAGAACGAAACAAAAAACGCCACTGATCAAGGTAACCGTCAACAAAAAAGACGATCAAGAAAAATTATTAAAAAACGGTTGCTTTTTATTTTTCAAAAGACACACGACCGAACCGGAAAAGACACATCAAAAACCAATAATCCAATGCTACAAATGTCAACGGTTCGGACACACAAAAACTAATTGTATGGCCAAGGATAGATGTGTCAGATGTGGCGGATCTCACGAGGTCGCTCAGTGTCCTAACGAGCGTAACCAAGTTAGATGCGCCAACTGTCAGGCTCCCCACGCAGCCAGTTACAAAGGCTGCCCCAAATACACCCAAATACGTAACAGATTCCTTTTCAAAACCACGAACATCAATAATCAAACCCACGGCTACCAAAACAACACCAAACAACCTTTACTACCAACTCCAACCGACTCGCAAATCAAACACGCTCAACCTCAACCAACACGTACTTACGCGGACGTAACACGCCCAAAAAACAACACAAGCATTTAACCCAACAGATTTCACCACAAACTTGCTAGCAATGCTGATAGAATTGAGTGATCTCCCTCATTCGAATCGAGGCACGAGTCACTCAAGGCTGTTTGCAGCCTTGCAAGTCACTATTTTAACCTCCCTCACCTGAAACCACACCATCTTTCACTCAAAATTCACGCGAGGGAAATAAAACAACACAATGATACAACACATTAAAATCTTACACATCAACTGCCAAGGAAATCTTAAAGACAAAAGGTTAGAAATATACAACATAAACAAACATATAAACGCCAACATAATCATCATTTCAGAAACACTTTGCACAGAGAAACAAAACACCACAATCCCCGGATTCATCTCACACAACATACCTCACTCAGAAAACAACAGAGGTATAATAACTTACTTTAGTACAAAAATATCGCATCTAATCTCGATAGAAGATTCATTTAAATCTGACATTAATGAGACCATTTTTTGTAATATACACTTTAACAACCGGCTAACTATTCCGATTCTAGCCATATATTGCTCACCAACCAAAAAAATATCGACATTAACTTCCTTCAAAATGTGTTAATCGTAAACCCAAACCAATTATTATTGGAGACTTTAATTCACCGCACACAGAATTAAGGGGTAACAGAGACACACGCAGAGGATCCTGCATAAAAAATTTTATTTCTAGCAATAAAATGCACTTAATTAATGACAATACACCTACACACTTCTCAGCCGCCAACGGCTCATATGATGTACTCGATTTCATCATCGCTCCCAAGGACATGGTTAATAGAATATCTAACTTTAAAGTGCATGATGAAATCACCAGTGACCACTTCCCCGTATCATGTATGATTCACCCGCGCCACCCGGCTGTGGCGTACGTGACTCCTTCCGCATACACCTACACTGAAACAGACTGGCTCACTTTTAATGCCTCTCTGGACTCATACCTACCCCACCCAATCGAACATGTAAACAACAAAACAGAACTAGACAAATATGTTGATCAAATTACAGAAGCCATAAAGAAAGCCACAAAAAACACAATTCCTAAATCAAAAGAAAACAATCACTTATTCAATGGACTCTAACACCAGAAATTCACGCACTAATAATCAAACGCAGACAATTACGACGAATACACTACATCACACGTGATCCACACATTAAAACAGAAATCAATAGAACAAATACAAAAATTAAACAAGAAATTAAAAAAGTCAGAGAAAACAATTGGCATAACTTCTGCAAAACTTAGAAAAAACCAAGAAAAATCCAAAAGAATTCTGGAAAAATTCAAGAGTATTGCGTCAGACAAAAACACAAATCACATGTTACAACACATCACACACAACAATAAAATCGCAAGGACGGACGAAGAGAAAGCTGACTTATTAGCTGACTATTACAAATCCGCTTTTAGCGATTTAAACTCAGTAGATTTCGACACACAACACCAACACCATGTCAACAACTACATAAATGCAAACCAAGCTTCATTCTCACCAGGATTTCCCGGAGAGACACTAGAAGCATACTCAAATTCAATCAATAGAAAAATAACCATAACCGAACTAAAGATTAATATCAAAACTTGAAGAACACTTCCCCGGACATGACCAAATACCAAATATTATTCTCAAAAAAAAGTTCCACTCTCCTACTACAACACCTCACAAACATCATGAACATTTCATTAGCGACAGGGTATTACCCTGACACATGGAAAAAAGCCATCATAACAACGATCCCCAAGAAACAAACTAACAGAACAAATCCAGATAATTTCCGCCCCATCAGTCTGTTAAGCTGCCTTGGCAAACTGATGGAGAGAATTATCTCCAACCGTCTCCTCCATTTTTTTGCGAATCAAACAACATCCTTCCAGAATCTCAAAATGCCTCCAGAAAAATAGACAAACAACAGATCACCTCACACGACTCACCGAATCAATATACAAAGCTTACAACAACAATCAAGTAACCATCGGGGTATTCCTAGATGTCAAAAAAGCATTCGACAGCGTTTGGCACAATGCCATCATATACAAACTAAACCACCTACAAATAAATCCTACGATAGTCAAATGGATTTCAAATTTTTTAACCAATAGAACAGCACAAGTAAAAGTCAATAAAACCATATCCAAATTATTTAATATAACGGCAGGAGTGCCCCAAGGATCAGTCCTCTCTCCACTTCTTTACATAATTTTCGTCAGTGACATACCTTTTCCAAATCTAACATACACACACAATTCACAATACGCAGATGACATCGCAATCTGGAGCACCTCCAGAAACCCAGTAATGGCCATGTCTCGCGTACAAGAATCACTAAACAACGTCTCAACATGGAGCAACAAGTGGAGGGTCGTGTTAAATCCGACAAAAACACAAGCAATCACCTTCTATAGAAAACTAAAGAAGCAAAGAAAAATCTAGAAAAAAAATAAATCTATCACTTGGAAACACAACCATCAACATGAGCAAAACATCACATTCCTTGGCGTCACTTTCGACACAAAACTAACATGGAAAAACACATAAACAATATACACTCATCAATAAGAAAAAGGATTTCATATCTAAAGACTATAACTGGTAAACAATCAAAATGCGCACCGAACACCATTATACAAATATACAAGGCTTTACATCCGTCCACTAATAGAGTACGGATGTCAAGTAACATACAACATGTCAAACAACACACTCCAAAAAAATCCAAGTGCAACAAAACAAAATATTAAAATCCGCATTCAGTTTACCATCTTTTACACCAACAAATTATCTACACCAAATTAGTAATTTACCAACTATAAGAGATAGAATAACAGAACTTTCTATGAAATATTATCGAAAAGCAGAAAACAGAAACAAACTAACGGCATCACTACACAAATTATCAAGTGCACCAACAAAATACATATCACCATACAACATATTTCAAGAATCACAATCCACTCAACAAAGAGTCTAAATACATAAAACTATGTTATTAACATGAATTCCTTTTTTTTCAGGTACAGGGCACACGACAGGCAAAACTTTCGGCGCCTGTCGTGTGAAAGTGGGTTTTCTCGGGGTACTCCTGTTTCCCCACATCAAAATCTTCAGGCATTGGATTTCTAGATCCCAGCCCAGGCAACCTTTTGCCAGACCCAGAATCGGGCCGTTTGATTTGATCTGAACTTGAATGAATTACATTCATGTTCACATCTACCCAACTTTTCTTTCGAGACAGGTCCCGACCTTTCCTTCTTTCCACTGCTACCTTTGCCTCCACCCAAAAGACCATTTAGTGAGACATTCCCCACCCAAAAAAAGTCAAGAATAATAACGATAATTAATTTATTAAAATAATAATAAAAAAAAAAAAAACACCACTTAATCCTAATAACAATCCACGAGGGGACGAAGAGGAACTACAAAGTTCCTGAACACTTCAGTTGGAGAGAGAACTCTTCGATTTCTCTCTCTCTAAACTGAACCCCTGCCACGTTAGTTTAGTTTAGTTT
>NW_027467782.1:68370224-68418694 GCF_004210375.1 Tachypleus tridentatus | reverse complement strand
AAAGGTTGGCGGCGGGACCTTCGATTCTTCGTCCCTAGAGGATACGGTCGGCATTTCGAACACCTGCTCCCGCCGAGTACACGCATTGGCCTCGGTACAAGTCGAACAGAGTCTCAGAGCATGTGCCAGCGATTGGGAAATTTAAACACCGCGCCCGCCGCCTACCGACGGGGAACCGATTTTCTCGGTCTGTTTTGCGCGTGCGTGTTCTAACAGCCGCTTGCTCCAACGGGTCGGACGTCTAGACGCAGCCGTTGCGAAAAGTGCCCGAAAGGTTGGCGGCGGGACCTTCGATTCGTCGTCCCTAGAGGATACGGTCGGCATTTCGAACACCTGCTCCCGCCGAGTACACGCATTGGCCTCGGTACAAGTCGAACAGAGTCTCAGAGCATGTGCCAGCGAGCGGGAAATTTAAACACCGCACCCGCCGCCTACCGACGGGGAACCCATTTTCACGGCCTTTCGCGCGTGCGTGGTCGAACAGCAGCTTGCTCCAACGGGTCGGACGTCTAGACGCAGCCGTTGCGAAAAGTGCCCGAAAGGTTGGCGGCGGGTCCTTCGATTCGTCGTCCCTAGAGGATACGGACGGCATTTCGATCACCTGCTCCCGCCGAGTACACGCATTGGCCTCGGTACAAGTCGAACAGAGTCTCAGAGCATGTGCCAGCGATTGGGAAATTTAAACATCCGCGCCCGCCGCCTACCGACGGGGGAACCGATTTTCTCGGTCTGTTTCGCGCGTGCGTGGTCCAACAGCAGCTTGCTCCAACGGGTCGGACGTCTAGACGCAGCCGTTGCGAAAAGTGCCCGAAAGGTTGGCGGCGGGTCCTTCGATTCGTCGTCCCTAGAGGATACGGTCGGCATTTCGAACACCTGCTCCCGCCGAGTACACGCATTGGCCTCGGTACAAGTCGAACAGAGTCTCAGAGCATGTGACAGCGATTGGGAAATTTAAACACCGCGCCCGCCGCCTACCGACGGGGGAACCGATTTTCTCGGTCTGTTTCGCGCGTGCGTGGTCCAACAGCAGCTTGCTCCAACGGGTCGGACGTCTAGACGCAGCCGTTGCGAAAAGTGCCCGAAAGGTTGGCGGCGGGTCCTTCGATTCGTCGTCCCTAGAGGATACGGTCGGCATTTCGAACACCTGCTCCCGCCGAGTACACGCATTGGCCTCGGTACAAGTCGAACAGAGTCTCAGAGCATGTGCCAGCGAGCGGGAAATTTAAACACCCGCACCCGCCGCCTACCGACGGGGGAACCCATTTTCTCGGCCTCTTTCGCGCGTGCGTGGTCGAACAGCAGCTTGCTCCAACGGGTCGGACGTCTAGACGCAGCCGTTGCGAAAAGTGCCCGAAAGGTTGGCGGCGGGTCCTTCGATTCGTCGTCCCTAGAGGATACGGACGGCATTTCGATCACCTGCTCCCGCCGAGTACACGCATTGGCCTCGGTACAAGTCGAACAGAGTTTCAGAGCATGTGCCAGCGATTGGGAAATTTAAACATCCGCGCCCGCCGCCTACCGACGGGGGAACCGATTTTCTCGGTCTGTTTCGCGCGTGCGTGGTCCAACAGCAGCTTGCTCCAACGGGTCGGACGTCTAGACGCAGCCGTTGCGAAAAGTGCCCGAAAGGTTGGCGGCGGGTCCTTCGATTCGTCGTCCCTAGAGGATACGGTCGGCATTTCGAACACCTGCTCCCGCCGAGTACACGCATTGGCCTCGGTACAAGTCGAACAGAGTCTCAGAGCATGTGCCAGCGATTGGGAAATTTAAAGAGGTTATCGTCGGCATTTCGATTACCGGCTCCCGCCGAGTTCCGCAGTTTCTTTCTGCCCTTCGGACAGATAGGCGGTGGAACACGCTACGACGAGTTCGACGGTACTTCGGGTAGCCACGCGGAACTCTCCGCATAAGCTCTCGCCTTTTACCGCACATAGAAAAGCCGTACTTTTGAGTAGTGATGGCATTAAATGTAGTTTCCTTCTATATATATAGGGGACTGGTGAGGCTTGACTGGAATCGACGATGGACGTGGCGTAAGCGTTATCGGCATGTCAGCAGGCTGTTGGCGGCAGGACTGTCGATTCGACTACCGGCACCCGCCGCCTACCGAGGTTATCGTCGGCATTTCGATTACCGGCTCCCGCCGAGTTCCCGCAGTTTCTTTCTGCCCTTCGGACAGATAGGCGGTGGAACACGCTACGACGAGTTCGACGGTACTTCGGGTAGCCACGCGGAACTCTCCCGCATAAGCTCTCGCCTTTTACCGCACATAGAAAAGCCGTACTTTTGAGTAGTGATGGCATTAAATGTAGTTTCCTTCTATATATATAGGGGACTGGTGAGGCTTGACTGGAATCGACGATGGACGTAGCGTAAGCGTTATCGGCATGTCAGCAGGCTGTTGGCGGCAGGACTGTCGATTCGACTACCGGCACCCGCCGCCTACCGAGGTTATCGTCGGCATTTCGATTACCGGCTCCCGCCGAGTTCCCGCAGTTTCTTTCTGCCCTTCGGACAGATTGGCCGTGGAACACGCTACGACGAGTTCGACGGTACTTCGGGTACCCACGCGGAACTCTCCCGCATAAGCTCTCGCCTTTTACCGCACATAGAAAAGCCGTACTTTTGAGTAGTGATGGCATTAAATGTAGTTTCCTTCTATATATATAGGGGACTGGTGAGCTTGACTGGAATCGACGATGGACGTGGCGTAAGCGTTATCGGCATGTCAGCAGGCTGTTGGCGGCAGGACTGTCGATTCGACTACCGGCACCCGCCGCCTACCGAGGTTATCGTCGGCATTTCGATTACCGGCTCCCGCCGAGTTCCCGCAGTTTCTTTCTGCCCTTCGGACAGATAGGCGGTGGAACACGCTACGACGAGTTCGACGGTACTTCGGGTACCCACGCGGAACTCTCCCGCATAAGCTCTCGCCTTTTACCGCACATAGAAAAGCCGTACTTTTGAGTAGTGATGGCATTAAATGTAGTTTCCTTCTATATATAGGGGACTGGTGAGGCTTGACTGGAATCGACGATGGACGTGGCGTAAGCGTTATCGGCATGTCAGCAGGCTGTTGGCGGCAGGACTGTCGATTCGACTACCGGCACCCGCCGCCTACCGAGGTTATCGTCGGCATTTCGATTACCGGCTCCCGCCGAGTTCCCGCAGTTTCTTTCTGCCCTTCGGACAGATAGGCGGTGGAACACGCTACGACGAGTTCGACGGTACTTCGGGTAGCCACGCGGAACTCTCCCGCATAAGCTCTCGCCTTTTACCGCACATAGAAAAGCCGTACTTTTGAGTAGTGATGGCATTAAATGTAGTTTCCTTCTATATATATAGGGGACTGGTGAGGCTTGACTGGAATCGACGATGGACGTGGCGTAAGCGTTATCGGCATGTCAGCAGGCTGTTGGCGGCAGGACTGTCGATTCGACTACCGGCACCCGCCGCCTACCGAGGTTATCGTCGGCATTTCGATTACCGGCTCCCGCCGAGTTCCCGCAGTTTCTTTCTGCCCTTCGGACAGATAGGCGGTGGAACACGCTACGACGAGTTCGACGGTACTTCGGGTACCCACGCGGAACTCTCCCGCATAAGCTCTCGCCTTTTACCGCACATAGAAAAGCCGTACTTTTGAGTAGTGATGGCATTAAATGTAGTTTCCTTCTATATATAGGGGACTGGTGAGGCTTGACTGGAATCGACGATGGACGTGGCGTAAGCGTTATCGGCATGTCAGCAGGCTGTTGGCGGCAGGACTGTCGATTCGACTACCGGCACCCGCCGCCTACCGAGGTTATCGTCGGCATTTCGATTACCGGCTCCCGCCGAGTTCCCGCAGTTTCTTTCTGCCCTTCGGACAGATAGGCGGTGGAACACGCTACGACGAGTTCGACGGTACTTCGGGTACCCACGCGGAACTCTCCCGCATAAGCTCTCGCCTTTTACCGCACATAGAAAAGCCGTACTTTTGAGTAGTGATGGCATTAAATGTAGTTTCCTTCTATATATATAGGGGACTGGTGAGCTTGACTGGAATCGACGATGGACGTGGCGTAAGCGTTATCGGCATGTCAGCAGGCTGTTGGCGGCAGGACTGTCGATTCGACTACCGGCACCCGCCGCCTACCGAGGTTATCGTCGGCATTTCGATTACCGGCTCCCGCCGAGTTCCCGCAGTTTCTTTCTGCCCTTCGGACAGATAGGCGGTGGAACACGCTACGACGAGTTCGACGGTACTTAGGGTAGCCACGCGGAACTCTCCCGCATAAGCTCTCGCCTTTTACCGCACATAGAAAAGCCGTACTTTTGAGTAGTGATGGCATTAAATGTAGTTTCCTTCTATATATATGGGGACTGGTGAGGCTTGACTGGAATCGACGATGGACGTGGCGTAAGCGTTATCGGCATGTCAGCAGGCTGTTGGCGGCAGGACTGTCGATTCGACTACCGGCACCCGCCGCCTACCGAGGTTATCGTCGGCATTTCGATTACCGGCTCCCGCCGAGTTCCCGCAGTTTCTTTCTGCCCTTCGGACAGATAGGCGGTGGAACACGCTACGACGAGTTCGACGGTACTTCGGGTAGCCACGCGGAACTCTCCCGCATAAGCTCTCGCCTTTTACCGCACATAGAAAAGCCGTACTTTTGAGTAGTGATGGCATTAAATGTAGTTTCCTTCTATATATAGGGGACTGGTGAGGCTTGACTGGAATCGACGATGGACGTGGCGTAAGCGTTATCGGCATGTCAGCAGGCTGTTGGCGGCAGGACTGTCGATTCGACTACCGGCACCCGCCGCCTACCGAGGTTATCGTCGGCATTTCGATTACCGGCTCCCGCCGAGTTCCCGCAGTTTCTTTCTGCCCTTCGGACAGATTGGCTGTGGAACACGCTACGACGAGTTCGACGGTACTTCGGGTACCCACGCGGAACTCTCCCGCATAAGCTCTCGCCTTTTACCGCACATAGAAAAGCCGTACTTTTGAGTAGTGATGGCATTAAATGTAGTTTCCTTCTATATATAGGGGACTGGTGAGCTTGACTGGAATCGACGATGGACGTGGCGTAAGCGTTATCGGCATGTCAGCAGGCTGTTGGCGGCAGGACTGTCGATTCGACTACCGGCACCCGCCGCCTACCGAGGTTATCGTCGGCATTTCGATTACCGGCTCCCGCCGAGTTCCCGCAGTTTCTTTCTGCCCTTCGGACAGATTGGCTGTGGAACACGCTACGACGAGTTCGACGGTACTTCGGGTACCCACGCGGAACTCTCCCGCATAAGCTCTCGCCTTTTACCGCACATAGAAAAGCCGTACTTTTGAGTAGTGATGGCATTAAATGTAGTTTCCTTCTATATATATAGGGGACTGGTGAGGCTTGACTGGAATCGACGATGGACGTGGCGTAAGCGTTATCGGCATGTCAGCAGGCTGTTGGCGGCAGGACTGTCGATTCGACTACCGGCACCCGCCGCCTACCGAGGTTATCGTCGGCATTTCGATTACCGGCTCCCGCCGAGTTCCCGCAGTTTCTTTCTGCCCTTCGGACAGATAGGCGGTGGAACACGCTACGACGAGTTCGACGGTACTTCGGGTACCCACGCGGAACTCTCCCGCATAAGCTCTCGCCTTTTACCGCACATAGAAAAGCCGTACTTTTGAGTAGTGATGGCATTAAATGTAGTTTCCTTCTATATATATAGGGGACTGGTGAGGCTTGACTGGAATCGACGATGGACGTGGCGTAAGCGTTATCGGCATGTCAGCAGGCTGTTGGCGGCAGGACTGTCGATTCGACTACCGGCACCCGCCGCCTACCGAGGTTATCGTCGGCATTTCGATTACCGGCTCCCGCCGAGTTCCCGCAGTTTCTTTCTGCCCTTCGGACAGATAGGCGGTGGAACACGCTACGACGAGTTCGACGGTACTTCGGGTACCCACGCGGAACTCTCCCGCATAAGCTCTCGCCTTTTACCGCACATAGAAAAGCCGTACTTTTGAGTAGTGATGGCATTAAATGTAGTTTCCTTCTATATATAGGGGACTGGTGAGGCTTGACTGGAATCGACGATGGACGTGGCGTAAGCGTTATCGGCATGTCAGCAGGCTGTTGGCGGCAGGACTGTCGATTCGACTACCGGCACCCGCCGCCTACCGAGGTTATCGTCGGCATTTCGATTACCGGCTCCCGCCGAGTTCCCGCAGTTTCTTTCTGCCCTTCGGACAGATTGGCTGTGGAACACGCTACGACGAGTTCGACGGTACTTCGGGTACCCACGCGGAACTCTCCCGCATAAGCTCTCGCCTTTTACCGCACATAGAAAAGCCGTACTTTTGAGTAGTGATGGCATTAAATGTAGTTTCCTTCTATATATATAGGGGACTGGTGAGGCTTGACTGGAATCGACGATGGACGTGGCGTAAGCGTTATCGGCATGTCAGCAGGCTGTTGGCGGCAGGACTGTCGATTCGACTACCGGCACCCGCCGCCTACCGAGGTTATCGTCGGCATTTCGATTACCGGCTCCCGCCGAGTTCCCGCAGTTTCTTTCTGCCCTTCGGACAGATTGGCTGTGGAACACGCTACGACGAGTTCGACGGTACTTCGGGTACCCACGCGGAACTCTCCCGCATAAGCTCTCGCCTTTTACCGCACATAGAAAAGCCGTACTTTTGAGTAGTGATGGCATTAAATGTAGTTTCCTTCTATATATATAGGGGACTGGTGAGCTTGACTGGAATCGACGATGGACGTAGCGTAAGCGTTATCGGCATGTCAGCAGGCTGTTGGCGGCAGGACTGTCGATTCGACTACCGGCACCCGCCGCCTACCGAGGTTATCGTCGGCATTTCGATTACCGGCTCCCGCCGAGTTCCGCAGTTTCTTTCTGCCCTTCGGACAGATTGGCTGTGGAACACGCTACGACGAGTTCGACGGTACTTCGGGTACCCACGCGGAACTCTCCCGCATAAGCTCTCGCCTTTTACCGCACATAGAAAAGCCGTACTTTTGAGTAGTGATGGCATTAAATGTAGTTTCCTTCTATATATAGGGGACTGGTGAGGCTTGACTGGAATCGACGATGGACGTGGCGTAAGCGTTATCGGCATGTCAGCAGGCTGTTGGCGGCAGGACTGTCGATTCGACTACCGGCACCCGCCGCCTACCGAGGTTATCGTCGGCATTTCGATTACCGGCTCCCGCCGAGTTCCCGCAGTTTCTTTCTGCCCTTCGGACAGATAGGCGGTGGAACACGCTACGACGAGTTCGACGGTACTTCGGGTACCCACGCGGAACTCTCCCGCATAAGCTCTCGCCTTTTACCGCACATAGAAAAGCCGTACTTTTGAGTAGTGATGGCATTAAATGTAGTTTCCTTCTATATATATAGGGGACTGGTGAGGCTTGACTGGAATCGACGATGGACGTGGCGTAAGCGTTATCGGCATGTCAGCAGGCTGTTGGCGGCAGGACTGTCGATTCGACTACCGGCACCCGCCGCCTACCGAGGTTATCGTCGGCATTTCGATTACCGGCTCCCGCCGAGTTCCCGCAGTTTCTTTCTGCCCTTCGGACAGATAGGCGGTGGAACACGCTACGACGAGTTCGACGGCACTTCGGGTAGCCACGCGGAACTCTCCCGCATAAGCTCTCGCCTTTTACCGCACATAGAAAAGCCGTACTTTTGAGTAGTGATGGCATTAAATGTAGTTTCCTTCTATATATATAGGGGACTGGTGAGGCTTGACTGGAATCGACGATGGACGTGGCGTAAGCGTTATCGGCATGTCAGCAGGCTGTTGGCGGCAGGACTGTCGATTCGACTACCGGCACCCGCCGCCTACCGAGGTTATCGTCGGCATTTCGATTACCGGCTCCCGCCGAGTTCCCGCAGTTTCTTTCTGCCCTTCGGACAGATAGGCGGTGGAACACGCTACGACGAGTTCGACGGTACTTCGGGTACCCACGCGGAACTCTCCCGCATAAGCTCTCGCCTTTTACCGCACATAGAAAAGCCGTACTTTTGAGTAGTGATGGCATTAAATGTAGTTTCCTTCTATATATATAGGGGACTGGTGAGGCTTGACTGGAATCGACGATGGACGTGGCGTAAGCGTTATCGGCATGTCAGCAGGCTGTTGGCGGCAGGACTGTCGATTCGACTACCGGCACCCGCCGCCTACCGAGGTTATCGTCGGCATTTCGATTACCGGCTCCCGCCGAGTTCCCGCAGTTTCTTTCTGCCCTTCGGACAGATTGGCCGTGGAACACGCTACGACGAGTTCGACGGTACTTCGGGTACCCACGCGGAACTCTCCCGCATAAGCTCTCGCCTTTTACCGCACATAGAAAAGCCGTACTTTTGAGTAGTGATGGCATTAAATGTAGTTTCCTTCTATATATAGGGGACTGGTGAGCTTGACTGGAATCGACGATGGACGTAGCGTAAGCGTTATCGGCATGTCAGCAGGCTGTTGGCGGCAGGACTGTCGATTCGACTACCGGCACCCGCCGCCTACCGAGGTTATCGTCGGCATTTCGATTACCGGCTCCCGCCGAGTTCCCGCAGTTTCTTTCTGCCCTTCGGACAGATTGGCGGTGGAACACGCTACGACGAGTTCGACGGTACTTCGGGTACCCACGCGGAACTCTCCCGCATAAGCTCTCGCCTTTTACCGCACATAGAAAAGCCGTACTTTTGAGTAGTGATGGCATTAAATGTAGTTTCCTTCTATATATATAGGGACTGGTGAGGCTTGACTGGAATCGACGATGGACGTGGCGTAAGCGTTATCGGCATGTCAGCAGGCTGTTGGCGGCAGGACTGTCGATTCGACTACCGGCACCCGCCGCCTACCGAGGTTATCGTCGGCATTTCGATTACCGGCTCCCGCCGAGTTCCCGCAGTTTCTTTCTGCCCTTCGGACAGATAGGCGGTGGAACACGCTACGACGAGTTCGACGGTACTTCGGGTACCCACGCGGAACTCTCCCGCATAAGCTCTCGCCTTTTACCGCACATAGAAAAGCCGTACTTTTGAGTAGTGATGGCATTAAATGTAGTTTCCTTCTATATATATAGGGGACTGGTGAGGCTTGACTGGAATCGACGATGGACGTGGCGTAAGCGTTATCGGCATGACAGCAGGCTGTTGGCGGCAGGACTGTCGATTCGACTACCGGCACCCGCCGCCTACCGAGGTTATCGTCGGCATTTCGATTACCGGCTCCCGCCGAGTTCCCGCAGTTTCTTTCTGCCCTTCGGACAGATAGGCGGTGGAACACGCTACGACGAGTTCGACGGCACTTAGGGTAGCCACGCGGAACTCTCCCGCATAAGCTCTCGCCTTTTACCGCACATAGAAAAGCCGTACTTTTGAGTAGTGATGGCATTAAATGTAGTTTCCTTCTATATATATAGGGGACTGGTGAGGCTTGACTGGAATCGACGATGGACGTGGCGTAAGCGTTATCGGCATGTCAGCAGGCTGTTGGCGGCAGGACTGTCGATTCGACTACCGGCACCCGCCGCCTACCGAGGTTATCGTCGGCATTTCGATTACCGGCTCCCGCCGAGTTCCCGCAGTTTCTTTCTGCCCTTCGGACAGATTGGCTGTGGAACACGCTACGACGAGTTCGACGGTACTTCGGGTACCCACGCGGAACTCTCCCGCATAAGCTCTCGCCTTTTACCGCACATAGAAAAGCCGTACTTTTGAGTAGTGATGGCATTAAATGTAGTTTCCTTCTATATATAGGGGACTGGTGAGCTTGACTGGAATCGACGATGGACGTGGCGTAAGCGTTATCGGCATGTCAGCAGGCTGTTGGCGGCAGGACTGTCGATTCGACTACCGGCACCCGCCGCCTACCGAGGTTATCGTCGGCATTTCGATTACCGGCTCCCGCCGAGTTCCCGCAGTTTCTTTCTGCCCTTCGGACAGATTGGCCGTGGAACACGCTACGACGAGTTCGACGGTACTTCGGGTACCCACGCGGAACTCTCCCGCATAAGCTCTCGCCTTTTACCGCACATAGAAAAGCCGTACTTTTGAGTAGTGATGGCATTAAATGTAGTTTCCTTCTATATATATAGGGACTGGTGAGGCTTGACTGGAATCGACGATGGACGTAGCGTAAGCGTTATCGGCATGTCAGCAGGCTGTTGGCGGCAGGACTGTCGATTCGACTACCGGCACCCGCCGCCTACCGAGGTTATCGTCGGCATTTCGATTACCGGCTCCCGCCGAGTTCCCGCAGTTTCTTTCTGCCCTTCGGACAGATTGGCGGTGGAACACGCTACGACGAGTTCGACGGTACTTCGGGTACCCACGCGGAACTCTCCCGCATAAGCTCTCGCCTTTTACCGCACATAGAAAAGCCGTACTTTTGAGTAGTGATGGCATTAAATGTAGTTTCCTTCTATATATATAGGGACTGGTGAGGCTTGACTGGAATCGACGATGGACGTGGCGTAAGCGTTATCGGCATGTCAGCAGGCTGTTGGCGGCAGGACTGTCGATTCGACTACCGGCACCCGCCGCCTACCGAGGTTATCGTCGGCATTTCGATTACCGGCTCCCGCCGAGTTCCCGCAGTTTCTTTCTGCCCTTCGGACAGATAGGCGGTGGAACACGCTACGACGAGTTCGACGGTACTTCGGGTAGCCACGCGGAACTCTCCCGCATAAGCTCTCGCCTTTTACCGCACATAGAAAAGCCGTACTTTTGAGTAGTGATGGCATTAAATGTAGTTTCCTTCTATATATATAGGGGACTGGTGAGGCTTGACTGGAATCGACGATGGACGTGGCGTAAGCGTTATCGGCATGACACCAGTCTGTTGGCGGCAGGACTGTCGATTCGACTACCGGCACCCGCCGCCTACCGAGGTTATCGTCGGCATTTCGATTACCGGCTCCCGCCGAGTTCCCGCAGTTTCTTTCTGCCCTTCGGACAGATAGGCGGTGGAACACGCTACGACGAGTTCGACGGCACTTAGGGTAGCCACGCGGAACTCTCCCGCATAAGCTCTCGCCTTTTACCGCACATAGAAAAGCCGTACTTTTGAGTAGTGATGGCATTAAATGTAGTTTCCTTCTATATATAGGGGACTGGTGAGGCTTGACTGGAATCGACGATGGACGTGGCGTAAGCGTTATCGGCATGTCAGCAGGCTGTTGGCGGCAGGACTGTCGATTCGACTACCGGCACCCGCCGCCTACCGAGGTTATCGTCGGCATTTCGATTACCGGCTCCCGCCGAGTTCCCGCAGTTTCTTTCTGCCCTTCGGACAGATTGGCGGTGGAACACGCTACGACGAGTTCGACGGTACTTCGGGTACCCACGCGGAACTCTCCCGCATAAGCTCTCGCCTTTTACCGCACATAGAAAAGCCGTACTTTTGAGTAGTGATGGCATTAAATGTAGTTTCCTTCTATATATATAGGGGACTGGTGAGCTTGACTGGAATCGACGATGGACGTGGCGTAAGCGTTATCGGCATGTCAGCAGGCTGTTGGCGGCAGGACTGTCGATTCGACTACCGGCACCCGCCGCCTACCGAGGTTATCGTCGGCATTTCGATTACCGGCTCCCGCCGAGTTCCCGCAGTTTCTTTCTGCCCTTCGGACAGATTGGCCGTGGAACACGCTACGACGAGTTCGACGGTACTTCGGGTACCCACGCGGAACTCTCCCGCATAAGCTCTCGCCTTTTACCGCACATAGAAAAGCCGTACTTTTGAGTAGTGATGGCATTAAATGTAGTTTCCTTCTATATATAGGGGACTGGTGAGCTTGACTGGAATCGACGATGGACGTAGCGTAAGCGTTATCGGCATGTCAGCAGGCTGTTGGCGGCAGGACTGTCGATTCGACTACCGGCACCCGCCGCCTACCGAGGTTATCGTCGGCATTTCGATTACCGGCTCCCGCCGAGTTCCCGCAGTTTCTTTCTGCCCTTCGGACAGATTGGCGGTGGAACACGCTACGACGAGTTCGACGGTACTTCGGGTACCCACGCGGAACTCTCCCGCATAAGCTCTCGCCTTTTACCGCACATAGAAAAGCCGTACTTTTGAGTAGTGATGGCATTAAATGTAGTTTCCTTCTATATATATAGGGGACTGGTGAGGCTTGACTGGAATCGACGATGGACGTGGCGTAAGCGTTATCGGCATGTCAGCAGGCTGTTGGCGGCAGGACTGTCGATTCGACTACCGGCACCCGCCGCCTACCGAGGTTATCGTCGGCATTTCGATTACCGGCTCCCGCCGAGTTCCCGCAGTTTCTTTCTGCCCTTCGGACAGATAGGCGGTGGAACACGCTACGACGAGTTCGACGGCACTTAGGGTAGCCACGCGGAACTCTCCCGCATAAGCTCTCGCCTTTTACCGCACATAGAAAAGCCGTACTTTTGAGTAGTGATGGCATTAAATGTAGTTTCCTTCTATATATATAGGGGACTGGTGAGGCTTGACTGGAATCGACGATGGACGTGGCGTAAGCGTTATCGGCATGACACCAGGCTGTTGGCGGCAGGACTGTCGATTCGACTACCGGCACCCGCCGCCTACCGAGGTTATCGTCGGCATTTCGATTACCGGCTCCCGCCGAGTTCCCGCAGTTTCTTTCTGCCCTTCGGACAGATAGGCGGTGGAACACGCTACGACGAGTTCGACGGCACTTAGGGTAGCCACGCGGAACTCTCCCGCATAAGCTCTCGCCTTTTACCGCACATAGAAAAGCCGTACTTTTGAGTAGTGATGGCATTAAATGTAGTTTCCTTCTATATATAGGGGACTGGTGAGGCTTGACTGGAATCGACGATGGACGTGGCGTAAGCGTTATCGGCATGTCAGCAGGCTGTTGGCGGCAGGACTGTCGATTCGACTACCGGCACCCGCCGCCTACCGAGGTTATCGTCGGCATTTCGATTACCGGCTCCCGCCGAGTTCCCGCAGTTTCTTTCTGCCCTTCGGACAGATTGGCTGTGGAACACGCTACGACGAGTTCGACGGTACTTCGGGTACCCACGCGGAACTCTCCCGCATAAGCTCTCGCCTTTTACCGCACATAGAAAAGCCGTACTTTTGAGTAGTGATGGCATTAAATGTAGTTTCCTTCTATATATATAGGGGACTGGTGAGCTTGACTGGAATCGACGATGGACGTGGCGTAAGCGTTATCGGCATGTCAGCAGGCTGTTGGCGGCAGGACTGTCGATTCGACTACCGGCACCCGCCGCCTACCGAGGTTATCGTCGGCATTTCGATTACCGGCTCCCGCCGAGTTCCCGCAGTTTCTTTCTGCCCTTCGGACAGATTGGCTGTGGAACACGCTACGACGAGTTCGACGGTACTTCGGGTACCCACGCGGAACTCTCCCGCATAAGCTCTCGCCTTTTACCGCACATAGAAAAGCCGTACTTTTGAGTAGTGATGGCATTAAATGTAGTTTCCTTCTATATATATAGGACTGGTGAGCTTGACTGGAATCGACGATGGACGTGGCGTAAGCGTTATCGGCATGTCAGCAGGCTGTTGGCGGCAGGACTGTCGATTCGACTACCGGCACCCGCCGCCTACCGAGGTTATCGTCGGCATTTCGATTACCGGCTCCCGCCGAGTTCCCGCAGTTTCTTTCTGCCCTTCGGACAGATTGGCTGTGGAACACGCTACGACGAGTTCGACGGTACTTCGGGTACCCACGCGGAACTCTCCCGCATAAGCTCTCGCCTTTTACCGCACATAGAAAAGCCGTACTTTTGAGTAGTGATGGCATTAAATGTAGTTTCCTTCTATATATAGGGGACTGGTGAGCTTGACTGGAATCGACGATGGACGTGGCGTAAGCGTTATCGGCATGTCAGCAGGCTGTTGGCGGCAGGACTGTCGATTCGACTACCGGCACCCGCCGCCTACCGAGGTTATCGTCGGCATTTCGATTACCGGCTCCCGCCGAGTTCCCGCAGTTTCTTTCTGCCCTTCGGACAGATAGGCGGTGGAACACGCTACGACGAGTTCGACGGTACTTCGGGTACCCACGCGGAACTCTCCCGCATAAGCTCTCGCCTTTTACCGCACATAGAAAAGCCGTACTTTTGAGTAGTGATGGCATTAAATGTAGTTTCCTTCTATATATAGGGGACTGGTGAGGCTTGACTGGAATCGACGATGGACGTGGCGTAAGCGTTATCGGCATGTCAGCAGGCTGTTGGCGGCAGGACTGTCGATTCGACTACCGGCACCCGCCGCCTACCGAGGTTATCGTCGGCATTTCGATTACCGGCTCCCGCCGAGTTCCCGCAGTTTCTTTCTGCCCTTCGGACAGATTGGCTGTGGAACACGCTACGACGAGTTCGACGGTACTTCGGGTACCCACGCGGAACTCTCCCGCATAAGCTCTCGCCTTTTACCGCACATAAAAAAGCCGTACTTTTGAGTAGTGATGGCATTAAATGTAGTTTCCTTCTATATATAGGGGACTGGTGAGGCTTGACTGGAATCGACGATGGACGTGGCGTAAGCGTTATCGGCATGTCAGCAGGCTGTTGGCGGCAGGACTGTCGATTCGACTACCGGCACCCGCCGCCTACCGAGGTTATCGTCGGCATTTCGATTACCGGCTCCCGCCGAGTTCCCGCAGTTTCTTTCTGCCCTTCGGACAGATAGGCGGTGGAACACGCTACGACGAGTTCGACGGTACTTCGGGTACCCACGCGGAACTCTCCCGCATAAGCTCTCGCCTTTTACCGCACATAGAAAAGCCGTACTTTTGAGTAGTGATGGCATTAAATGTAGTTTCCTTCTATATATAGGGGACTGGTGAGGCTTGACTGGAATCGACGATGGACGTGGCGTAAGCGTTATCGGCATGTCAGCAGGCTGTTGGCGGCAGGACTGTCGATTCGACTACCGGCACCCGCCGCCTACCGAGGTTATCGTCGGCATTTCGATTACCGGCTCCCGCCGAGTTCCCGCAGTTTCTTTCTGCCCTTCGGACAGATAGGCGTGGAACACGCTACGACGAGTTCGACGGTACTTCGGGTACCCACGCGGAACTCTCCCGCATAAGCTCTCGCCTTTTACCGCACATAGAAAAGCCGTACTTTTGAGTAGTGATGGCATTAAATGTAGTTTCCTTCTATATATAGGGGACTGGTGAGGCTTGACTGGAATCGACGATGGACGTGGCGTAAGCGTTATCGGCATGTCAGCAGGCTGTTGGCGGCAGGACTGTCGATTCGACTACCGGCACCCGCCGCCTACCGAGGTTATCGTCGGCATTTCGATTACCGGCTCCCGCCGAGTTCCCGCAGTTTCTTTCTGCCCTTCGGACAGATAGGCGGTGGAACACGCTACGACGAGTTCGACGGTACTTCGGGTACCCACGCGGAACTCTCCCGCATAAGCTCTCGCCTTTTACCGCACATAGAAAAGCCGTACTTTTGAGTAGTGATGGCATTAAATGTAGTTTCCTTCTATATATAGGGGACTGGTGAGGCTTGACTGGAATCGACGATGGACGTGGCGTAAGCGTTATCGGCATGACACCAGTCTGTTGGCGGCAGGACTGTCGATTCGACTACCGGCACCCGCCGCCTACCGAGGTTATCGTCGGCATTTCGATTACCGGCTCCCGCCGAGTTCCCGCAGTTTCTTTCTGCCCTTCGGACAGATAGGCGGTGGAACACGCTACGACGAGTTCGACGGCACTTAGGGTAGCCACGCGGAACTCTCCCGCATAAGCTCTCGCCTTTTACCGCACATAGAAAAGCCGTACTTTTGAGTAGTGATGGCATTAAATGTAGTTTCCTTCTATATATAGGGGACTGGTGAGGCTTGACTGGAATCGACGATGGACGTGGCGTAAGCGTTATCGGCATGACAGCAGTCTGTTGGCGGCAGGACTGTCGATTCGACTACCGGCACCCGCCGCCTACCGAGGTTATCGTCGGCATTTCGATTACCGGCTCCCGCCGAGTTCCCGCAGTTTCTTTCTGCCCTTCGGACAGATAGGCGGTGGAACACGCTACGACGAGTTCGACGGCACTTAGGGTAGCCACGCGGAACTCTCCCGCATAAGCTCTCGCCTTTTACCGCACATAGAAAAGCCGTACTTTTGAGTAGTGATGGCATTAAATGTAGTTTCCTTCTATATATATAGGGGACTGGTGAGGCTTGACTGGAATCGACGATGGACGTGGCGTAAGCGTTATCGGCATGTCAGCAGGCTGTTGGCGGCAGGACTGTCGATTCGACTACCGGCACCCGCCGCCTACCGAGGTTATCGTCGGCATTTCGATTACCGGCTCCCGCCGAGTTCCCGCAGTTTCTTTCTGCCCTTCGGACAGATTGGCCGTGGAACACGCTACGACGAGTTCGACGGTACTTCGGGTACCCACGCGGAACTCTCCCGCATAAGCTCTCGCCTTTTACCGCACATAGAAAAGCCGTACTTTTGAGTAGTGATGGCATTAAATGTAGTTTCCTTCTATATATATAGGGGACTGGTGAGCTTGACTGGAATCGACGATGGACGTGGCGTAAGCGTTATCGGCATGTCAGCAGGCTGTTGGCGGCAGGACTGTCGATTCGACTACCGGCACCCGCCGCCTACCGAGGTTATCGTCGGCATTTCGATTACCGGCTCCCGCCGAGTTCCCGCAGTTTCTTTCTGCCCTTCGGACAGATTGGCGGTGGAACACGCTACGACGAGTTCGACGGCACTTCGGGTACCCACGCGGAACTCTCCCGCATAAGCTCTCGCCTTTTACCGCACATAGAAAAGCCGTACTTTTGAGTAGTGATGGCATTAAATGTAGTTTCCTTCTATATATATAGGGGACTGGTGAGGCTTGACTGGAATCGACGATGGACGTGGCGTAAGCGTTATCGGCATGTCAGCAGGCTGTTGGCGGCAGGACTGTCGATTCGACTACCGGCACCCGCCGCCTACCGAGGTTATCGTCGGCATTTCGATTACCGGCTCCCGCCGAGTTCCCGCAGTTTCTTTCTGCCCTTCGGACAGATAGGCGGTGGAACACGCTACGACGAGTTCGACGGTACTTCGGGTACCCACGCGGAACTCTCCCGCATAAGCTCTCGCCTTTTACCGCACATAGAAAAGCCGTACTTTTGAGTAGTGATGGCATTAAATGTAGTTTCCTTCTATATATAGGGGACTGGTGAGGCTTGACTGGAATCGACGATGGACGTGGCGTAAGCGTTATCGGCATGACACCAGTCTGTTGGCGGCAGGACTGTCGATTCGACTACCGGCACCCGCCGCCTACCGAGGTTATCGTCGGCATTTCGATTACCGGCTCCCGCCGAGTTCCCGCAGTTTCTTTCTGCCCTTCGGACAGATAGGCGGTGGAACACGCTACGACGAGTTCGACGGCACTTAGGGTAGCCACGCGGAACTCTCCCGCATAAGCTCTCGCCTTTTACCGCACATAGAAAAGCCGTACTTTTGAGTAGTGATGGCATTAAATGTAGTTTCCTTCTATATATAGGGGACTGGTGAGGCTTGACTGGAATCGACGATGGACGTGGCGTAAGCGTTATCGGCATGTCAGCAGGCTGTTGGCGGCAGGACTGTCGATTCGACTACCGGCACCCGCCGCCTACCGAGGTTATCGTCGGCATTTCGATTACCGGCTCCCGCCGAGTTCCCGCAGTTTCTTTCTGCCCTTCGGACAGATTGGCCGTGGAACACGCTACGACGAGTTCGACGGCACTTAGGGTAGCCACGCGGAACTCTCCCGCATAAGCTCTCGCCTTTTACCGCACATAGAAAAGCCGTACTTTTGAGTAGTGATGGCATTAAATGTAGTTTCCTTCTATATATATAGGACTGGTGAGGCTTGACTGGAATCGACGATGGACGTGGCGTAAGCGTTATCGGCATGTCAGCAGGCTGTTGGCGGCAGGACTGTCGATTCGACTACCGGCACCCGCCGCCTACCGAGGTTATCGTCGGCATTTCGATTACCGGCTCCCGCCGAGTTCCCGCAGTTTCTTTCTGCCCTTCGGACAGATTGGCCGTGGAACACGCTACGACGAGTTCGACGGTACTTCGGGTACCCACGCGGAACTCTCCCGCATAAGCTCTCGCCTTTTACCGCACATAGAAAAGCCGTACTTTTGAGTAGTGATGGCATTAAATGTAGTTTCCTTCTATATATAGGGGACTGGTGAGCTTGACTGGAATCGACGATGGACGTAGCGTAAGCGTTATCGGCATGTCAGCAGGCTGTTGGCGGCAGGACTGTCGATTCGACTACCGGCACCCGCCGCCTACCGAGGTTATCGTCGGCATTTCGATTACCGGCTCCCGCCGAGTTCCCGCAGTTTCTTTCTGCCCTTCGGACAGATTGGCCGTGGAACACGCTACGACGAGTTCGACGGTACTTCGGGTACCCACGCGGAACTCTCCCGCATAAGCTCTCGCCTTTTACCGCACATAGAAAAGCCGTACTTTTGAGTAGTGATGGCATTAAATGTAGTTTCCTTCTATATATAGGGGACTGGTGAGGCTTGACTGGAATCGACGATGGACGTGGCGTAAGCGTTATCGGCATGTCAGCAGGCTGTTGGCGGCAGGACTGTCGATTCGACTACCGGCACCCGCCGCCTACCGAGGTTATCGTCGGCATTTCGATTACCGGCTCCCGCCGAGTTCCCGCAGTTTCTTTCTGCCCTTCGGACAGATAGGCGTTGGAACACGCTACGACGAGTTCGACGGTACTTCGGGTACCCACGCGGAACTCTCCCGCATAAGCTCTCGCCTTTTACCGCACATAGAAAAGCCGTACTTTTGAGTAGTGATGGCATTAAATGTAGTTTCCTTCTATATATATAGGGGACTGGTGAGGCTTGACTGGAATCGACGATGGACGTGGCGTAAGCGTTATCGGCATGACACCAGTCTGTTGGCGGCAGGACTGTCGATTCGACTACCGGCACCCGCCGCCTACCGAGGTTATCGTCGGCATTTCGATTACCGGCTCCCGCCGAGTTCCCGCAGTTTCTTTCTGCCCTTCGGACAGATAGGCGGTGGAACACGCTACGACGAGTTCGACGGCACTTAGGGTAGCCACGCGGAACTCTCCCGCATAAGCTCTCGCCTTTACCGCACATAGAAAAGCCGTACTTTTGAGTAGTGATGGCATTAAATGTAGTTTCCTTCTATATATAGGGGACTGGTGAGGCTTGACTGGAATCGACGATGGACGTGGCGTAAGCGTTATCGGCATGACACCAGTCTGTTGGCGGCAGGACTGTCGATTCGACTACCGGCACCCGCCGCCTACCGAGGTTATCGTCGGCATTTCGATTACCGGCTCCCGCCGAGTTCCCGCAGTTTCTTTCTGCCCTTCGGACAGATTGGCCGTGGAACACGCTACGACGAGTTCGACGGCACTTAGGGTAGCCACGCGGAACTCTCCCGCATAAGCTCTCGCCTTTTACCGCACATAGAAAAGCCGTACTTTTGAGTAGTGATGGCATTAAATGTAGTTTCCTTCTATATATAGGGGACTGGTGAGGCTTGACTGGAATCGACGATGGACGTGGCGTAAGCGTTATCGGCATGTCAGCAGGCTGTTGGCGGCAGGACTGTCGATTCGACTACCGGCACCCGCCGCCTACCGAGGTTATCGTCGGCATTTCGATTACCGGCTCCCGCCGAGTTCCCGCAGTTTCTTTCTGCCCTTCGGACAGATTGGCCGTGGAACACGCTACGACGAGTTCGACGGTACTTCGGGTACCCACGCGGAACTCTCCCGCATAAGCTCTCGCCTTTTACCGCACATAGAAAAGCCGTACTTTTGAGTAGTGATGGCATTAAATGTAGTTTCCTTCTATATATAGGGGACTGGTGAGCTTGACTGGAATCGACGATGGACGTAGCGTAAGCGTTATCGGCATGTCAGCAGGCTGTTGGCGGCAGGACTGTCGATTCGACTACCGGCACCCGCCGCCTACCGAGGTTATCGTCGGCATTTCGATTACCGGCTCCCGCCGAGTTCCCGCAGTTTCTTTCTGCCCTTCGGACAGATTGGCCGTGGAACACGCTACGACGAGTTCGACGGCACTTAGGGTAGCCACGCGGAACTCTCCCGCATAAGCTCTCGCCTTTTACCGCACATAGAAAAGCCGTACTTTTGAGTAGTGATGGCATTAAATGTAGTTTCCTTCTATATATATAGGGGACTGGTGAGGCTTGACTGGAATCGACGATGGACGTGGCGTAAGCGTTATCGGCATGACAGCAGTCTGTTGGCGGCAGGACTGTCGATTCGACTACCGGCACCCGCCGCCTACCGAGGTTATCGTCGGCATTTCGATTACCGGCTCCCGCCGAGTTCCCGCAGTTTCTTTCTGCCCTTCGGACAGATAGGCGGTGGAACACGCTACGACGAGTTCGACGGCACTTAGGGTAGCCACGCGGAACTCTCCCGCATAAGCTCTCGCCTTTTACCGCACATAGAAAAGCCGTACTTTTGAGTAGTGATGGCATTAAATGTAGTTTCCTTCTATATATAGGGGACTGGTGAGGCTTGACTGGAATCGACGATGGACGTGGCGTAAGCGTTATCGGCATGTCAGCAGGCTGTTGGCGGCAGGACTGTCGATTCGACTACCGGCACCCGCCGCCTACCGAGGTTATCGTCGGCATTTCGATTACCGGCTCCCGCCGAGTTCCCGCAGTTTCTTTCTGCCCTTCGGACAGATTGGCCGTGGAACACGCTACGACGAGTTCGACGGCACTTAGGGTAGCCACGCGGAACTCTCCCGCATAAGCTCTCGCCTTTTACCGCACATAGAAAAGCCGTACTTTTGAGTAGTGATGGCATTAAATGTAGTTTCCTTCTATATATAGGGGACTGGTGAGGCTTGACTGGAATCGACGATGGACGTGGCGTAAGCGTTATCGGCATGTCAGCAGGCTGTTGGCGGCAGGACTGTCGATTCGACTACCGGCACCCGCCGCCTACCGAGGTTATCGTCGGCATTTCGATTACCGGCTCCCGCCGAGTTCCCGCAGTTTCTTTCTGCCCTTCGGACAGATTGGCCGTGGAACACGCTACGACGAGTTCGACGGTACTTCGGGTACCCACGCGGAACTCTCCCGCATAAGCTCTCGCCTTTTACCGCACATAGAAAAGCCGTACTTTTGAGTAGTGATGGCATTAAATGTAGTTTCCTTCTATATATAGGGGACTGGTGAGCTTGACTGGAATCGACGATGGACGTAGCGTAAGCGTTATCGGCATGTCAGCAGGCTGTTGGCGGCAGGACTGTCGATTCGACTACCGGCACCCGCCGCCTACCGAGGTTATCGTCGGCATTTCGATTACCTGCTCCCGCCGAGTTCCCGCAGTTTCTTTCTGCCCTTCGGACAGATAGGCGGTGGAACACGCTACGACGAGTTCGACGGCACTTAGGGTAGCCACGCGGAACTCTCCCGCATAAGCTCTCGCCTTTTACCGCACATAGAAAAGCCGTACTTTTGAGTAGTGATGGCATTAAATGTAGTTTCCTTCTATATATATAGGGGACTGGTGAGGCTTGACTGGAATCGACGATGGACGTGGCGTAAGCGTTATCGGCATGACACCAGTCTGTTGGCGGCAGGACTGTCGATTCGACTACCGGCACCCGCCGCCTATCGAGGTTATCGTCGGCATTTCGATTACCGGCTCCCGCCGTGTTCCCGCAGTTTCTTTCTGCCCTTCGGACAGATAGGCGGTGGAACACGCTACGACGAGTTCGACGGCACTTAGGGTAGCCACGCGGAACTCTCCCGCATAAGCTCTCGCCTTTTACCGCACATAGAAAAGCCGTACTTTTGAGTAGTGATGGCATTAAATGTAGTTTCCTTCTATATATATAGGGGACTGGTGAGGCTTGACTGGAATCGACGATGGACGTAGCGTAAGCGTTATCGGCATGTTAAAACGTTGCCGCCGACTAACCCCAATGGCCTCATTGCCTCTAGGAGAGATTCGCGATCGATCACGCGACGCGTCCGTTGGCGGGGTTGTGGAGGACGATGCGGACACTACCCGGTAGTTTTTAGGACGTTACGTGTACCTTTTTCGCTCAAAACTGAGGACCAATTTGACGCAACTCAGGGTTGCGATGCGGAACTTGCCCGCATAGGCTCTCGCCTTTTACCGCACTTTCAAAAGCCGTACTAATGGGTTCTGATGGCATTAAATGTAGTTTCCTTCTATATATAGGGAGCATAGTCTGTCTGAGACGGACTTCAAAGGGAGGACGGCTTTAAGAAATTTTCTCCCATATAGAGTGATGCCAAAGACGGCATGGATGTGAGGCGAGTTCGGTGAAATTTGGAAAGTGGGAGGAAATGGCAAAATCAGTTTGATAGTTAGAAACGTTGTTTTCAGCGTTCATTTTCACCACTTTTCACTCAAAACTGAGGACCAATTTGACGCAACTCAGGGTTGCGATGCGGAACTTGCCCGCATAGGCTCTCGCCGTTTACCGCACTTTCAAATGCCGTACTAATGGGTTCTGATGGCATTAAATGTAGTTTCCTTCTCTATATAGGGGGCATAGTCTGTCTGAGACGGACCTGAAAGGGAGTACGACTTTAAGAAATTTTCTCCCGTATAGAGTGATGCCAAAGACGGCATGGATGTGAGGAGAGTTCGGTGAAATTTGGAAAGTGGTAGGAAATGGCAAAATCAGTTTGATAGTTAGAAACGTTGTTTTCAGCGTTCATTTTCACCACTTTTCACTCAAAACTGAGGACCAATTTGACGCAACTCAGGGTTGCGATGCGGAACTTGCCCGCATAGGCTCTCGCCTTTTACCGCACTTTCAAAAGCCGTACTAATGGGTTCTGATGGCATTAAATGTAGTTTCCTTCTATATATAGGGAGCATAGTCTGTCTGAGACGGACTTCAAAGGGAGGACGGCTTTAAGAAATTTTCTCCCGTATAGTGTGATGCCAAAGACGGCATGGATGTGAGGCGAGTTCGGTGAAATTTGGAAAGTGGGAGGAAATGGCAAAATCAGTTTGATAGTTAGAAACGTTGTTTTCAGCGTTCATTTTCACCACTTTTCACTCAAAACTGAGGACCAATTTGACGCAACTCAGGGTTGCGATGCGGAACTTGCCCGCATAGGCTCTCGCCGTTTACCGCACTTTCAAATGCCGTACTAATGGGTTCTGATGGCATTAAATGTAGTTTCCTTCTCTATATAGGGGGCATAGTCTGTCTGAGACGGACCTGAAAGGGAGTACGACTTTAAGAAATTTTCTCCCGTATAGAGTGATGCCAAAGACGGCATGGATGTGAGGAGAGTTCGGTGAAATTTGGAAAGTGGGAGGAAATGGCAAAATCAGTTTGATAGTTAGAAACGTTGTTTTCAGCGTTCATTTTCACCACTTTTCACTCAAAACTGAGGACCAATTTGACGCAACTCAGGGTTGCGATGCGGAACTTGCCCGCATAGGTTCTCGCCTTTACCGCACTTTGAAATGCCGTACTAATGGGTTCTGATGGCATTAAATGTAGTTTCCTTCTCTATATAGGGGCATAGTCTGTCTGAGACGGACCTGAAAGGGAGTACGACTTTAAGAAATTTTCTCCCGTATAGAGTGATGCCAAAGACGGCATGGATGTGAGGAGAGTTCGGTGAAATTTGGAAAGTGGGAGGAAATGGCAAAATCAGTTTGATAGTTAGAAACGTTGTTTTCAGCGTTCATTTTCACCACTTTTCACTCAAAACTGAGGACCAATTTGACGCAACTCAGGGTAGCGATGCGGAACTATTCCGCTTGGTCCCTTGCCTTTACCGCACTTTCAAATGCCGTACTAATGGGTTCTGATGGCATTAAATTTAGTTTCCTTCTCTATATAGGGGCATAGTCTGTCTGAGACAGGATTGTAACATTGTGTTAAGCCTCCTCTCACCTTTTAACCCGGCGTGCCCGGGACCTGTGGGCTGGTCACGGCCCGTTTCCACACAGGTGGTGAGTACTAGCGAAAACGACTGCCGATAGTGTTAAGAAATGGCCGAACAAAGAATGTAAGAGGCCGAGAGATATTGAATGAACGAACGTAATGGTGGATTGAAACAATATATTGGAGCGAAAAGAATGTTGCGAGAAGTGATGGTTTTAAGAACACTGTGCGGCGTTTTCCTAGTAAGTTTGTCGTTCTACCCGTCTCGGTGGATTCGGCACCACCTGTAACGGTGGTTTTTGACGTGCCTCGGTGGAAGAGGTTACTGTCGTAAAATATATGGGTAGCTGTTTCCCGTTCCCTCTCGGTCCGTGCGGGGATAAAGCAGTACGTGCGTTCGACCGCACGCCTACGAGTTAATCCGAGCGATTAGCCGGTCTCAGTCAGAGACACACGGGATGCTGGACCCGCAGCGTGCTCTGCACGAGTCGTTGAATTTCAGCTTGTCAAACCAAGGGTCCGAGCGGCCCTTCCCTTTCACGGGGCATGTTATTTACGGTGACTGTTTCCCTTTCTCTCTCGTTCCGAGCGGGGATAAAAGCAGTACGTGCGTTCGACCGCACGCCTACGTGTTAATCAGAGCGATTAGCCGGTCTCAGTCAGAGACACACGGGATGCTGGACCCGCAGCGTGCTCTGCACGAGCCGTTGAATTTCAGCATGTCAAACCAAGGGTCCGAGCGGCTCTTCCCTTTCACGGGGCAAGTCAATAACGGTGACTGTTTCCCTTTCCCTCTCGGTCCGAGCGGGGATAAAAGCAGTACGTGCGTTCGACCGCACCCCTACGTGTTAATCCGAGCGATTAGCCGGTCTCAGTCAGAGACACACGGGATGCTGGACCCGCAGCGTGCTCTGCACGAGTCGTTGAATTTCAGCATGTCAAACCAAGGGTCCGAGCGGCTCTTCCCTTTCACGGGGCAAGTCAATAACGGTGACTGTTTCCCTTTCCCTCTCGGTCCGAGCGGGGATAAAAGCAGTACGTGCGTTCGACCGCACCCCTACGTGTTAATCCGAGCGATTAGCCGGTCTCAGTCAGAGACACACGGGATGCTGGACCCGCAGCGTGCTCTGCACGAGCCGTTGAATTTCAGCATGTCAAACCAAGGGTCCGAGCGGCTCTTCCCTTTCACGGGGCAAGTCAATAACGGTGACTGTTTCCCTTTCCCTCTCGGTCCGAGCGGGGATAAAAGCAGTACGTGCGTTCGACCGCACGCCTACGAGTTAATCCGAGCGATTAGCCGGTCTCAGTCAGAGACACACGGGATGCTGGACCCGCAGCGTGCTCTGCACGAGTCGTTGAATTTCAGCTTGTCAAACCAAGGGTCCGAGCGGCCCTTCCCTTTCACGGGGCATGTTATTTACGGTGACTGTTTCCCTTTCCCTCTCGGTCCGAGCGGGGATAAAAGCAGTACGTGCGTTCGACCGCACGCCTACGAGTTAATCCGAGCGATTAGCCGGTCTCAGTCAGAGACACACGGGATGCTGGACCCGCAGCGTGCTCTGCACGAGCCGTTGAATTTCAGCATGTCAAACCAAGGGTCCGAGCGGCTCTTCCCTTTCACGGGGCACGTCAATATCGGTGACTGTTTCCCTTTCCCTCTCGGTCCGAGCGGGGATAAAAGCAGTACGTGCGTTCGACCGCACGCCTACGAGTTAATCCGAGCGATTAGCCGGTCTCAGTCAGAGACACACGGGATGCTGGACCCGCAGCGTGCTCTGCACGAGTCGTTGAATTTCAGCTTGTCAAACCAAGGGTCCGAGCGGCCCTTCCCTTTCACGGGGCATGTTATTTACGGTGACTGTTTCCCTTCCCTCTCGGTCCGAGCGGGGATAAAAGCAGTACGTGCGTTCGACCGCACGGCTACGAGTTAATCCGAGCGATTAGCCAGTCTCATTAAGAGACACACGGGATGCTGGACCCGCAGCGTGCTCTGCACGAGCCGTTGAATTTCAGCATGTCAAACCAAGGGTCCGAGCGGCTCTTCCCTTTCACGGGGCACGTGAACAACGGTGACTGTTTCCCTTTCCCTCTCGGTCCGAGCGGGGATAAAAGCAGTACGTGCGTTCGACCGCACGCCTACGAGTTAATCCGAGCGATTAGCCGGTCTCAGTCAGAGACACACGGGATGCTGGACCCGCAGCGTGCTCTGCACGAGCCGTTGAATTTCAGCTTGTCAAACCAAGGGTCCGAGCGGCCCTTCCCTTTCACGGGGCACGTCAATAACGGTGACTGTTTCCCTTTCCCTCTCGGTCCGAGCGGGGATAAAGCAGTACGTGCGTTCGACCGCACGCCTACGAGTTAATCCGAGCGATTAGCCGGTCTCAGTCAGAGACACACGGGATGCTGGACCCGCAGCGTGCTCTGCACGAGTCGTTGAATTTCAGCTTGTCAAACCAAGGGTCCGAGCGGCCCTTCCCTTTCACGGGGCATGTTATTTACGGTGACTGTTTCCCTTTCCTCTCGGTCCGAGCGGGGATAAAAGCAGTACGTGCGTTCGACCGCACGCCTACGAGTTAATCCGAGCGATTAGCCGGTCTCAGTCAGAGACACACGGGATGCTGGACCCGCAGCGTGCTCTGCACGAGCCGTTGAATTTCAGCATGTCAAACCAAGGGTCCGAGCGGCTCTTCCCTTTCACGGGGCACGTGAACAACGGTGACTGTTTCCCTTTCCCTCTCGGTCCGAGCGGGGATAAAAGCAGTACGTGCGTTCGACCGCACGCCTACGAGTTAATCCGAGCGATTAGCCGGTCTCAGTCAGAGACACACGGGATGCTGGACCCGCAGCGTGCTCTGCACGAGTCGTTGAATTTCAGCTTGTCAAACCAAGGGTCCGAGCGGCCCTTCCCTTTCACGGGGCATGTTATTTACGGTGACTGTTTCCCTTTCCCTCTCGGTCCGAGCGGGGATAAAAGCAGTACGTGCGTTCGACCGCACGCCTACGAGTTAATCCGAGCGATTAGCCGGTCTCAGTCAGAGACACACGGGATGCTGGACCCGCAGCGTGCTCTGCACGAGCCGTTGAATTTCAGCATGTCAAACCATGGGTCCGAGCGGCTCTTCCCTTTCACGGGGCACGTCAATATCGGTGACTGTTTCCCTTTCCCTCTCGGTCCGAGCGGGGATAAAAGCAGTACGTGCGTTCGACCGCACGCCTACGAGTTAATCCGAGCGATTAGCCGGTCTCAGTCAGAGACACACGGGATGCTGGACCCGCAGCGTGCTCTGCACGAGCCGTTGAATTTCAGCATGTCAAACCAAGGGTCCGAGCGGCCCTTCCCTTTCACGGGGCATGTTATTTACGGTGACTGTTTCCCTTTCCTCTCGGTCCGAGCGGGGATAAAAGCAGTACGTGCGTTCGACCGCACGGCTACGAGTTAATCCGAGCGATTAGCCGGTCTCATTAAGAGACACACGGGATGCTGGACCCGCAGCGTGCTCTGCACGAGCCGTTGAATTTCAGCATGTCAAACCAAGGGTCCGAGCGGCTCTTCCCTTTCACGGGGCACGTGAACAACGGTGACTGTTTCCCTTTCCCTCTCGGTCCGAGTGGGGATAAAGCAGTACGTGCGTTCGACCGCACCCCTACGAGTTAATCCGAGCGATTAGCCGGTCTCAGTCAGAGACACACGGGATGCTGGACCCGCAGCGTGCTCTGCACGAGTCGTTGAATTTCAGCATGTCAAACCAAGGGTCCGAGCGGCTCTTCCCTTTCACGGGGCACGTGAACAACGGTGACTGTTTCCCTATCCCTCTCGGTCCGAGCGGGGATAAAAGCAGTACGTGCGTTCGACCGCACGCCTACGAGTTAATCCGAGCGATTAGCCGGTCTCAGTCAGAGACACACGGGATGCTGGACCCGCAGCGTGCTCTGCACGAGTCGTTGAATTTCAGCTTGTCAAACCAAGGGTCCGAGCGGCCCTTCCCTTTCACGGGGAATGTTATTTACGGTGAATGTTTCCCTTTCCCTCTCGGTCCGAGCGGGGATAAAAGCAGTACGTGCGTTCGACCGCACGCCTACGAGTTAATCCGAGCGATTAGCCGGTCTCAGTCAGAGACACAAGGGATGCTGGACCCGCAGCGTGCTCTGCACGAGCCGTTGAATTTCAGCTTGTCAAACCAAGGGTTCGAGCGGCCCTTCCCTTTCACGGGGCACGTCAATAACGGTGACTGTTTCCCTTTCCCTCTCGGTCCGAGCGGGGATAAAAGCAGTACGTGCGTTCGACCGCACGCCTACGAGTTAATCCGAGCGATTAGCCGGTCTCAGTCAGAGACTCACGGGATGCTGGACCCGCAGCGTGCTCTGCACGAGTCGTTGAATTTCAGCTTGTCAAACCAAGGGTCCGAGCGGCCCTTCCCTTTCACGGGGCATGTTATTTACGGTGACTGTTTCCCTTTCCCTCTCGTTCCGAGCGGGGATAAAAGCAGTACGTGCGTTCAACCGCACGGCTACGAGTTAATCCGAGCGATTAGCCAGTCTCATTAAGAGACACTCTCTCGCACTACCAGCGTTGGGGGGCTCCGTACCCAAACGGTGTCGGACATTGTCGATTTTAGTCTCTGTGCATTACGTTGGCGGGCTCCCCGTACCCAGGCGATCTCTCGACGCCGACATAACGAGCACGAATGTCGGCAGGCAGACCGACACTCTCTCGCACTACCAGCGTTGGGGGCTCCGTACCCAAACGGTGTCGGACATTGTCGATTTTAGTCTCTGTGCATTACGTTGGCGGGCTCCCCGTACCCGGGCGATCTCTCGACGCCGACATAACGAGCTCGAATGTCGGCAGGCGGACCGACACTCTCTCGCACTACCAGCGTTGGGGGGCTCCGTACCCAAACGGTGTCGGACATTGTCGATTTTAGTCTCTGTGCATTACGTTGGCGGGCTCCCCGTACCCAGGCGATCTCTCGACGCCGACATAACGAGCACGAATGTCGGCAGGCAGACCGACACCCTCTCGCACTAGCAACGTTGGGGGCTCCTTACCCACGCGGTGTCGTATCATTACTAAGAGCAACTTATTATACTGTGATGGATCACCTGGTTTCGTATCATCATTGCTAAGAACAACTTAATAGACTCTGATGGATCACCTGGTGTTGTATAATCAATGCTAAAATGTTTACCACATTTATATTTATATGTCTGGAACATTTTCTAATGTTGGGTGACACACAATTAAAGGGCAATGATAATGCAGTAGAGTTTACAAGAATAAGCAATATTTTGGTCAACTAGTCAGTTTAGTTAAAATAACAATTTTAGGTAGGACTAATTTAGACTGAGTATTTATGTTATAATTATATTAGTTAACAATGTGGTCACAAGGATGAAACTAGAATTGAATGCTGTAAGTCAGTCAACTTAGCTTGAAATTTTGGACATGTTCACACTGAACAATTTGTCTTCGTTCCACTTGTTTAGTACGTCGGTTTAATCAACTCTGGTTTCCACGATTCTATGGTTAGTACAGTACACTTTGAACTTTTCCAGTAAAATTATGTTCTGTTGATGTTTTGTTCGAAATTCTTGACCCAACTTTTGTTCTACGAAACATGCTCACCCTTTATGATACGTGACTGGGCGGTTCATTGTTACAAGCAATCCCACAGTTCCTCTGTGAAACAGTGGTTGGTGAGTGGTGATCACTTGGTACCTATCCTCTTTTCTTTCACTGCTAAATTATCGACGGCTATAGCAGATAGCCCTCGTGCAGTATAGAGCCAAATTCAAACACAACCGATACTCTCTTCAGACAAATATGATAAGATAATGAATTTTTCAAAGTTTTGCTCACTAAAATGGAGAAACTTTGGAATGATGTATCGAAGTTTGCATTCTGAAAGGAAGCACATTTCAAGATTTTCCTTTTTAACTTTAATTTTCAGAGTCACAGCATACAGACAACAGTTCGTTCACATATGGTCATATCAATATATTAGCAATCATTGTATCGAACGAAAATGATGTTTGACGATTAATTGTATAACTGTATTGAAGATGAAGAAATACTTTGATACAATAGAAGGGGACAGAGGTAAAGTTTTCAATATTTTACATATTCCATCTTCAGTATACAGAGCAAAATAGAAAGACGTAATTTCTAACTAACTAAATAAAATATATTGCTGAAATTACGATAATGTGAAACTAAAATACACGGAAAGTAAATTACTGACAATAAAACATGCTGTAAATATTTTAAAATGTGCTATTTGAATGAAGACTACATGATATTCGGTGTAGATTAAAGTTGTTTAATGTGGATGGTTTCTTTAAGTGCTAATTCCAGATCAGTGTTATCCATACAAACGATACTTATATTTTAATGTTCGTGTCCTGTTTCTTCACAGTTTTGCTTTATAAATGAAACCCATGACACGGGTCGTACGTCTAGGCGCAGCCGTTGCGAAAAGTGCACGAAAGGTTGGCGGCGGGACCTTCGATTCGTCGTCCCTAGAGGATACGGTCGGCATTTCGAACACCTGCTCCCGCCGAGTACACGCATTGGCCTCGGTACAAGTCGAACAGAGTCTCAGAGCATGTGCCAGCGATTGGGAAATTTAAACACCCGCGCCCGCCGCCTACCGACGGGGGAACCGATTTTCTCGATCTGTTTCGCGCGTGCGTGGTCCAACAGCAGCTTGCTCCAACGGGTCGGACGTCTAGACGCAGCCGTTGCGAAAAGTGCCCGAAAGGTTGGCGGCGGGACCTTCGATTCTTCGTCCCTAGAGGATACGGTCGGCATTTCGAACACCTGCTCCCGCCGAGTACACGCATTGGCCTCGGTACAAGTCGAACAGAGTCTCAGAGCATGTGCCAGCGATTGGGAAATTTAAACACCCGCGCCCGCCGCCTACCGACGGGGGAACCGATTTTCTCGGTCTGTTTCGCGCGTGCGTGTTCTAACAGCCGCTTGCTCCAACGGGTCGGACGTCTAGACGCAGCCGTTGCGAAAAGTGCCCGAAAGGTTGGCGGCGGGACCTTCGATTCGTCGTCCCTAGAGGATACGGTCGGCATTTCGAACACCTGCTCCCGCCGAGTACACGCATTGGCCTCGGTACAAGTCGAACAGAGTCTCAGAGCATGTGCCAGCGAGCGGGAAATTTAAACACCCGCACCCGCCGCCTACCGACGGGGGAACCCATTTTCACGGCCTCTTTCGCGCGTGCGTGGTCGAACAGCAGCTTGCTCCAACGGGTCGGACGTCTAGACGCAGCCGTTGCAAAAAGTGCCCGAAAGGTTGGCGGCGGGTCCTTCGATTCGTCGTCCCTAGAGGATGTGGACGGCATTTCGATCACCTGCTCCCGCCGAGTACACGCATTGGCCTCGGTACAAGTCGAACAGAGTCTCAGAGCATGTGCCAGCGATTGGGAAATTTAAACATCCGCGCCCGCCGCCTACCGACGGGGGAACCGATTTTCTCGGTCTGTTTCGCGCGTGCGTGGTCCAACAGCAGCTTGGTCCAACGGGTCGGACGTCTAGACGCAGCCGTTGCGAAAAGTGCCCGAAAGGTTGGCGGCGGGTCCTTCGATTCGTCGTCCCTAGAGGATACGGTCGGCAATTCGAACACCTGCTCCCGCCGAGTACACGCATTGGCCTCGGTACAAGTCGAACAGAGTCTCAGAGCATGTGACAGCGATTGGGAAATTTAAACACCCGCGCCCGCCGCCTACCGACGGGGGAACCGATTTTCTCGGTCTGTTTCGCGCGTGCGTGGTCCAACAGCAGCTTGCTCCAACGGGTCGGACGTCTAGACGCAGCCGTTGCGAAAAGTGCCCGAAAGGTTGGCGGCGGGTCCTTCGATTCGTTGTCCCTAGAGGATACGGTCGGCATTTCGAACACCTGCTCCCGCCGAGTACACGCATTGGCCTCGGTACAAGTCGAACAGAGTCTCAGAGCATGTGCCAGCGAGCGGGAAATTTAAACACCCGCGCCCGCCGCCTACCGACGGGGGAACCCATTTTCTCGGCCTCTTTCGCGCGTGCGTGGTCGAACAGCAGCTTGCTCCAACGGGTCGGACGTCTAGACGCAGCCGTTGCAAAAAGTGCCCGAAAGGTTGGCGGCGGGTCCTTCGATTCGTCGTCCCTAGAGGATGTGGTCGGCATTTCGATCACCTGCTCCCGCCGAGTACACGCATTGGCCTCGGTACAAGTCGAACAGAGTTTCAGAGCATGTGCCAGCGATTGGGAAATTTAAACATCCGCGCCCGCCGCCTACCGACGGGGGAACCGATTTTCTCGGTCTGTTTCGCGCGTGCGTGGTCCAACAGCAGCTTGGTCCAACGGGTCGGACGTCTAGACGCAGCCGTTGCGAAAAGTGCCCGAAAGGTTGGCGGCGGGACCTTCGATTCGTCGTCCCTAGAGGATACGGTCGGCATTTCGAACACCTGCTCCCGCCGAGTACACGCATTGGCCTCGGTACAAGTCGAACAGAGTCTCAGAGCATGTGCCAGCGATTGGGAAATTTAAACACCCGCGCCCGCCGCCTACCGACGGGGGAACCGATTTTCTCGGTCTGTTTCGCGCGTGCGTGGTCTAACAGCCGCTTGCTCCAACGGGTCGGACGTCTAGACGCAGCCGTTGCGAAAAGTGCCCGAAAGTTGGCGGCGGGACCTTCGATTCGTCGTCCCTAGAGGATACGGTCGGCATTTCGAACACCTGCTCCCGCCGAGTACACGCATTGGCCTCGGTACAAGTCGAACAGAGTCTCAGAGCATGTGCCAGCGAGCGGGAAATTTAAACACCCGCGCCCGCCGCCTACCGACGGGGGAACCCATTTTCTCGGCCTCTATCGCGCGTGCGTGGTCGAACAGCAGCTTGCTCCAACGGGTCGGACGTCTAGACGCAGCCGTTGCAAAAAGTGCCCGAAAGGTTGGCGGCGGGTCCTTCGATTCGTCGTCCCTAGAGGATGTGGACGGCATTTCGATCACCTGCTCCCGCCGAGTACACGCATTGGCCTCGGTACAAGTCGAACAGAGTCTCAGAGCATGTGCCAGCGATTGGGAAATTTAAACACCCGCGCCCGCCGCCTACCGACGGGGGAATCCATTTTCTCGGGCTGTTTCGCGCGTGCGTGGTCAAACAGCAGCTTTCTCCAACGGGACGTACGTCTAGGCTCAGCCGTTGCGAAAAGTGCCCAAAAGGTTGGCGGCGGTTCCTTCGATTCGTCGTCCCTAGAGGATATCGCCGGTATTTCGATCACCTGCTCCCGCCGAGTGCCCGCAGTTTCTTTGTGCCCTTCGGACAGATACCCGGTGGAACACGCTACGACGAGATCGACGGTACTTAGGGTAGCCACGCGGAACTCTCCCGCATAAGCTCTCGCCTTTACCGCACATAGAAAGGCCGTACTATTGAGTAGTGATGGCATTAAATGTAGTTTCCTTCTATATATATAGGGACTGGTGAGGCTTGACTGTCATCGACGATGGACGTAGCGTAAGCGTTATCGGCATGTCACCGAACAGAGGGTAGCCACGCGGAACTCTCCCGCATAAGCTTTCGCCTTTACCGCACATAGAAAAGCCGTACTTTTGAGTAGTGATGGCATTAAATGTAGTTTCCTTCTATATATAGGGGGACTGGTGAGGCTTGACTGGAATCGACGATGGACGTAGCGTAAGCGTTATCGGCATGTCAGCAGGCTGTTGGCGGCAGGACTGTCGATTCGACTACCGGCACCCGCCGCCTACCGAGGTTATCGTCGGCATTTCGATTACCGGCTCCCGCCGAGTTCCCGCAGTTTCTTTCTGCCCTTCGGACAGATTGGCGGTGGAACACGCTACGACGAGTTCGACGGTACTTCGGGTACCCACGCGGAACTCTCCCGCATAAGCTCTCGCCTTTTGCCGCACATAGAAAAGCCGTACTTTTGAGTAGTGATGGCATTAAATGTAGTTTCCTTCTATATATATAGGGACTGGTGAGCTTGACTGGAATCGACGATGGACGTGGCGTAAGCGTTATCGGCATGTCAGCAGGCTGTTGGCGGCAGGACTGTCGATTCGACTACCGGCACCCGCCGCCTACCGAGGTTATCGTCGGCATTTCGATTACCGGCTCCCGCCGAGTTCCCGCAGTTTCTTTCTGCCCTTCGGACAGATTGGCGGTGGAACACGCTACGACGAGTTCGACGGTACTTAGGGTAGCCACGCGGAACTCTCCCGCATAAGCTCTCGCCTTTACCGCACATAGAAAAGCCGTACTTTTGAGTAGTGATGGCATTAAATGTAGTTTCCTTCTATATATATAGGGACTGGTGAGGCTTGACTGGAATCGACGATGGACGTGGCGTAAGCGTTATCGGCATGTCAGCAGGCTGTTGGCGGCAGGACTGTCGATTCGACTACCGGCACCCGCCGCCTACCGAGGTTATCGTCGGCATTTCGATTACCTGCTCCCGCCGAGTTCCCGCAGTTTCTTTCTGCCCTTCGGACAGATAGGCGGTGGAACACGCTACGACGAGTTCGACGGTACTTAGGGTAGCCACGCGGAACTCTCCCGCATAAGCTCTCGCCTTTACCGCACATAGAAAAGCCGTACTTTTGAGTAGTGATGGCATTAAATGTAGTTTCCTTCTATATATAGGGGACTGGTGAGGCTTGACTGGAATCGACGATGGACGTGGCGTAAGCGTTATCGGCATGTCAGCAGGCTGTTGGCGGCAGGACTGGCGATTCGACTACCGGCACCCGCCGCCTACCGAGGTTATCGTCGGCATTTCGATTACCTGCTCCCGCCGAGTTCCCGCAGTTTCTTTCTGCCCTTCGGACAGATAGGCGGTGGAACACGCTACGACGAGTTCGACGGTACTTAGGGTACCCACGCGGAACTCTCCCGCATAAGCTCTCGCCTTTACCGCACATAGAAAAGCCGTACTTTTGAGTAGTGATGGCATTAAATGTAGTTTCCTTCTATATATAGGGGACTGGTGAGGCTTGACTGGAATCGACGATGGACGTGGCGTAAGCGTTATCGGCATGTCAGCAGGCTGTTGGCGGCAGGACTGTCGATTCGACTACCGGCACCCGCCGCCTACCGAGGTTATCGTCGGCATTTCGATTACCGGCTCCCGCCGAGTTCCCGCAGTTTCTTTCTGCCCTTCGGACAGATAGGCGGTGGAACACGCTACGACGAGTTCGACGGTACTTCGGGTACCCACGCGGAACTCTCCCGCATAAGCTCTCGCCTTTACCGCACATAGAAAAGCCGTACTTTTGAGTAGTGATGGCATTAAATGTAGTTTCCTTCTATATATAGGGGACTGGTGAGGCTTGACTGGAATCGACGATGGACGTGGCGTAAGCGTTATCGGCATGACACCAGTCTGTTGGCGGCAGGACTGTCGATTCGACTACCGGCACCCGCCGCCTACCGAGGTTATCGTCGGCATTTCGATTACCGGCTCCCGCCGAGTTCCCGCAGTTTCTTTCTGCCCTTCGGACAGATAGGCGGTGGAACACGCTACGACGAGTTCGACGGCACTTAGGGTAGCCACGCGGAACTCTCCCGCATAAGCTCTCGCCTTTACCGCACATAGAAAAGCCGTACTTTGAGTAGTGATGGCATTAAATGTAGTTTCCTTCTATATATAGGGGACTGGTGAGGCTTGACTGGAATCGACGATGGACGTGGCGTAAGCGTTATCGGCATGACACCAGTCTGTTGGCGGCAGGACTGTCGATTCGACTACCGGCACCCGCCGCCTACCGAGGTTATCGTCGGCATTTCGATTACCGGCTCCCGCCGAGTTCCCGCAGTTTCTTTCTGCCCTTCGGACAGATAGGCGGTGGAACACGCTACGACGAGTTCGACGGCACTTAGGGTAGCCACGCGGAACTCTCCCGCATAAGCTCTCGCCTTTACCGCACATAGAAAAGCCGTACTTTTGAGTAGTGATGGCATTAAATGTAGTTTCCTTCTATATATATAGGGGACTGGTGAGGCTTGACTGGAATCGACGATGGACGTGGCGTAAGCGTTATCGGCATGTCAGCAGGCTGTTGGCGGCAGGACTGTCGATTCGACTACCGGCACCCGCCGCCTACCGAGGTTATCGTCGGCATTTCGATTACCGGCTCCCGCCGAGTTCCCGCAGTTTCTTTCTGCCCTTCGGACAGATTGGCCGTGGAACACGCTACGACGAGTTCGACGGTACTTCGGGTACCCACGCGGAACTCTCCCGCATAAGCTCTCGCCTTTACCGCACATAGAAAAGCCGTACTTTTGAGTAGTGATGGCATTAAATGTAGTTTCCTTCTATATATAGGGGACTGGTGAGCTTGACTGGAATCGACGATGGACGTGGCGTAAGCGTTATCGGCATGTCAGCAGGCTGTTGGCGGCAGGACTGTCGATTCGACTACCGGCACCCGCCGCCTACCGAGGTTATCGTCGGCATTTCGATTACCGGCTCCCGCCGAGTTCCCGCAGTTTCTTTCTGCCCTTCGGACAGATTGGCCGTGGAACACGCTACGACGAGTTCGACGGTACTTCGGGTACCCACGCGGAACTCTCCCGCATAAGCTCTCGCCTTTACCGCACATAGAAAAGCCGTACTTTTGAGTAGTGATGGCATTAAATGTAGTTTCCTTCTATATATATAGGGGACTGGTGAGGCTTGACTGGAATCGACGATGGACGTGGCGTAAGCGTTATCGGCATGTCAGCAGGCTGTTGGCGGCAGGACTGTCGATTCGACTACCGGCACCCGCCGCCTACCGAGGTTATCGTCGGCATTTCGATTACCGGCTCCCGCCGAGTTCCCGCAGTTTCTTTCTGCCCTTCGGACAGATAGGCGGTGGAACACGCTACGACGAGTTCGACGGTACTTCGGGTACCCACGCGGAACTCTCCCGCATAAGCTCTCGCCTTTACCGCACATAGAAAAGCCGTACTTTTGAGTAGTGATGGCATTAAATGTAGTTTCCTTCTATATATATAGGGGACTGGTGAGGCTTGACTGGAATCGACGATGGACGTGGCGTAAGCGTTATCGGCATGTCAGCAGTCTGTTGGCGGCAGGACTGTCGATTCGACTACCGGCACCCGCCGCCTACCGAGGTTATCGTCGGCATTTCGATTACCGGCTCCCGCCGAGTTCCCGCAGTTTCTTTCTGCCCTTCGGACAGATAGGCGGTGGAACACGCTACGACGAGTTCGACGGCACTTAGGGTAGCCACGCGGAACTCTCCCGCATAAGCTCTCGCCTTTACCGCACATAGAAAAGCCGTACTTTTGAGTAGTGATGGCATTAAATGTAGTTTCCTTCTATATATAGGGGACTGGTGAGGCTTGACTGGAATCGACGATGGACGTGGCGTAAGCGTTATCGGCATGTCAGCAGGCTGTTGGCGGCAGGACTGTCGATTCGACTACCGGCACCCGCCGCCTACCGAGGTTATCGTCGGCATTTCGATTACCGGCTCCCGCCGAGTTCCCGCAGTTTCTTTCTGCCCTTCGGACAGATTGGCGGTGGAACACGCTACGACGAGTTCGACGGTACTTCGGGTACCCACGCGGAACTCTCCCGCATAAGCTCTCGCCTTTACCGCACATAGAAAAGCCGTACTTTTGAGTAGTGATGGCATTAAATGTAGTTTCCTTCTATATATATAGGGACTGGTGAGCTTGACTGGAATCGACGATGGACGTGGCGTAAGCGTTATCGGCATGTCAGCAGGCTGTTGGCGGCAGGACTGTCGATTCGACTACCGGCACCCGCCGCCTACCGAGGTTATCGTCGGCATTTCGATTACCGGCTCCCGCCGAGTTCCCGCAGTTTCTTTCTGCCCTTCGGACAGATTGGCGGTGGAACACGCTACGACGAGTTCGACGGTACTTCGGGTACCCACGCGGAACTCTCCCGCATAAGCTCTCGCCTTTACCGCACATAGAAAAGCCGTACTTTTGAGTAGTGATGGCATTAAATGTAGTTTCCTTCTATATATATAGGGGACTGGTGAGCTTGACTGGAATCGACGATGGACGTAGCGTAAGCGTTATCGGCATGTCAGCAGGCTGTTGGCGGCAGGACTGTCGATTCGACTACCGGCACCCGCCGCCTACCGAGGTTATCGTCGGCATTTCGATTACCGGCTCCCGCCGAGTTCCCGCAGTTTCTTTCTGCCCTTCGGACAGATTGGCGGTGGAACACGCTACGACGAGTTCGACGGTACTTCGGGTACCCACGCGGAACTCTCCCGCATAAGCTCTCGCCTTTACCGCACATAGAAAAGCCGTACTTTTGAGTAGTGATGGCATTAAATGTAGTTTCCTTCTATATATAGGGGACTGGTGAGCTTGACTGGAATCGACGATGGACGTGGCGTAAGCGTTATCGGCATGTCAGCAGGCTGTTGGCGGCAGGACTGTCGATTCGACTACCGGCACCCGCCGCCTACCGAGGTTATCGTCGGCATTTCGATTACCGGCTCCCGCCGAGTTCCCGCAGTTTCTTTCTGCCCTTCGGACAGATAGGCGGTGGAACACGCTACGACGAGTTCGACGGTACTTCGGGTACCCACGCGGAACTCTCCCGCATAAGCTCTCGCCTTTACCGCACATAGAAAAGCCGTACTTTTGAGTAGTGATGGCATTAAATGTAGTTTCCTTCTATATATAGGGGACTGGTGAGGCTTGACTGGAATCGACGATGGACGTGGCGTAAGCGTTATCGGCATGTCAGCAGGCTGTTGGCGGCAGGACTGTCGATTCGACTACCGGCACCCGCCGCCTACCGAGGTTATCGTCGGCATTTCGATTACCGGCTCCCGCCGAGTTCCCGCAGTTTCTTTCTGCCCTTCGGACAGATTGGCGGTGGAACACGCTACGACGAGTTCGACGGTACTTCGGGTACCCACGCGGAACTCTCCCGCATAAGCTCTCGCCTTTACCGCACATAGAAAAGCCGTACTTTTGAGTAGTGATGGCATTAAATGTAGTTTCCTTCTATATATATAGGGACTGGTGAGGCTTGACTGGAATCGACGATGGACGTGGCGTAAGCGTTATCGGCATGTCAGCAGGCTGTTGGCGGCAGGACTGTCGATTCGACTACCGGCACCCGCCGCCTACCGAGGTTATCGTCGGCATTTCGATTACCGGCTCCCGCCGAGTTCCCGCAGTTTCTTTCTGCCCTTCGGACAGATAGGCGGTGGAACACGCTACGACGAGTTCGACGGTACTTCGGGTACCCACGCGGAACTCTCCCGCATAAGCTCTCGCCTTTACCGCACATAGAAAAGCCGTACTTTTGAGTAGTGATGGCATTAAATGTAGTTTCCTTCTATATATAGGGGACTGGTGAGGCTTGACTGGAATCGACGATGGACGTGGCGTAAGCGTTATCGGCATGTCAGCAGGCTGTTGGCGGCAGGACTGTCGATTCGACTACCGGCACCCGCCGCCTACCGAGGTTATCGTCGGCATTTCGATTACCGGCTCCCGCCGAGTTCCCGCAGTTTCTTTCTGCCCTTCGGACAGATAGGCGTGGAACACGCTACGACGAGTTCGACGGTACTTCGGGTACCCACGCGGAACTCTCCCGCATAAGCTCTCGCCTTTACCGCACATAGAAAAGCCGTACTTTTGAGTAGTGATGGCATTAAATGTAGTTTCCTTCTATATATATAGGGGACTGGTGAGGCTTGACTGGAATCGACGATGGACGTGGCGTAAGCGTTATCGGCATGTCAGCAGGCTGTTGGCGGCAGGACTGTCGATTCGACTACCGGCACCCGCCGCCTACCGAGGTTATCGTCGGCATTTCGATTACCGGCTCCCGCCGAGTTCCCGCAGTTTCTTTCTGCCCTTCGGACAGATAGGCGGTGGAACACGCTACGACGAGTTCGACGGTACTTCGGGTAGCCACGCGGAACTCTCCCGCATAAGCTCTCGCCTTTACCGCACATAGAAAAGCCGTACTTTTGAGTAGTGATGGCATTAAATGTAGTTTCCTTCTATATATAGGGGACTGGTGAGGCTTGACTGGAATCGACGATGGACGTGGCGTAAGCGTTATCGGCATGACACCAGTCTGTTGGCGGCAGGACTGTCGATTCGACTACCGGCACCCGCCGCCTACCGAGGTTATCGTCGGCATTTCGATTACCGGCTCCCGCCGAGTTCCCGCAGTTTCTTTCTGCCCTTCGGACAGATAGGCGGTGGAACACGCTACGACGAGTTCGACGGCACTTAGGGTAGCCACGCGGAACTCTCCCGCATAAGCTCTCGCCTTTACCGCACATAGAAAAGCCGTACTTTTGAGTAGTGATGGCATTAAATGTAGTTTCCTTCTATATATATAGGGACTGGTGAGGCTTGACTGGAATCGACGATGGACGTGGCGTAAGCGTTATCGGCATGTCAGCAGGCTGTTGGCGGCAGGACTGTCGATTCGACTACCGGCACCCGCCGCCTACCGAGGTTATCGTCGGCATTTCGATTACCGGCTCCCGCCGAGTTCCCGCAGTTTCTTTCTGCCCTTCGGACAGATTGGCGGTGGAACACGCTACGACGAGTTCGACGGTACTTAGGGTAGCCACGCGGAACTCTCCCGCATAAGCTCTCGCCTTTACCGCACATAGAAAAGCCGTACTTTTGAGTAGTGATGGCATTAAATGTAGTTTCCTTCTATATATATAGGACTGGTGAGGCTTGACTGGAATCGACGATGGACGTGGCGTAAGCGTTATCGGCATGTCAGCAGGCTGTTGGCGGCAGGACTGTCGATTCGACTACCGGCACCCGCCGCCTACCGAGGTTATCGTCGGCATTTCGATTACCGGCTCCCGCCGAGTTCCCGCAGTTTCTTTCTGCCCTTCGGACAGATTGGCCGTGGAACACGCTACGACGAGTTCGACGGTACTTCGGGTACCCACGCGGAACTCTCCCGCATAAGCTCTCGCCTTTACCGCACATAGAAAAGCCGTACTTTTGAGTAGTGATGGCATTAAATGTAGTTTCCTTCTATATATAGGGGACTGGTGAGCTTGACTGGAATCGACGATGGACGTAGCGTAAGCGTTATCGGCATGTCAGCAGGCTGTTGGCGGCAGGACTGTCGATTCGACTACCGGCACCCGCCGCCTACCGAGGTTATCGTCGGCATTTCGATTACCGGCTCCCGCCGAGTTCCCGCAGTTTCTTTCTGCCCTTCGGACAGATTGGCGGTGGAACACGCTACGACGAGTTCGACGGTACTTCGGGTAGCCACGCGGAACTCTCCCGCATAAGCTCTCGCCTTTACCGCACATAGAAAAGCCGTACTTTTGAGTAGTGATGGCATTAAATGTAGTTTCCTTCTATATATATAGGGGACTGGTGAGGCTTGACTGGAATCGACGATGGACGTGGCGTAAGCGTTATCGGCATGTCAGCAGGCTGTTGGCGGCAGGACTGTCGATTCGACTACCGGCACCCGCCGCCTACCGAGGTTATCGTCGGCATTTCGATTACCGGCTCCCGCCGAGTTCCCGCAGTTTCTTTCTGCCCTTCGGACAGATAGGCGGTGGAACACGCTACGACGAGTTCGACGGTACTTCGGGTACCCACGCGGAACTCTCCCGCATAAGCTCTCGCCTTTACCGCACATAGAAAAGCCGTACTTTTGAGTAGTGATGGCATTAAATGTAGTTTCCTTCTATATATAGGGGACTGGTGAGGCTTGACTGGAATCGACGATGGACGTGGCGTAAGCGTTATCGGCATGACAGCAGTCTGTTGGCGGCAGGACTGTCGATTCGACTACCGGCACCCGCCGCCTACCGAGGTTATCGTCGGCATTTCGATTACCGGCTCCCGCCGAGTTCCCGCAGTTTCTTTCTGCCCTTCGGACAGATAGGCGGTGGAACACGCTACGACGAGTTCGACGGCACTTAGGGTAGCCACGCGGAACTCTCCCGCATAAGCTCTCGCCTTTACCGCACATAGAAAAGCCGTACTTTTGAGTAGTGATGGCATTAAATGTAGTTTCCTTCTATATATAGGGACTGGTGAGGCTTGACTGGAATCGACGATGGACGTGGCGTAAGCGTTATCGGCATGTCAGCAGGCTGTTGGCGGCAGGACTGTCGATTCGACTACCGGCACCCGCCGCCTACCGAGGTTATCGTCGGCATTTCGATTACCGGCTCCCGCCGAGTTCCCGCAGTTTCTTTCTGCCCTTCGGACAGATAGGCGGTGGAACACGCTACGACGAGTTCGACGGCACTTAGGGTAGCCACGCGGAACTCTCCCGCATAAGCTCTCGCCTTTACCGCACATAGAAAAGCCGTACTTTTGAGTAGTGATGGCATTAAATGTAGTTTCCTTCTATATATAGGGGACTGGTGAGGCTTGACTGGAATCGACGATGGACGTGGCGTAAGCGTTATCGGCATGTCAGCAGGCTGTTGGCGGCAGGACTGTCGATTCGACTACCGGCACCCGCCGCCTACCGAGGTTATCGTCGGCATTTCGATTACCGGCTCCCGCCGAGTTCCCGCAGTTTCTTTCTGCCCTTCGGACAGATTGGCGGTGGAACACGCTACGACGAGTTCGACGGTACTTCGGGTAGCCACGCGGAACTCTCCCGCATAAGCTCTCGCCTTTACCGCACATAGAAAAGCCGTACTTTTGAGTAGTGATGGCATTAAATGTAGTTTCCTTCTATATATATAGGGGACTGGTGAGCTTGACTGGAATCGACGATGGACGTAGCGTAAGCGTTATCGGCATGTCAGCAGGCTGTTGGCGGCAGGACTGTCGATTCGACTACCGGCACCCGCCGCCTACCGAGGTTATCGTCGGCATTTCGATTACCGGCTCCCGCCGAGTTCCCGCAGTTTCTTTCTGCCCTTCGGACAGATTGGCGGTGGAACACGCTACGACGAGTTCGACGGCACTTAGGGTAGCCACGCGGAACTCTCCCGCATAAGCTCTCGCCTTTACCGCACATAGAAAAGCCGTACTTTTGAGTAGTGATGGCATTAAATGTAGTTTCCTTCTATATATATAGGGGACTGGTGAGGCTTGACTGGAATCGACGATGGACGTGGCGTAAGCGTTATCGGCATGTCAGCAGGCTGTTGGCGGCAGGACTGTCGATTCGACTACCGGCACCCGCCGCCTACCGAGGTTATCGTCGGCATTTCGATTACCGGCTCCCGCCGAGTTCCCGCAGTTTCTTTCTGCCCTTCGGACAGATAGGCGGTGGAACACGCTACGACGAGTTCGACGGTACTTCGGGTACCCACGCGGAACTCTCCCGCATAAGCTCTCGCCTTTACCGCACATAGAAAAGCCGTACTTTTGAGTAGTGATGGCATTAAATGTAGTTTCCTTCTATATATAGGGGACTGGTGAGGCTTGACTGGAATCGACGATGGACGTGGCGTAAGCGTTATCGGCATGTCAGCAGGCTGTTGGCGGCAGGACTGTCGATTCGACTACCGGCACCCGCCGCCTACCGAGGTTATCGTCGGCATTTCGATTACCGGCTCCCGCCGAGTTCCCGCAGTTTCTTTCTGCCCTTCGGACAGATAGGCGGTGGAACACGCTACGACGAGTTCGACGGCACTTAGGGTAGCCACGCGGAACTCTCCCGCATAAGCTCTCGCCTTTACCGCACATAGAAAAGCCGTACTTTTGAGTAGTGATGGCATTAAATGTAGTTTCCTTCTATATATAGGGGACTGGTGAGGCTTGACTGGAATCGACGATGGACGTGGCGTAAGCGTTATCGGCATGTCAGCAGGCTGTTGGCGGCAGGACTGTCGATTCGACTACCGGCACCCGCCGCCTACCGAGGTTATCGTCGGCATTTCGATTACCGGCTCCCGCCGAGTTCCCGCAGTTTCTTTCTGCCCTTCGGACAGATTGGCGGTGGAACACGCTACGACGAGTTCGACGGTACTTCGGGTACCCACGCGGAACTCTCCCGCATAAGCTCTCGCCTTTACCGCACATAGAAAAGCCGTACTTTTGAGTAGTGATGGCATTAAATGTAGTTTCCTTCTATATATAGGGGACTGGTGAGGCTTGACTGGAATCGACGATGGACGTGGCGTAAGCGTTATCGGCATGTCAGCAGGCTGTTGGCGGCAGGACTGTCGATTCGACTACCGGCACCCGCCGCCTACCGAGGTTATCGTCGGCATTTCGATTACCGGCTCCCGCCGAGTTCCCGCAGTTTCTTTCTGCCCTTCGGACAGATTGGCGGTGGAACACGCTACGACGAGTTCGACGGTACTTCGGGTACCCACGCGGAACTCTCCCGCATAAGCTCTCGCCTTTACCGCACATAGAAAAGCCGTACTTTTGAGTAGTGATGGCATTAAATGTAGTTTCCTTCTATATATAGGGGACTGGTGAGCTTGACTGGAATCGACGATGGACGTGGCGTAAGCGTTATCGGCATGTCAGCAGGCTGTTGGCGGCAGGACTGTCGATTCGACTACCGGCACCCGCCGCCTACCGAGGTTATCGTCGGCATTTCGATTACCGGCTCCCGCCGAGTTCCCGCAGTTTCTTTCTGCCCTTCGGACAGATTGGCGGTGGAACACGCTACGACGAGTTCGACGGCACTTAGGTAGCCACGCGGAACTCTCCCGCATAAGCTCTCGCCTTTACCGCACATAGAAAAGCCGTACTTTTGAGTAGTGATGGCATTAAATGTAGTTTCCTTCTATATATAGGGGACTGGTGAGGCTTGACTGGAATCGACGATGGACGTGGCGTAAGCGTTATCGGCATGTCAGCAGGCTGTTGGCGGCAGGACTGTCGATTCGACTACCGGCACCCGCCGCCTACCGAGGTTATCGTCGGCATTTCGATTACCGGCTCCCGCCGAGTTCCCGCAGTTTCTTTCTGCCCTTCGGACAGATAGGCGGTGGAACACGCTACGACGAGTTCGACGGCACTTAGGGTAGCCACGCGGAACTCTCCCGCATAAGCTCTCGCCTTTACCGCACATAGAAAAGCCGTACTTTTGAGTAGTGATGGCATTAAATGTAGTTTCCTTCTATATATAGGGGACTGGTGAGGCTTGACTGGAATCGACGATGGACGTGGCGTAAGCGTTATCGGCATGTCAGCAGGCTGTTGGCGGCAGGACTGTCGATTCGACTACCGGCACCCGCCGCCTACCGAGGTTATCGTCGGCATTTCGATTACCGGCTCCCGCCGAGTTCCCGCAGTTTCTTTCTGCCCTTCGGACAGATTGGCGGTGGAACACGCTACGACGAGTTCGACGGCACTTAGGGTAGCCACGCGGAACTCTCCCGCATAAGCTCTCGCCTTTACCGCACATAGAAAAGCCGTACTTTTGAGTAGTGATGGCATTAAATGTAGTTTCCTTCTATATATAGGGGACTGGTGAGCTTGACTGGAATCGACGATGGACGTAGCGTAAGCGTTATCGGCATGTCAGCAGGCTGTTGGCGGCAGGACTGTCGATTCGACTACCGGCACCCGCCGCCTACCGAGGTTATCGTCGGCATTTCGATTACCGGCTCCCGCCGAGTTCCCGCAGTTTCTTTCTGCCCTTCGGACAGATTGGCGGTGGAACACGCTACGACGAGTTCGACGGTACTTCGGGTACCCACGCGGAACTCTCCCGCATAAGCTCTCGCCTTTACCGCACATAGAAAAGCCGTACTTTTGAGTAGTGATGGCATTAAATGTAGTTTCCTTCTATATATAGGGGACTGGTGAGGCTTGACTGGAATCGACGATGGACGTGGCGTAAGCGTTATCGGCATGTCAGCAGGCTGTTGGCGGCAGGACTGTCGATTCGACTACCGGCACCCGCCGCCTACCGAGGTTATCGTCGGCATTTCGATTACCGGCTCCCGCCGAGTTCCCGCAGTTTCTTTCTGCCCTTCGGACAGATAGGCGGTGGAACACGCTACGACGAGTTCGACGGCACTTAGGGTAGCCACGCGGAACTCTCCCGCATAAGCTCTCGCCTTTACCGCACATAGAAAAGCCGTACTTTTGAGTAGTGATGGCATTAAATGTAGTTTCCTTCTATATATATAGGGGACTGGTGAGGCTTGACTGGAATCGACGATGGACGTGGCGTAAGCGTTATCGGCATGACAGCAGTCTGTTGGCGGCAGGACTGTCGATTCGACTACCGGCACCCGCCGCCTACCGAGGTTATCGTCGGCATTTCGATTACCGGCTCCCGCCGAGTTCCCGCAGTTTCTTTCTGCCCTTCGGACAGATAGGCGGTGGAACACGCTACGACGAGTTCGACGGCACTTAGGGTAGCCACGCGGAACTCTCCCGCATAAGCTCTCGCCTTTACCGCACATAGAAAAGCCGTACTTTTGAGTAGTGATGGCATTAAATGTAGTTTCCTTCTATATATATAGGGACTGGTGAGGCTTGACTGGAATCGACGATGGACGTGGCGTAAGCGTTATCGGCATGTCAGCAGGTTGTTGGCGGCAGGACTGTCGATTCGACTACCGGCACCCGCCGCCTACCGAGGTTATCGTCGGCATTTCGATTACGGCTCCGGCCGAGTTCCCGCAGTTTTTTCTGCCCTTCGGACAGATTGGCGGTGGAACACGCTACGACGAGTTCGACGGCACTCAGGGTAGCCACGCGGAACTCTCCCGCATAAGCTCTCGCCTTTACCGCACATAGAAAAGCCGTACTTTGAGTAGTGATGGCATTAAATGTAGTTTCCTTCTATATATATAGGGAGCATAGTCTGTCTGAGACGGACTTCAAAGGGAGGACGGCTTTAAGAAATTTTCTCCCATATAGAGTGATGCCAAAGACGGCATGGATGTGAGGAGAGTTCGGTGAAATTTGGAAAGTGGGAGGAAATGGCAAAATCAGTTTGATAGTTAGAAACGTTGTTTTCAGCGTTCATTTTCACCACTTTTCACTCAAAACTGAGGACCAATTTGACGCAACTCAGGGTTGCGATGCGGAACTTGTCCCGCATAGGCTCTCGCCGTTTACCGCACTTTCAAATGCCGTACTAATGGGTTCTGATGGCATTAAATGTAGTTTCCTTCTCTATATAGGGGGCATAGTCTGTCTGAGACGGACCTGAAAGGGAGTACGACTTTAAGAAATTTTCTCCCGTATAGAGTGATGCCAAAGACGGCATGGATGTGAGGAGAGTTCGGTGAAATTTGGAAAGTGGGAGGAAATGGCAAAATCAGTTTGATAGTTAGAAACGTTGTTTTCAGCGTTCATTTTCACCACTTTTCACTCAAAACTGAGGACCAATTTGACGCAACTCAGGGTTGCGATGCGGAACTTGCCCGCATAGGCTCTCGCCTTTACCGCACTTTCAAAAGCCGTACTAATGGGTTCTGATGGCATTAAATGTAGTTTCCTTCTATATATAGGGAGCATAGTCTGTCTGAGACGGACTTCAAAGGGAGGACGGCTTTAAGAAATTTTCTCCCGTATAGTGTGATGCCAAAGACGGCATGGATGTGAGGCGAGTTCGGTGAAATTTGGAAAGTGGGAGGAAATGGCAAAATCAGTTTGATAGTTAGAAACGTTGTTTTCAGCGTTCATTTTCACCACTTTTCACTCAAAACTGAGGACCAATTTGACGCAACTCAGGGTTGCGATGCGGAACTGCCCGCATAGGCTCTCGCCGTTTACCGCACTTTCAAATGCCGTACTAATGGGTTCTGATGGCATTAAATGTAGTTTCCTTCTCTATATAGGGGCATAGTCTGTCTGAGACGGACCTGAAAGGGAGTACGACTTTAAGAAATTTTCTCCCGTATAGAGTGATGCCAAAGACGGCATGGATGTGAGGAGAGTTCGGTGAAATTTGGAAAGTGGGAGGAAATGGCAAAATCAGTTTGATAGTTAGAAACGTTGTTTTTCAGCGTTCATTTTCACCACTTTTCACTCAAAACTGAGGACCAATTTGACGCAACTCAGGGTTGCGATGCGGAACTTGCCCGCATAGGTTCTCGCCTTTACCGCACTTTGAAATGCCGTACTAATGGGTTCTGATGGCATTAAATGTAGTTTCCTTCTCTATATAGGGGCATAGTCTGTCTGAGACGGACCTGAAAGGGAGTACGACTTTAAGAAATTTTCTCCCGTATAGAGTGATGCCAAAGACGGCATGGATGTGAGGAGAGTTCGGTGAAATTTGGAAAGTGGGAGGAAATGGCAAAATCAGTTTGATAGTTAGAAACGTTGTTTTTCAGCGTTCATTTTCACCACTTTTCACTCAAAACTGAGGACCAATTTGACGCAACTCAGGGTAGCGATGCGGAACTATTCCGCTTGGTCCCTTGCCTTTACCGCACTTTGAAATGCCGTACTAATGGGTTCTGATGGCATTAAATTTAGTTTCCTTCTCTATATAGGGGCATAGTCTGTCTGAGACAGGATTGTAACATTGTGTTAAGCCTCCTCTCACCTTTTAACCCGGCGTGCCCGGGACCTGTGGGCTGGTCACGGCCCGTTTCCAC